>NC_136070.1:227906381-228463321 GCF_964261635.1 Lissotriton helveticus | reverse complement strand
TGAGAGACCATTAGTTGAACAGCAATTTTGTATATGAGTTTGTTGGTGAATGCCCTCTAATATGTACATGTGTAAAATTACAGACTGTACGATGGTCCATCCATACCGGTGGCGGGAGTTCTCCGGGCATCCCACCCAAACCATTCAAGTTACTGTTCTTGTATTATCCATGTAACAAAAAGTAAATTGTTGTATTGCGAAAATTTACAATATTCTATTGCAGAAACTCAATAAAAATTATTCAACAAAAAAAGTGTGCCCGAATCTCCTGACGACCCTGAGTCTAATAAACTTCATTAAACTTTCCTTTTGTAACATTTCCATAGCTGTATACAATTAATGGTATGAAAATTTTGAAATTATACCACTTATGTGACACATCAAATGCATCACACAATTTTTCCATGCACAAAGGTCCATGGTTGATATTGAGATACTACTCACTAACCACAGTAATCTTTAAAAATCTGTTTCTATAAATATTGTTGTATTCACGGATTATATTTCCCTTTCCATAAAACATTTATTGCATATTTAAATTCACAGCAAACATGTTTCCCAATCACCCTTAAACTGTATTCTGGACTGTCTCCAAAAATGAAGATGAAAAAAAGTACCACTTTCACTCTCCTTTTCTTGTGTATGTGCGGATTGGCGGAAATGTGTCTTTACCTTTGTTTTTACCTCTACAAAGTTTCTTTCAGATTTAGATTATGGTACAAACCATTTAAACATTTTCTTATCCTAGAGATTCAATATTTGTCAGTATTTCATGTACGTTTGTCAAAAAATGGCAATAAAAGGATGTATTATTCCCTTCAGGAATATACAAGACAACATACAACTCTAGTTCTCCTCAAAGGACTTTAAAGCCAGTTGGGTCAAAACACTTTGGCCAGTACAGTGATTTCCGCATAACATATTTTAATTCCCACTCAATTTCTCTTACTTGTCACAACAGCTGTTGTAACTTTAAAAACCAATGTAGAAAGATTTCTTAAAAAACATGCAACAGCAGAAACTTAGCAAACACAATCAAGCACATGAGAAACACTAGAGCGACAGGCAACGAAAGCTTATGAGATGAGATGAAAAGAGAAGTAGGAAAATAGGACTGTAGGAATTCACAAATGCAGGTTGTTTTGGAAGTGTGTTTATTCTTCACTAGATGCTCCCAACATATTAAACTTGCAGCTCTACTAGTATCTTCCACTACACTGCCACCGTTCATAAGATACGATTCCCTCACCCCGTTATACATTCTACTAGCCTTGGAGAGACTACTATTCTCTCATCTCCAGTGGTTAATATGTAAAAAATAAAATGCTGGGGCTCCCGTCAGGAGACAGCTTGCATCAACCCATTTCTCCTGTAAGCGCTGCCTAAAATAGAACTCCCATACCTACCAAAAATGAATGTGTCCATGCTCCAATACCTTTGGTTTAGGTTCGCCCTGTAAGTGCCGATGTCCAAGATTAAGTGCTGGTGCTGAGCATAGGAAACTACCGGCTCAAATTAAGCACTGCAGTCCTCTCTACATATCTCCCCTCTTACATAAATACAAATTAATCAATAGAAAAGAAACATCATTAACAAAAGTCTTCCCCTAGTGGAACTTAAGTAGACACAATTTGCTTAGATGTCATAAGAACTATAATACAGAGCATACATTCAATAGAAATTCAATAACAAACACCTAATGTGACTACAGCTACATATTTGAAGTAATTTGATTCTCCAGTACACATTGTAAATCATTCACTTCTCCAGGATAACTTGTAACTTTACATATGTTTCCAAAGCTCCACCATAGAAAATCTTCTAACTCAACCATACTTCGTCTCACCTTGGCGAGGTTGAATGGAGAAGAACATTTACTGCCACCCTTCCTCACACTTCCTCCTGTCTTTTGTTACTACCCAATCACCAACCTTTACAACCGTACCTCTCTTCATATTATAAATATTCATCAATCTTCTTTTGTTTTTCAACAGCTTCCTTCCTAATAGCCTCGTGATCAACCCACACTCGGGTCTTATCCACCAACCATGCAGGAATTTACTTCCTTCGTGGCGCTCTCCCTTTCAAGCACACAATAGATGACACCCCTGCCACAGAATGTGGTGTTGTCTTATGAGCCCACATCAATTTCCTCAACTCACTCCTCCAAGGAAAACCATTTGCTTCCAACAATTGTATATTTTCCATTTTCATCCTGTACACCCTCTCAACCAGATCATTGGCTTGGGGCCTGAAAAGAACCACTCTTTCATGTACAATTCCCAACCTGGACGTAAACACAATAATTTCCTGGACACAAATCACTCCCCATTTTCTGAAAAAATGGGGTGGCTCTCTCCCTTTCAAGGACACAATAGATGACACCCCTGCCACAGAATGTGGTGTTGTCTTATGAGCCCACATCAATTTCTTCAACTCACTACTTCAAGGAATACCATTCACTTCCAACAATTGTATATTTTCCATTTTCATCCTGTACACCCTCTCAACCAGATCATTGGCTTGGGGCCTGAAAAGAACCACTCTTTAACGTACAATTCCCAATCTGGACGTAAACACAATAATTTTCCTGGACACAAATTACACCCCATTTTCTGAAAAAATGGTTTTTGGAACGCCTTCCTCCCCAAAAAATCTTCGAAAAATTTAATTACATTTTCAGTGTCCGTGCATTCCAAAGTTCTGACTATAAACCACTAAGGGCCATATGTATCAAGCCAATTAGCATTCGCAAAGGCCGGAATTCGCCGAATTTCGGCCTTTGCGAATGCTAATTTGCTAAATGGAATGTATGAAACATTTTCGCAGCAAAATAAGGAATCGCAAAATTTGCCATTCTTTATTTTGCGATTGCACTTAAGGAATCGCAAATTTAGCGATTCCTTAAATGCAATGTATCAAATAAAAATTAATGCAAAAATGCCCATAAGGATTCGCAAATTACCACCAACTTCTAGTTGGTGGTAACTTGCGAATTCTTTTGAAAAAGCAATTTATTTTAAATTCAAAGGTGGCATATGACGCTCATACATGCCCTTAGGGCATGTATGTGCGCCATATGTCCACACATGTCATTTTCAGGGGTGCAGCAGGGTGTTCTTGTGACACCCCTGCACCCTTGAAAATGTTCGCAATTTGCGATTAACAAATTGCTATTCGCAAATATCCCCTTCATTCCTATGGGCCTCCTGGCCCATAGAAATGAATGGGAAAATTGCGATTAGCAATTTGCTAATCGCAATTTAGGAATGTGAAGGAATCGCTACAAATAAGTGATTTCCTACATACATACCGTTTTGCGATTTCTAAATAGCGATTCCTTAAAAATCGCTATTTAGGAATCGCTAAACGGTATGATGATACATATGGCCCTAAATGCCTGATTCACAAAGGGATGTACTTGTAGTAAAGTTAGAAGTGTGGAGTCTCCGCACTCATGGCAGAGTCTCAGCACTCGGGCGGAATCTGCAGTTCTCAGCCGTGAGTTCCCGCCCCAAGTGCGGAGACTCCGACACGAGTGCGGAGATGCAGCACTTGTAACTTTACCACACGTAAGTCTCATCGTGACTCCAGGTCTTAGTGTAGTAATAAACAATGACAATTATGTACCTATTTTTTTGTTCCCAATCTATCAATCTATTGCTAGTCTCTCCCATGGTCTGTCAGGTAATTCCATACATTTTAGCGGCAGTTGTCTCAACACCTTCATCTTACCACTATTCACAGATGCATTACAATACTTCACAACATCTTCTATCACGCCATCCATTTTAGGCCACCAGAATGATTGCCTTACTCTTCTTTTTGTCATATTGCACCCTGGATGACCCTCATGCACCATCTGGGTGATGTGCTAACAAATACCTACTGGTGGAACAATCTGATCCCTTCTACTCAATTTGTCATCACTTATGCTTAACTCATTCTTTACTTTACAATACATTTCCACCTCTTTATTCTGATATTCTTCATTGTGCTATCCTTGCAGAGCATACTCTTTCACTTCTCTCAGTACCAAATCTACCTCCATAGCAATTCTCCTCTTCTGCTCAACTAGTGCCATTTCCTCAAGACTATATGATATCTCACTCACATCTGTCTCTTCTCCTTGTTCACACTGGTCCACAGGTCATCTCGATAAACAATCTGTTATAACATTCTTCAAACCTTTCATATATTCCATCTCAAAATTATATTCCAAAACCGACAACCTATATTCCACAACTGACAACAATCACCTTGAAATTTTTAGTGTCACATTGCCCTCTCAACCCCTTTCCCCTTGAAACAGATGTTCCAACAGTTTAAGGTCCGTTTTGACTTGAAGGGCAGGCCCCACACAAAATACTTAAAATGCTTAATCCCCCAACAACATGCAAGGGCTTCCCTCTCCATTACTGAGTATGATCTTTCGGCACCTTGCAGAAATCTGGAAGCAGATCCTACAACTCTTTCTTGTCCAACTCCGCTCCATGTGCAGAGTTTGCAGAGTTTTTCACACTCCATGGAGCTTGCAGGGTTCCGAAAAACTTTTTCCACGCTCACTCTCGCCAATGGTAAATTGGCAAGTGCATGCGGGGAAAATCCAATGCAACGTCACTTACCAGTGAGATTTTTCAATGCGGGCAGTCATGGATGGTCTCTACTGCTCACATTGAGAAACCTTCCGTTCGCATTGAGGAAGCTGCCGCTCGGGTAGAACTTCTACTTGAGCGACAGAGTGAAAGCAGCTCCTTCTTGAGCTGTGCGTAAAGCCATTCGGGCACAAACACCCAGCACTAACAATCAGCAAGAACGATGCAAGGTAGCAAACTCTGTGTAGCTTGACGGAGTATTTCGTCACTTTGCGAAGTTCCGCTAGTTCTGCGAACTCCGCCCAGGTCTAGTCAGTACTACTCCAATCCCCACACTACTGGCATCTGTAGTCAGATATGTTTTGGCTATCAGATCAAAATGCCCTAATGTAGGGGGTGTGGCTAGCAGCCGACGATGGCGGCCGCGGCTTAGGGAGGCTCCCGGGAAGAGGCGGCTTCCCGCAACAATCCGTGACAACTATCCTTATCCTCACTGGCTGTGTGGGGCGGACCGGACCCGGAGTCCGTGCGGCAATCATTGCTGAAATTTCGGGAGCGGCGGAGGCCTGAACGGGTACTGCATCGCTGGCCGGAGACTGAGGAGGAGCTGGGCCTACCTTCGGAAGTGCAGCCACGGAGCCACAGTACGTCCACAGCCGGCCGGAAGTGACCTGGCGATGGGTGATGAGTGACAGGAAGTGCCGGCTTGCTGGGCGCGTCACTCCGAAAATTCACGGAGCTCCCTCCGGTGACCCAGGTACACGGGCGCACCCCAGTATAGCCCTTTAACGATTTCCGGCCCGCATGGCCCACCCAGAGGCGTAGAAGGCGTCGCGCACACGGGACTCAGCGCCGCCATTATCCCGCTGCACCCGCGAAGTACACCAGGTCCCAGCAGCGGCCATCTGCGCATCACGGGGACCGCTGCATGCGGGAGACTGCAGCGTTTGCGGACCTCTCCACAAGGGCGCCGGGTAGCGCTCACTTACCGCGCCATCGGAAAGGCGGGGGCCCGGACAGCGCTCACCTCAAGGGGGCACTGGGGTGAGGCATACCACAGAGGCATAGCCTGGTGTTGGCCACAATTTGCAGCACGCCACCAAATTACCCAACGGACCCGGCCTGTGCATAGCGCCTGAAGGGGCACCCCACTACTGTGAACTTGCGGGGAGACGTCCCCCTCCCTCACTGTGAGTCTACCTACACGCCTCATCGCGGCCGACCACCGGAGCACGTGGGGACGGCCCAGCCTAATCCAGACACAGCCAACTGCGCCTTTTGGCAGCTTCGCTACAGCCTGCACCATGTCACACAGGGGCCCTAAAAACACCTCAACCCAAGCCAAGTTGGACAAATTTGCGTATGAGAGGCAGTCACCGCCCCAGGAACAGCGCAAGAATGCCGGAAAAGTGGTGGAGACCGACGGGGCAAAAAAGGCCACGCTTGATGATGTCCTGGCGGCGTTGGCCCAGGTGCAGGCAACGGTGGGTGCCACGGCGACTGAAATCACCTTAATAAGGGCGGATCTCCAAAAAATGAATGAGAGGGTCAAGCAGGTCGAAGTGGTTACTAAATCGCTGGTCGAGGATGTGTCAGAACTACAAACGGCAATGGAGCGGTTACAAGCTGATAACAAGCTGCTCAGGGACAAACTGGATGACCAGGAAGGTCGCTCCCGGCGCAACAATGTCCGAATTATAGGTGTGCCGGAATCGGAAGACACGGGGGCGCTGGACCTCTACGTGGAGGACTTGGTCAAGAATCGGCTTCAGCCCAAGGGACTCTCAAACTTCTTCTCGGTCGAAAGGGCTCACCGCATTCCGGGGGGAAAACCCAAGACGGGAGGCCCGCCGCGACCGATATTGGCTAGACTGTTCAATTTCCGAGATCGTGACGCCATTTTACAGGCTGCGAGAGTGGCACCGGCTATTCAAATCCAGAACTCGAAGATTGCTTTCTTCCCGGACTACACGGCAGAGGTGTCCAGAAAGAGGAGAACGTTCTTAGAAGTGAAAAAGACCCTGAGAGAAAAGGAACTGCCGTACTCCATGATATTCCCGGCTAAGCTACGAGTGGTTGCGGACAAAAAAGTGTGGTTTTTCGATTCCCCGGAAGCAGCCCGGGACTGGCTGGAGGGTTGGCATACCGTTGGACGACAGCGCAGAACGCACAGACCGGATCAAGACCGTAGAGGAGGCAGCAGAACCGGCTCACAAACGTCTGGTCGAGTGGAGGGAGCGGAACGCTATCCCTCCCGAGGATTCGAAGGGGGAGGCGGGGACGAATGACTCCTACCCCGGACTCTGCATTGCTGAAAGTCGCTGCTTTCCAATTTGACTTGTTATTTCAACTGCTGCACGTGGACTCTGGCATGGCCGCCCCGACAGCCTACAGGGAGGCCGCTTGCCCGGGGAGACGCTCTCCCCCCTACACGCAAGTACTCTGGTTGTGGGATGGGAAAGGCACTCTGCTCAGTTGGGGTGGCGGGCAGTTCAAAGTCCGTTAGGCAGGGGGGCAGGGAGGGGGGTTTGTTGTGTAATGTTCTTGTTGGGAATGTACGCAAACGGTCGGGGTCAATGTTTCAATTCCTATGTGAGTCAGTGCACGTTGATGGGGATGGACAGCGATAATATGCCCCCGTGAAGTCCCTTGGTTTTCCGCTATGCAACGGCATAGCCACTGGATCAGTTCCGCTTCTCAGCCGATGCATCATGGGCCCCGTAGTCCCCAATGGCTGACACATCTGTCCCGGCAGTGGAGGTAGCGCCCACCGACTCACACTGCCCTCCCCTGCGTTTCATGTCCTGGAATGTGAGGGGCTTGGGAGACAAGGTTAAGCGGGGGTTGGTATTGACTGCAATAAAGCGGCAGCGGCCTACTGTAGCCCTGCTGCAAGAGACTCACCTGGTAGGGGGGGCTACAAAGGCCTTGGACAGACGCGGTTACAAAATGTGGGTCCACTCCGAGTTCACATCCGGTTCCAGGGGGTCCGGCATTCTGGTACAGAAAAACTCACGATTCATGCCTTTATCGACTAAGACTGATGACCAAGGCTGCTTCGCGGCCTTGCATGGACAGTGGGAGGGGAAGCTCTTTAACGTAGTGTCAGTGTATGTTCCACCAGCATTACAGTCGGTCCACCTCCCAAAACTAGGGGAATTCCTTTTGACTCTCCCCGAGGGGGAGATCATTCTGGGGGGGGATTTTAATGCGGTCATGGACACGCAACTAGATAAACACCCCGCACCGGCTCCGCAGGGGGGGGCTCTTACCTCCAGCGATTCGCAGCGGCCATGGGACTGACTGATGTCTGGAGACACTTGCACCCCAGCACGAAGCAATACACTTTCCACTCTGCGGTGCATGGTAGCCTCTCCCGCATTGACTACTTCTTGTCGCTGGGTGAGGGCCTCCGACATATAGATGCAATGGTAATTCACCCTCGAGGGATTTCAGACCACTCGCCGCTCACACTGACACTTTCCTCACAGACAAGCGCGCGCAAACGCATTTACCCCATTCGTGCAGCCTACTTCAAAGTCCCACAGGTTCGCAAGGCTCTTAAAAACACAACGAAGCAATATTTCCATGAAAACGTGCACTCAGTGCGCTCCCCAGAAACACTCTGGGAAGCCTATAAAACGGTCCTACGGGGGCAAGCCATTAACACCATTACGGGGCATAGGAGGCAGCTGTCCCAGGAACTGGCCGGTCTGGAGGTGGCATTGCAGGAACGGACCGAGGCTCACGAACAACACCCCTCTCCCTCCAGCCTTCACGCACTCACCCTCCAACAGCAGCTATATCATGCTCACTTGCGCCTGCTAGTAAAAGGACACTTAGCCGACACTCAAAACAGAATTTATGAGGTGGGGGACAAAGCAGGGAAAATGCTGGCGTGGCTTGATAAGCGGGAGGGCAATTCCAGGGGGATCCAACGTCTGAAAGACGAGAGAGGGGAGGCGCATACTGATCCAAGGCGTATCACAGAATTACTGGCGGCCCATTTTGAGCGAGTATACACCCCGGAGTGTGTGATCACGGCTGAGAGGGCCAGAGCCCTCCTTGCTCCGATCGAGGTCCAAACATTGTCGCCGGAGGCATCGGGAGAGTTAGAGGTGGACATTACTGCCGATGAAATCCAATTGGCGATTAAGGCTCTAAACCCGGGTAAGGCAATGGGACCGAATGGCATACCCATTGAATGGTACCAAGCGATGCCTGAGACCCTCAGTGTACATCTATTATGAATGTTTAGGGATTGTTTAGAGAAGGGTTCCCTCCCGCCGGACCAACGAACGGCGACCATCGTAACTATCCCCAAGCCAGGCAAACCGCCGGAGGAGTGTTCCTCTTATCGACCCATCTCCTTGCTAAATGCCGAAGTGAAGATACTGGCTAAACTCCTAGCGCAAAGGGTCCGGCCCCATCTGTCATCGATTATACATCCGGACCAGTCCGGATTTATGCCACACAGAAACACAGCGTTGAATCTGCGGCGGCAGCACGGTATACTGGCTAGAGCGGACACCATCAACGCACCAGCAGTGATTTTGGCACTTGACGCCAAAATGGCTTTTGACTTGGTGGAATGGGAGTACCTTTTTGAAACGTTGAAACGCTTGGGGTTCGGACCTCGCTTTATTGCGTGGGTCAAGCTATTGTACACCGACCCGGTGGCGCACGTGGTGGCTAACGGCCATATTTCACGCACATTCCCGTTGGGGAGGGGCACGCGGCAGGGGTGCCCTTTGTCGCCCCTGCTGTTTGCGATCTCTTTGGAGCCTCTTGCGACCCTTATAAGGACCTCACCCCTCCTCAAGGGAATAACATGGAGTGGGGGTTGGGAAGACCGTCTGTCATTGTACGCAGACGATATGTTGCTTTATCTGACTGACCCCGAGGACGGGGTGCCGGCTTTGCTACACATTTGCGACACGTATGGCAGTGTTTCCGGCTATACGTTGAACTGGACCAAATCAGAACTGTACGTTTTGCAGGGTCCGGCCCCGAATCTAGCCGGCACGTGCCCGCTGAAGTTGGCGGGCTCATCGTTTAAATATCTAGGCATCCATATCACCAAGGACCCGACGGAATTTGTAGATAAAAATCTGAAACCTCACCTGGACAGGCTGAAACGAGATGTTATGTTCTGGTCCGGCCTTCCGTTGACGCTCCTGGGCAGGGCGGCACTTTACAAGATGATGGCGCTACCACGTTTTCTGTACATCCTCGAAAATACACCCTATCCCGTGGCCCCTAGGTTCTTCCAGAAAGTGGCAGCTCTAGTTTCCAACCTACTATGGGGGAAACTCCCTGCACGCGTGGCACAATCCAAGCTGCACAGAGATTGGTATGACGGGGGTATTGCGCTACCAAACCTAAAACTATATTATTGGGCTGCACACCTTAAGCCAATCAACCACTGGATTCACGCTCCACAAACCGAACTGGCCTTCCAGTCAGATAGGGCACAATTGGGCACAAATAGTTTGTTGGGTCCGTTATATGACCACCGCAAGGTACGGGCCTTAGTGGGCCCCACTAAATTAACAGTTCAATTGTGGCACACGGCAACGGCGGCACTGGGCTGGAAAGGGAAGATCACTAAGATGACTCCGCTGTGGGATTCTCGGGCACTGGGCAATATGAGGAATACTAAGGGTTTTGCTCACTGGGATACGATAGGCATTTCCACGGTGGGTGATCTGTGGGAGAGGAATGCTGTGATGCCCTTTGCCCGGCTTAAAGAAATATATGATCTGGGTGACAGGGAGCTTTATAGGTACATCCAAATTCAACACGCATTGCTCACAGCCCTGCCCCCCGACACACCTCTGCCTGAGTCCTCGCCTCTGGAGGATCGCCTCCTCACTGACTACATGTTAGAAAGGGCGACATCACTCACTTACCGCAAATTGCTCAATAACTCCCCGGATCCAACACTCCAACTAAAGGGGAAATGGGAGGGGGACATTGGCGACATGGACGAACATGAATGGAATGAAGCACTTGGGTCCCCTAAGGAAGTGGGCATTTTGGCGCGCTTGCGACTAGTGCAATTCAAGATCCTACACAGGGCTTATTATACGAGGACCATGCTACACCACATACATAGGACGTCCCATCCATACTGCCTTCGTGGGTGTGGGGAGGAAGGCACGTTTTTTCACACCATATGGGAGTGTCCCAAAATCCAGGAATACCGGAAGCAAATACTCCGCACAATCTCACAAACATTAGACCGATCCCTGCTGCCTGACCCACGGAGGTGTTTACTAAATATATGGGAGCCTACTGACCTTTCCAGATATGAACAGCTTTAGGTCACGGTGGGGTTAATGGTAGCAAAGCGTAATATAGCACAGCGATGGGGTGCGGCAGACCTACCGACCAAGTCCCAATGGTGTCTGCATATGGATAAAGTGATGGTGACCGAGAGAGCGGTATATTCCAGCCGAGCCTGCCCAGGGAAATGGAATAAGGTTTGGCTGAAATGGAATGGGTACAGGGGGGACATTTGTGATCCCTTGTTGGAAGATGATCAGGATGACTCTGACGAGGAGGGTGAAGAGGGGTGAAGCTAGGTGAGGTGGTTGGACGGGAGGAAGACCAAGGCCGCTACACGCGATCTTCCCTTTGAGCTGCTGAATGAGGGACAGAGGGTGGACGTAAGTACAACATGGGCGGGGGCGTTCGAACACTGGGGTACGAGAGGGGAGTAGGCCTCTCCCAATGGGGCACTTGCAATTCGAACTGCATTGATTCATGTCAGACCGTAATGTCATTCCTAATGTTTTAAGTTTAGAGTTTGTTGTTTTTCAAAAATAAGGAAAAAAAAAAAAACATCAAAATCACCTCGAATGTTGACAATGATATCTCAAATGCACTTTTACTTTGCAGTACGCTCTACTGGACAATTGCAGAAACTGTTGCTTTACTTACCACATTGCAAAGCTGCACCGTGATTAACGGACACGTCTTAGCGGCCGGCCCGCAGGGTTGTAGGCATTCCGCTGTGTACTATGCAAAGTGCAATAAAGGTTTTGAAGAAAAAAAAAAATGCCCTAATGTAGGTGCATGTATTATTCCCTCCTTCACTTGATTGAAGGCATTCCCACACCCAGTACCCCATTCAAACAGTAACATCCTTTGTCATCAGTGCTCCAAGAGGCCCCACCAACTATGTAAAATGTATTATGAATTTTGAACAATATTCCAATAGTCCCATAAATGACTCTAATTGCTCTTTGTTTTTACCCTCCTCTGATATTTCATGGCCCAGATAAGTGACCTGTTTCCTCTTCATGGAAACTTTTTTCTTTTTACTGTTCATCCTTGTTTATCAAGATGTTTCATGACTTCCTCTAATATTTATTTATATTATTTTTTTAGTTTTATATAGCGTGAACTTCACCTAAGGGAATCAGAGTGCTTCAGATATTTTCAAAGAGAACATTTACAACAAATCCGCAAGATAAAAAGTGGACATACAGGGTAATAATACAACAGTGGGTGGTATAAATAGTTAAAATAGCCAGTGGTAGCGATGGAGGGTTATGTGAACAAATATATCCAGAGGAAGTGATGTTCAGGCTCTTTGATAGTTGGGGGAAAGTGCATTAGAGCAAGTCTACTATTTGGGTGGGTTGAGAAGAGTTTTTTCTTCTGACGTGGAGGAATGATATATGTTACTTTGATCTTGTGGCAGAGAGTTCCAAATTCTAGGCACATTTCCAGAGAAGGAACAGGTGATTGTTTTTTCTTTCTTAAATTTGGACAGAATGAGGAGTAGAGTGTTTGAGCTTGACAGAGGCCTCTTTCGGCCAGCCTTTGATAGTTTCTTTGCGAGGGAGTTCGGTTTTTCAGTGTAGAAAGCTTTGTGGGTTATGCAAGCCATTTTGAATATGCTTCTTGCTTTGATTGCTAGCCAGTTGAGTTTCTTAAGTGTGGGAGTGATGTGATCATAACCGGATTTACAAAACCTATATAGTGACCATATAACTTTTGCACATAGAAGATCTCAAAACCTAAAAGAAATTTTGAACACTAAAAAAACGATTAACCCACAACACAAAGGAATGGTCAAATGCCAAAATTGCATACATTGCAATAACGTAATGATAGGAAAAACCTTTATGCACCCAACACAAGGATACAAAATCAATTTACAATATACAGGTACCTGTGATTCAAAAAACGTTATCTATGCCATCAAATGCCCATGTGGCAAAATATATGTTGGGCAAACAGAGCGAAAAATCAAGATAAGAATATCGGAACATAAAAGCAACATTCGCACTAAAAACACAAAATCAGCAATAGCCAACCATTGGGTGGACAGTAACCATCAAATTGCTCAATTAAAATTTACTATACTGGAGATACTCTCACAACGCTGCGATATGGATCCAACCAAACAACGTTTGCAAGCTGAATTTTTCTGGATTAAGAACCTTAATACCATGCAACCGACTGGGATTAATGACAGAATTGAAATGTCATGTTTCTTATAGACTTTTATTCATATTGCACAACAATACGTTTATTGTGGCTGACTCGACCCTCGATTGAATTGTATAGATATTTGTAAATAGTCTTTAAATTGCTTGGATGTGGATTTTTTGTTGTTCATTATACATCATAAGCTGTTATATCACATAATACTGCCTTTTTCCTATGGTTCAGACAGATCATGTTGAACTATCTTTCCTCAGCATACACACTCCGCACTATTCAGATACACCTCTTCTATGTCTATCCCCTACTATGCGCTAGAATGGCTTAACTTATTTAATTCATCCCGTAAATACGTTGTTCACTCTATAAACACGTTCCTCAGTTTGTTTCATATTATCCATAATTTTTCGTACTATTTTTACGATGACTTAGGTCACTGTTGAACCAAGTGACTTTTTTGTTTAGTTCTACCACGTGATCGGAACCATTAACCAATCGGAACATGTTTAGCTGTACCACGTGATCGGAACTTCGTTTCATCACGTCTTCGGTAAAAAAATACACTGTAATGTTGCATATCATCTCTTGATATGTGATGTTTAATCCATGAACATGCCCCATATCGTGTACATACATATTTTTTACATTTTTTACATTTTTCATATTAATTCCCTTCTTTCAGTTAACACGTGACCACGTCACAGTTCAATAAGTACACACCGGATAGGCCGATAAGTTATCTCTGGGCTTCCGCGTTCGGAATGCCGGCTTTACATCTCACGCTCGTGATCAACAGTACGTTTTCTTTCCTTTACCGTTAATGTCGTACTCAGACTTTAGGTCTTCTCAGCTGTTCATATTTCATTAGAATTCTTGGCGTGTATTCGCATAATATAATAGAAGGGTATCGATTGACGTTTACCATTGAGCATAAAGCAGTACATGTGTTGATGTTATCCACAAACTGTTTTTTCTTTGAATACCAAGGTTGCTTTACTGAATGCTAAGGTCTTGTATGTTTCCTTTTTACAATAGGCCCCCGACGAAGGGTTCACTGCATAACCCGAAATGCATTGGGCATGTTGAAATGTTGTGGAGTTTTCATGAATTTAATGAATAATCCAATGGAATTGATTTTCATCAACCAATAACTTTTCTAATTAATAAAAACGATTTTCAAGAACCCATTGCTTTGACAAAGCTTTTTTCATGTAAATAAGATTGAAAATTCAATGGAATGAGAAACCAGACAGGTTTCATGTTAAATGAGCACATCCTTTGTGATCAAGTGACCACATTTTCTACTCATATCATTAAGGCACTGACAGACACAGTGCAACAAGGATTGCGCCAACCCGAGAAATCTTAAACTTGAACATTTAAATCTAAGGAGCGCACGGAGATACAATCTAACTCAATCATAGCATCTTTCCCCAGTGAGAAGTCTTGCTGCTGCGTTGAGAGCGGATTTCATAGGGATAAGTTGGTTCTTTGGCGTCCCAGTGATTGTTGCATTACTGTAGTCCAACTTAGAGAGGAATAGGGATTGGACTACAGTCCTTAGGTCTTTTTTTTAGGCGTTTCTATGTGTAGAAGGCACTTTTTGCTGAGGCATTAACTTGGTCTTTCATGTTCAAAAGTTTGTCAGTGTAATCCCTAGTGACTTGACAGAGTTGGAGATAGTTAGTTTTCAATTTAATGCATTTAGATTGCCAAGCCAGTTATGGATATCACAGCACTTTCCTTTTGGTTGGATGAGGAGCTCGGTTTTGTTGGGGTTGAGCTTTAAGTGGTTGTTGATCAGCTAGGATTGAACCATGGAGGTGTTGGATGTTTTTAGGTGATAAGATTTTGATGTAGAGTTGGGTGTTGTCTGTATAGAAATGGTATTGAATTCTGCCCTGTTTCAGGATCACTGTAAAGGTTCTATATAGAGGTTGAACAAAGTGAGGGGCAGAATTGATCTTTGAGGAACTCTATGTGGAACAGATACTGCTGGTGAGGTGGAATTGTTTACTTTGATTAGGTGAGATCATTGATCCAGGCATGAGGCAAACCACTGAAGGACAGTACAGTTGATGCCTGCATGCTGTGAGAGGGTGTTTAGGGGAATGTTGTTGTTGGCTGTATCAAAAACCGCTGAGAGGTCTAGGAGAATTAAGAGGCCGGCCTCACCATCATCGAGAGCTCTATGTTAGTCAGCAATGATGTTCAGGATTGCAGTTTCAGTACTCCAGTCTTTCCAGAACCCAAATGAGAAGGCGTCATGTAGGTTGAAATTTTCAATGTGGTTGTTAAGTTGTGAGAGCACACATTTTTCAGTAGTTTTGGCAAGGAGAGGAAGGTAAGTTATAGATCTGTAGTTATTAAGTTAATTCGGGTCGGCATCTGATTTTTTTTATGAGGGGGTCGCTTGGCTGAGTTTAAGGGAGGCAGGAATGGATCCATTAGATAAAGAGAAGCAATAATTTTAGTCCTTGCTGGGCAAACAATGTGTTTTAGAATTTTGACAAGAGAGGAAGGTCAGAAAGGTGTGACGTCAACTTCATGCAGAAAGTTTTTCAATGACTTCTTCTTCAAAGATATGTTCAAACTAGGTCCTGGTTGGTTATTTTTCAGTTGTTGGTATTTTGGCTCACTGAGAGTGTGGGTTTGGGGGACCATCAATGGTGGGAAATGTGGTAGCAAGGGAATCCTCTTTGGTAGGATGGTCATCTTTGCTAAGGGGTGAAGTGTTGGAGGGGTCTAGAGAGAGTTAGATTATTGCTTTTTCTGAAAAAAATTTGGCAAACTCTTCACAGCACTTATTAGAGCCATCAACCAAATGTTGTGGGGATGAGGAGGTTTGCTGTTTTGCTGCTTCATGGTGTTGAAAAGGCTGTTAGGTATTTTTATAGAGTGGTCAAGTTGGGCTAGAAAGAATGAGGATTTCTCTCTGTAGAAAAGTTTTTTGTACTTTAAGTGTTCAGCGCGGAGTAGAGTGAGAGGGATCAGCGAGGGTTGTTGTTTACAGGTTCTTTTTGTTGTTCCCTGCACATAGAGACACTGGAAACCATGTTATATATTTCAAGTCTTCTTAATTGGTTCCAGTTCAGGGTAGTATCAATCATAGTTCAGCCAGCTCTAGTCAGATACTAGCCATGTACACAGTGAGGCACAGGGCGACTAACACAGGACAACACGTGATACGCAGAGCGACTTACACACAACAACAACACCTGAAGCGCAGGGTAACTTACACAGGATAACACGTGAGGCGCCGGGCAACTTACACACATGACACTAACCAGTGATGTGCGGGGCGGCTTACACACAAGACAACAAAATATGATGCGCAGGGCGACTTACACACATACAAACAGACAAGACCTGCATCGCAAGGCCACTTACCAACACATCAGACCAAACGTGCAGCGCAAGACGACTTAGACACATTGATCACGACACAAAACCACAAATGTAACATAACCACAACACATAGAGGTGGGAAACCACCCACCAAGATCAGAAACACCCTCATGTAAGGGAGTGTAATGTAAATCCCGCTTAAGTGTAAAGAGACAAAAACTGTGGCATCACTAAACTTTGCTAAAAAAATTAACTAAAAGACAGTGTAATCACTTCAAGAATTACTCTTGTAATAATTTTAAAACCTATAACTCTCCCCGGTGAGCGACCGCTCACCCGATTAGTGCTACTCTTGGCACACACACAGATATAGTGCACCTCACCAGAAACATGTTAAGCATTGGTGAACACATTACATTATACACCCACGTAGCATCATGTATGCACAATCAGTTTAAAAAGTGGGAGCAGTGAGCCCTAGAGCGATGATGAACCACATAACCGATAAGAGGTAAATAACAGTCACAGGGCAAGCAGAAACCAAAGGAGCAAGTGAGACCATTTCAACACGAGTACCAGAAAACGTGTCTTCACCAAAATGAAACAAAACTGGTGGAGCAAAAAGTTGCATATGGTCCTTGCGACATGCGAGGTCATAATAATGCAAAGAATAAAATAAGCAGGAAACAGTGTAACATTCCCTCCAACATACATGAAACGGATAATCTTACCTAAAGAATGCCTCAACGACGATGGTTCCTCAAGTACTTACAGTCAATAAACAATGCGGTGTGCTTCATGCCCGGATTCCATCTAGAAGATAAAACTTTATTGAGGCAAACGAGAGGCAGCGTGGTTTGCAAAATACTGTCAGATAACATTGTGACTCCAATGTTAAAGGAAAATGGGCTGCAGCCACCAAACACAACATGGTGGCACATTTCCGGACATCGTGCCGGATGGCTAATGGCACATTGATGCAGCAATGCGTCCCTCAGCCGCACTAAACTGCGTAGAGAACGCCAAGGTGAAACTTGCACAGCAGGGATTCCACAAGACTCCAAACAAAACAGGTAAGCTTGTGCGTGAAATTGTTTGACTCGTGCTGAACTTTGAATTGGTGCGCGTCAGTTAAACAGGCATTTTGAACGAACGGCCAAGTTGAATATTAAGCTAAATGAAGATGTACCTCAAATCCCGCAAGCAAAACATAACAAGAGACACAAAACGAGATCCACGATATTACACTAGCATGGGCTGAATACGTAATGCACATTACGACTAGGATGACCCAGCAGTATGTCAGAGACCAATTTGCCACAATACAAATACACTCAAAACACGCATTGTGGATAACAACAGCTTACAGTATTATAGGCAGAGAGATGCCCACAGCAAAAGTCCCGCCCGTATAAACTTGATAGATCTCTTGAGACTTCAAAAACAGACAAGCACTTTCATTATGTAACCCTACAGCTGCCGGGCAACGTCATGAATCAAAATGGTTGTCAAATAAAAGTGTGTACAGAGCCATGGAGATCCTGTGTGGCCCTTGTACATATTCACGTTGATTCAGCAACGAATATGCCACAGATTACAGTTAAGCACTTTAAAATTCTCCATCTGTGCAGCAACTGCACGCAGTTTGTTGTGACTCCTTTAAAACATGTAAAAAGTATCCCAAGAGGTTTCTTTACCTTGTAGTCACTGTGGTCTTTGTAGAAAGATGTGGCTGGAACACCAAATCTGGCTGTAGTGTAACTACTACTCCAACTCACCAAACCTTATCCATAGGAGTATTTCCAGGCTGTAGTGTCTGTTGGTTATGACACTGGTCGGTGGGGCTGTCCATTGACAGGGACTCTGGTGGGGTTGGCTTGCCTGGAACTCCTTACTGCTTCAAGTAATTGCTTTCTTTTCTTGTAGTTTCACTGGTTATGTAGTTTTTTTGTAGTCTCTTGGTTTCTGTACTATCCATAAGTACGCTTGGGTCCAGGTCCGCTCGTCGCCAAAATAAATGTTATACCCTGCACATAGAGACACTGGTAACCATGTTATATATTTCAAGTCTTCTTTATTGGCTCCAGTTCAGGGTATTATCAATCATAGTTCAGCCAGCTCTAGTCAGGTACTAGTCATGTACCAGCCCCACCAGGAGCAGCCTGCCTAGCTGCTCATCCCATCTCCAACTCTCACCACTCATCCACACAGGCACCCAGGCATTCCATTCATCACAGTCACACCAATATTCTGTTACCATCTCTCACTCTGGCTGAGCAGCTAGGAGGACCTAGGCTGTTTACATATAAATGTACTACTTAGGATATAACAACAAGTTCTATCATTTTTGTGTTATATTGGGAGGTGAGGTCATCGGCGGAAGTGGGTCGGTGTAGGTAGAATTTGGTAACTGATTAGGGATTATAGCTCTGATTGAGGGATAAGGTGCATATTCCTCATCCAGTGCTTATGATGAATAGTTTGGGTGAGGAGCTTAGGTTGGTTGACATTGAGATTGAATAGAATTAGGTGGTTGTCAGTCCCATTGTTCGGTAGGATGGAATGGAGGGACATGGTATTATGGTTGGTAATGATTGCCTCGAGGGTAGAGTCTTTATTGTAAATTTGTTATTTGCACTGTTGATCGAGACCTTTTGTTTCAAGGAGGGTGGGTAAGGCTTTTAGTGTTGTGCTGTCTGCATTGTTCAAGTGCAGGTTCTGGTTTCCTAGTATAATATTAGTGGTACCCTTCAGGGAGTTTTGCATTAGGTGTGTTACATCCTCAAAGAATTGTAATTTTTCACCTGGTGGGTGATAGATGGCATAGAATTTGATAGGATTAGAGCCTTTGGATTAGAGATAGACTCCTAGAATTTTAAGGTAGAGTATTCGGATGTCTGTAAGGGTTTTAGACAGAGACCATTTCTGCGTATGATAGGTAATTGACCACCAATATGATCCTTACGGTCGTAACAAATGATTGAGAAGCCCAGTGGGGTAAGGAGATCAAAAATGGGGGATGAGTGGTCATTTAGCCAGGTTTCAGTTCGAAAACAAATATCAATGTTATGCAGTAGCACAGTTTCCTCCAATTCAGTGGCATGCTTGACTGCTGAACAACGGTTTAATAGCATGCAGTTTAACGTGGGTGATGCTCTTGGCTCAGATTGATTAAGGTGGATGGCATTGAGTTAGGCGGGCAGTCTGGGAAGACAATTAGTAGGAGGGATCCAACTGGTGCCACGGATAACTGGAATCTTGGGGGAGAATTCTCGTATGTGTTGTTTCAAATTCAATTGCCATCCATTTCATGCCAATAATCTATGTTTATTTATCTCCATATCCTAAAGCCTCTACGCCTGCTTCTTGACCTACTCTCAGATCCTACTGACCAGCGTTACCCATACATACCCTTTGATATTAGAGTATACAGATTACCAGAGTCCACCAGCATTCTAATTTGTTGATTATATAAGTGTAAAATGCAATTTGGTTTCTCCAAACTATCAGTACTTACTCTCTCAACACTTTTTTCTCCACAAAAAATGTCTTGTCCATTGATGTTCACATTAGAAATCTTTGTTGATGTTTCTTGTGTGAAGGTAATGGTCCTAATGAATAGTCAACATTACTTCTTGTATACTCTCACTAGCGTACCTTTTGCTCCACAGACCTTATCCAAGTGGCCCCTCTTACAACAATTTAGACAAATAACATCCAATATGGGTTCAGGGAGGGACGGGGCACAGTAGAACAGGTGCTAAATGTTTCCATATTACATGGAAAATATACTCAGGCCAAGAAAGGTAAACTGTTTGCAGTTTTTGTAGACCTTACCGCGGCTTTTGACAGCGTAATTCATGAACAACTATGGCAGATTTTATCAGATTTAATGGTAGATCAGACACTAATTCATTTCCTAAGACAACTGTACGTGGACTCAACGGCCAAGGTGAGATTTGGCACAAAAGGAAAGTGTACCAAGCCCTTTTATGTAAGAAAGGGTGTAAGACAAGGTTGCGTCCTTTCCCCCTTCCTTTTCACTACATATACCAATGATCTGGAACGGGAATTGGTCGCCAGTGTACGAGACTCACCGCAGGCTAAAAACAAACAGATAGTTTCACTATTATATGTTGATGACGCCGTTCTAAAGGCGAGAACCCAACTCGGCTTACAGACAGCACTTGATACCTACCTAAATTTTATGGATAATAAGGGCTTGAAACTTAATGTGAAAAAAACATTCGTTATGTCCTGTGGGCGAGGCAAAAAGAGATCTTGTCCCCTGTTTGCTGGGTGCGAGAAAATCGCAGCTACCAAAATATTCTCATACCTAGGGATTGTCTTAGAGGTGTCAGGATCCTGGGGACCAGCTATAAACAATAGGACACCGATGTTTAGAAGAGCAACAGCAGCATTAATGTTATTCGCTATAAAGATGGGCAAAAGGCCACCAGAAATCCTATTGAAAATATATAAGGTTAAGTGTATCAGTGTAGCTGTATATGGAGCATGCGTATGGGGAGTATGTGATACATCACCCATTCAAAGGGTAGAAAATGCATTTTTAAGGTTTGTTTTAGCCACTCCTCAAAGCACATCTGTTTTTAATCTTCACTCTGAGCTGGGGGTACGGCACATAAGTGACTTAGTTAGTATGCAACCCTTATTGCTATGGCACAGAGTATGGACCTCAACAGATCTAATTCTAAACAGGAAAATTATCGGAGACATGTTGGGCTTAGACCAGGCCACAAAGATCCCATGGTTGAAGTACATTCGCAACCTCACCAATGACCTGGGGAGACCCGAGTTTTACGATAACCCTGTCTCCTTAGTTAATTTATCCAGGAAAGACCTAAAGGTTCTCTGTTGGTACCACTTTGAATCCTCAAGACTAGGAGTGGAGTTAAACAAGAAAACGGTAATACAACACCAACTTACCTTGACCTCACCTTCAATTCAACCATACCTGGTCTGCTGCCAAGAGGGGTTTGATAGATTTATGCTGACCAGATTTAGATTTGATAATTTTTTTCGATTAATTACATTTCCTAAAACTAACTACTGGTCCAGAAACCTCTGTAAATACCCGTGTGACAATCTATCTAACCAATCTACATTGCATGTGTTATTCTTCTGCAAATTTTACTCGGCGGAAAGGGCTAGATGGATAAAACCTTTTTTAAATCAGGTTACATGGCGTCACTGCCGTCCTGCCCTACTGTTTTTACAATTTCTGAGTGATATGTATTGTGTTGGTATAATAATTGTTTTTTTAAAAGGTACCTTGAGGAGAAGGAAAAGTTTAATACGTTCTTAAACACTTTTATGGCTTAGCACTAATTGTAATTTATGGAACTGCATTCACTTGTGTATGAAATGTCGTTTTTATGGTTTTATAAACTTGTGAAATCGAATAAACATTTTCTACCTACCTAAATAACATTTCTCACAGCACACCTCGCACTAGATGCTATATGGATCGGTGCACCACAGCAATAACATGTAACTTCTCCGGATATAGATTCCTTTGCCTTCACATTAATGTAGGAGATATCTTACTTACTTCCTTAATTTCCTTGGTGGATGTATCCCTTATTTTCAGCCACATTGCCATGTGCACCATTGTCTTGGCTATCTGGATGGCTTCTTCAAATATGGGCTCTTTGGTTAATAATTTTTCCTTTATTCTTTTGTTATTAGTATATCTTATATTTGTCCTCTGATAAGAGAGTCACCCAAGTCCCCATATTGACATCACAACGATAAGCCTGGTAAAGCAGCCAAGTAAGAATCAATGTCTTCATCCATTTTGTATATTCTAGACAAGATTTTGTGACATTCCAGAATCAGATTTACTTTAGTAATGAGGCATAAATCTAGCATCTGCAGTGACATTTCATACACGTTGTTAACTTGTCCATCACTCATACTTAAAGAAGCCATGTGTGCTGCTGGGTTTTACTCTAGCTCTGTGCTGAAGTACATTTACTATTGTTTGTTTTTTTTGGCAATAATAACTATAGAAGTACAGTTTGTGAATAGGTGTGGGCTTACTCTATTGTGGATGAGTCGTTGACCATCCCATACTCCTTCACTCTCCCTTAACCTCACCCCTTTAGTACTAAGTATTCTCCATTTTCCAGCCCCTACACCATCCCTTTCACATTTACTACTAAAACGTATGCTCACATGTACATAAACTCCCCAGCTGGGGTGAGATTTCCACACAGAAAAATATAGGACAGGCGGAGGTGTAGACCCCCACCCTTAGATTGTGAATAGCATGTTGCAGTACATTTGTAGTACTATTGTAGTACTAGACAACATAGTACAATGTGCAGTTTGTGAATAGACCAAGATGTGTTAATAATATAGCGCCGCTGTATCCTGTAGTAATTTTCACAGAACAAAGTACAACTGAAATTACAAGGTGACAGGTGACCTTACTTATATCTAAAAATAATGCTGTGAACAATGCATGTCTCACAATTTTAGCAGTAGCATTCCTCCTGTTAACTTGTCTCGCACCAACTGAAAACCATCTAACTTTTCTGCACCCATATTGCACTGTGTCACCCTGGCAAAGAACAAATTCCACTAGTCACTAAGCATCCTTGCTTACTGCCAACATATTCTGGCTTTTACTCATGAACAAAATGTATGGTCTGATGCTAGGCTGGTCACTGGATCTCCCAGTGCCCCATTTACCCAAATGTGATGCTTATGTATGGTTTGAAAGTAGTATTAAGCTGTACTTAGAAACTGGACATTGACACCCCATTAAGATGTGCATTTTATGTGCCAGATAGCCTGGGTAAATCCATCCTACTGACACCGCTATGGCATCCCTCACTCACAATAGATGAATGAATAACTAAATGTAATGCTAAGTTAATGATTAGACAGAAAGAATGACAGACAGAGACGGATAGATAGATATACAGACAGAGACGGACAGATAGACAGAAAGAATGACAGACAGAGACGGATAGATAGATAGACAGACAGAGACGGACAGATAGACAGAAAGAATGACAGACAGAGACGGATAGATAGATAGACAGACAGAGACGGACAGATAGACAGAAAGAATGACAGACAGAGACGGATAGATAGATAGACAGACAGAGACGGACAGATAGACAGAAAGAATGACAGACAGAGACGGATAGATAGATAGACAGACAGAGACGGACAGATAGACAGAAAGAATGACAGACAGAGACGGATAGATAGATAGACAGACAGAGACGGACAGATAGACAAAAAGAATGACAGACAGAGACGTATAGATAGATAGGCAGACAGAGACGGACAGATAGACAGAAAGAATGACAGACAGAGACGGATAGATAGATAGACAGACAGAGACGGACAGAAAGAATGACAGACAGAGACGGATAGATAGACAGACAGACAGAGACGGACAGATAGACAGAAAGAATGACAGACAGAGACGGATAGATAGACAGACAGACAGAGACGGGCAGATAGACAGAAAGAATGACAGACAGAGACGGACAGATAGACAGAAAGAATGACAGACAGAGACGGATAGATAGACAGACAGACAGAGACAGACAGATAGATAGACTGAAAGAATGACAGACAGAGACAGATAGATAGACAGACAGACAGAGACGGATAGTTAGGCAGACAGACAGAGACGGATAGATAGACAGACAGACAGAGACGGATAGATAGATAGACAGATAGACAGATAGACAGACAGACAGAGACAGATAGATAGATAGATAGACAGATAGACAGACAGACAGAGACGGATAGATAGATAGACAGATAGACAGATAGACAGACAGACAGAGACGGATAGATAGATAGATAGATAGATAGATAGATAGATAGATAGATAGATAGATAGATAGATAGATAGATAGATAGATAGATAGATAGACAGACAGATAGACAGACAGACAGAGACGGATAGACAGATAGACAGACGGAGACGGATAGATAGATAGACAGATAGACAGACAAACAGACAGACAGAGACGGATAGACAGATAGACAGATAGATAGATAGACAGATAGATAGACAGACAGAGATGGATAGATAGACAGAGAGACAGAGAGACAGACAGACAGACAGACGGACGGACGGACGGATGGACGGACGGGTGGGTAGATAGATAGATAGATAGATAGATAGATAGATAGATAGATAGATAGATAGATAGATAGATAGATAGATAGATAGATAGATAGATAGATAGATAGATAGATAGATAGATAGATAGATAGATAGATAGATAGATAGATAGATAGATAGATAGATGTGACTGCCAGAACTCGGACGGGCAGCACTGTTTGGACAGAGGGATGGTGCAAAGTGCATTTGATTATGGGCAACAATAGTTCAATTTAGAAAGTATTGAGTTTCAGGAAGTCAACAGCATGAGTATGGAAAAGGGTATGCTGGCCACCTATGATCTTCAGGATGAGGAAATGAAGAGGATGACGAGCATATATAGAAGAGGAAGTCCCGGTTGAATTTCACGTGAGACCTGATTGGAGCTAGTAAGGAAGGCTTTAGGTTTGAGCTGCTAAGACTGGTGAGCCGGACAGGCAATGAAGCACGATCTTATGAAATAAGATGCACAAAGCAGGAAAGATGTCCAGTAGTACGAGCGGGAATGCTCTACTCTCATTTGTTCCTTCAAGGGTGTTTTCCCACAATTATGTGATGTGCCCAAAGTAAAAACTACTTTTTAGGCGGCTTATGGACATGATTTGCCTGCTGTAATAAAAGTCGTTGAAACTATTTGTGAAGTTTTTGATGAAGACTTTTGACACATTTCTGCACGACGGTTAGAATTCAGTTGTACCAGCTCAAGACATTGGGGGTTTCAAGTGATGGGGAAATGATTTTAGACAACAGTCATCTCAAAAAAGAAAATACTTCTTCCTTTCTAGGCTCCCACAAAACACCACATTCTAGCCTAAATATAGTCAGGATATCACCAAGCAATGCAATTGCTAATGTGGAGCAACATAGTGGAATAGCAAGGCAGGGGGGGGCCGGGGGGATTCTGCCCCGGGCAGCAATAGTTTTGGGGGTGGCGGCCTCCCCGCCACCCCGCTCTTTGACGCGGCCGCCGTGGGCAGCATACACAGTGACCGCCAAGAGGTCTAGCTACGCCACTGGAGCAGCAGCTGCTCTCCCCTACACATGGTTCACAAATGTTTCAGCACAATGATGACTTGGTGGTTGAATATCAGAATATCATCTACAGAAATATCCTCTGACATGAATATTGTATCCTAATCATCGTTTATAAATGTATAGTCCAATTGGGTGTAGATGTTATAGTTTTAGCTCCGATGGGGCAATATGTTTGTATTTAGGACACAATATTTATGTAAAACAATACTCTGACAAAAATATTAATTTATATACATTTCAAATAAATAGAAGCATTCTATAGTGAATCTAGCCCTGCTCTCTGTTTTTTACTAAAACATCCTAAAATAAGGGTTTGGATTAGTTAAACTTGCTGGGTGGAGGTAACTTTTGGCCTGTGCTACTTAACAACGAGTTGCAATGTAGCACCAGGCCACCTACTTCAACTGTGTGCCTTTATGTAACCCACATTTAAAATTATGAAACCGCCTGGTAATATATGAACAATGCACTCCCTTTTCCTCCTTCCTGCCCAGGCCTCCTGTCGCACCCCTCCTCGCAACACAATCACATGCAGATATTGAATATGCATGCAAATGAGAATCCCTAATGACATTATATTTTGGTAAGTGCATTAAGACCAGCAGAGCTGATTCAATTCAGCGCCACACATTTGTTACACCGAGTCTGTGCTATCTGCATGAAGCGCAGCATGCTGCCACCTGCCTTGGCGAGATTGTCTTTACAGGGGTATCTTAGAGGGCACATAAGTTCCTCAAACGAATGAGACTGAATGCATTGTCTGGGCCAATGTAAGTCGGAAATGAATGAACTTATCAATGCAGCAAATTAACATTTTGATGAGATCTATCGTGGAGCAAGTTACTGCAGGAAACCTGTTTCACAACTTAAAATATAGCTTCAGTTTCAGTGCACTGCTTTATGCTCTTATTGCAAACAATTTAATTTCATCTGTTGAATAAAAAATAAAGATATGTTTTTGAATTATATTTTGTCTCGTAGTGTTTTTAAATGGCAGTATTACTGCCAGTATCTTTTTTGTGAAAAGCTTTTCGCTATGATGTTCCCATGACAGAACTGTTTTAATCCGTATTATGTTTATAATGCAAATTCCTCGTGAAGTTTTGGCCAAAGGAGGTGTACTGGTCAATATGAGATACTAAATTCCAATTGCACCTGATTTGAGATACCAAATTGCACTTACGTAAATAAAGAACCTTATCTATAAACAGCATTCTAATATGACTGACAGTGAAGATGCACTGGAGGATAAGGAGTCCAAGTATGAAAGATATTGTTTGTCCTTTAACAAACTCCCTACCATTCAGGCAAGAGCTATAGATCGTACCCTTGAGATCATTCAGGAAACAGACAAAGGGCCACCAGGAGATAGACAGATAAACAGGCCCATCTTAATTTGCCATCCACCCGCTTACACCACTTTTTAGCCCAATAATCCTAGCCTGGCAGCGCCAGCACCATTAATCGGAACCCCAACACCACTGAAGGTCATCAAATGGATGTTCAACCAATAAACAGTACAACAACATTTAACTGGGAGCCTATAGCACATGCTACGGATCCAAAGACAGAGTCTAAAGTAACAGAAGTTTAACATGTACAATGGATTACAAAAACCATTACTATTTACATGGTATGTAGATCTGTCAGAGGGTTGGACCTCTTTATGACAACAAAAGTGAAGTCAAAGTTAGACAAGTTGCAAGAAAGTTCTAAGAGCTCATAGTATAGAAATCTCCACAAAAAGCAAAGGATGGGAGATGGAGTCCTAAAGATTCCACAACAGGCCAAGTATCTTGAGGGGGGCTTACCTTAAAGTTGCCAGGGAATAGCAGGGGAAAGTGCAAGAGGAATGGTAGGATGTGTAGAGAGAAGCAAATAATGTACCAAAGTGATATACTCTTCTTACTATAGATATGACTCACAAGCTTTGTTAAGAGTATTGTGTACACATGTGTGGGTCACATCTCCAGAGTAACAACTGGAACTAAAGACGGCTCGCTAATTATCAAATAAGCCACAGGCACATCTGTAGAATAATATCATGTGGCCACAGGAGGGATGGAAGTATATCTTAGGAAGTATGATAAGGGCAGGAGGCAGTAGAGATGGCATAAGTCACGTTCAATGTGATTGATCTTGCTCAGTTAAGTGACCATGTTTCATTTCACAGCTCATTGTTTGGCAATGTGCACCTAAAACAAGAGGGCATTCTCTGAGAACAGAAGAAAATCAGAATTTCCTTTATGTCCGAATGCAGTGATTTCATAGACATCCATCCTAAGAGAAAATTAGGGTCAAAAGCAGTAACTGAATCAACAAAATTTGGAAATAGATCCAAAGAAATGATTACGCTGGTTAATCAAGGGTGACAATGGGGGCCATATGAAGTGTGTGAGTGCCAATAGATGGCAGTGATGCATGGACCTGGTTGTTCTTCTTTGCATTAATGTTCAATGTTATTTCTTTGTAAATTATGTCAAAGGCTAGTAAGATAGCTCGGTGGACTAAAGTAGAAATCTGTGTTTTACTTGGCGATCAAAGGCTTGTATCCCTACATGTCCACTCAGTCTTTGATCACTGAGTGGACAAGTTGTTACAACGACTTGCCTTGGGGGTGTTGGGCTTTGTAATAGTATAACTTATTATTCCAACTCCAGTCAGCGCAACAGTAGGGAAGGTGTTGGACTTAAAATCCAACACCAGTCCAACAACGACCCCCTAACAAGTCATTGTAACAACTTGCATGGTATAAGAATGCATGGTAATGTCGCTGTTGAGGTAGTCACTGCGTTGTAAAGGCAGGTCATGGTTCACCCTGCTCGGTAAAGGATGCCATCATCCAAGTTTCTTTTGTACACATTACCGTACAAAGTTGTTAGCATTTTAGATGGCTGAAAGTAAGTACAAAATAGCTCAGAATAATATGAAGGCTAATTAATTCCATGACAGACACAACTTAGATACAGCAAGCATGTATTACGAGTAGTGTTCACTCTATGCAACACACCTCTCCAAAAAGACACTATTCACTTACAATAACCAGGGTCTGAAGGTGATAAAGATCATATTACCTTCATACCTTCACACTATTTAGAAAAACATGCACATGTACATAGGTTAGTAGCTGGTGCACACAGTTTTCTATGTTACGGAGAAATTGTCATGCTGAGACAATTCTGTCTAATAACTCAAGGCTGCCTACAATACTTAGGATCTACTGCGTAGAATCTTTTCTCTGTTAGTAACTTTTTCTGCAGAACCAAAAAACATGTGTGGAGCATACTGATCACAGTGTCATCTGCACACATAGTTACTCTTTAATTCAAAGATTTATAATGCGTTCAATAACTCAACACACCTATGATGCATTGGAAGCACACGCGTTTTGTAAATACGCTCATTAGCTGGACACAGGCTGTACAAAATTAGGTAGAAAAGTAATATGGTAGTTACCCACCACTATGTCAACTATAAAATAAGCTAGCACATTCATTGGATGATGTCAACAATGACAAAGGTAACGTTACCTTCCCATTTTCATTCCTGAGAGAGAGTGTGTGTGTGTGTGTGTGAAATGGGACCAAAGAAACAATGGAGGACTTATCCAACTGCCATCCTGGAACAGCCCACCTCCCACACCTGAAAGAGAAAATAAAAGAAGAGAAAAACCACAAAAACTAAGGAAGGACTCTTATTTCCCCTCTCGCAGCACCTCCCCAAGACAAGATAGAGAGGGATAAAAAGAGAAGAGGGACACAGAGAAGAGTGTGATGAGGTGTGGCCAGATGTATCGAGAGACATGCCATGGGAGTAGAAACAAGTTGGAGAACATATGATGAGTGTCTGGAATGACATCAGGAGATCTGAACCCGGGGTCTTGCCAGAGAAACAAGAGGCTGCTGTGAATGCCAAGGTGCCTCCTGAATAGGGATCCTTCTGGAGAGGAACTCGGTACTTCCATGATCTTGGAGAAGCGTGACTAGCACAGGTGAATGCTCGAGTACAAGGTTGGCGGCACAGACTGGGAAGAATGTGTCCATTACTAAAAACTGAAAAATAGGAGGTTCACTCTATAGGAAAGTACTTAAAGATTCAAAATACTCAGAGCAAGTGATTTAAAAGTAAAACGAGTTAAATTAAATAAGGAGAATGCTTTCAGAAGCTTTGTTTGAGTGGTTTTCTTTTGACAAAGTTGGGTATTTTTGTGTTTTTCCATTACCCCCGTCTGGGATAGAATAACTCAGCCATTGAAAGGACAAGAGCAGTATGAATAAATTTCAGAAGGATAAAACTCAGGAAGAAATACAGATAACAAACCGGAGGCAACTCCTGAAGAAAGGAAGGAGGATAAGAAATGCTGTAGTAGATATATTAAGGAACAGGGAAAGAAAAGGAAACATAATCATAGGTAAAACATTACATTCAGAATACTTACCTGTGATTACATGTTTTTTTGATGAGTTCCGAGTGTGAGTACGAAGAAGAAAAGATTACCCCAAAAAAAACAAGCAGTCAACTTGGTTAGCCACAACACATTAATAGAACTCATGCCTTTTCCATGCACTGCTTATACCTTTTCATATTATTTTAAACCATCTAAAATTATAGCATTTACAATAACACTTATTCGCTATCGCAAATCACATTACTTGTGAGAACAGAGTGCATGGTAGAGTGGTGTGTTATAGTTAATGTATTGAGGCTACCGAGTTGCATACACTGTGTATGGAGGGGCGCGAGTTATACTAATTTGAAGGTGTTGAGTAACTAATAAATTAAAGTTATAAGCATAACTGTAGAGTTTATACATTTTGTGTCGTTAAGTTTTGTTTAAATAGAAAGAATAAATAAAGTTACAGAAGTTTAAAAGTGGTGGGTAAATTGTAAATTTAAGCTATAACTATAGCTTTAGTATTTCTAATGTTTGTGTGGTTTAAGTTTTGTTTGTTTAGAAAAAATAAATAAAGTTTTCCTAGCCATACAAATGTTTAACTTTTGTTTTTTCATTGAATTAGATTTTTTTTAACTTTAATAAAAATTTCTTTTAAATCATAGAGTTTTGTGCTATCGAGTGGACTGTTGTACAGTAGAGCTGAGAAGAGTGTCATACAGTGGAGTGCTACAGAGTGTAATGTTGTAGAGTGGACTGGAATAGAGTGGACTGTGGTACAGTGGAGTGGTGTACAGCGGAATAGCATATAGGTGAGTGGTGTAAAATGAAGTGGCATAGAGTGGAGTGTGGTATAGTGGAGTACCGCACAGTGAAATAGCATATAGTGGAGCGGCGTAGAGAGGAATAGTGTAAGAGGAGAGTAGCATAGAGTGGAGTGGCATAGAGTAGCATGGCATAGAGTGGAGTGAGGTACAGTATAGAGGTGTACAGTGGAATAGCATAGAGTGCAGTAGCATACAGTGCAGTGGCATACAGTAAAGTTGTATGGAGTAGAATAAGATTTAATGGGGTCGTGTACAGTGGAGTGGTGTAGAGTGGAATAGCATTGAGTGATGTGGCATACATATGAGTTGTGGTCAGTGGAAAAGCATACAGTGTAGTGGCATAAAGTGTAGTGTCGTAGACCAGAGTGGCATAGACTGGAGTTCCATAGAGTGGAATAGCGTAGAGTGGAGTGGCGTACTCTAGAGTAGCATATTATGGAGGGGCATAAAGTGGAAGAGAGTACAGTGGAGTGGCATAGACTGGAGTGGCATAGAGTGGATTGTCACATAGTGGAATGGTATAGGATGGAGTTGTGAAGACTGAAGTGGCATAGAGTTTAGTGTTGTAGGGTGGAATAACATAGAATGTAGTGTTGTACTGTGGCGTGGGGTAGAGTGTAGTGGCGTACATTGAAATAGTGTTGATTGGGGTGGCGTAGAATGGAGTGGCATACAGTGGAATTGCATAGAGTTTAGTGACCATGAGTGGAGTGCTGTAGAGTACAGGTGCAAATAGTGAAGTAGCATACAGTGGAGTGGTGTAAATTGGAATAGCGTTGAGTGTAGTGGTGTACGGTGGAGTGGCATACAGTGGAATAGCGTAGAGTGAAGTGGTGCATAGTGCAATGTTGTACACAGGAGTGGTGAACAGTGGTGTGACGTAGAATGCAATAGCGTTGAATGGACTAGTGTCGAGTGCAGTGGGGTAAAGAGCAGTGAGGAAGAGTGTAGTGGTGTACAATGTAATAGTATAGAGTGGTGTGGCATAGAGTGGAGTGGTATAGAGGGGAATAGTGCTGAGTTTAGTGGTGTGGAGAGGAGTGACATACAGTGGAGTGACATACAGTGGAGTAACTAGAGCTGAGTGATGTAGAGTGGAATAGCATTGAGTGTAGTGGTGTACAGTGGAGTGGCATAGAGTGGAGTGGCATATGCTGGAGTAGCATAGTTTCAACTAGTGTAGAATGGAGTGGTGTGCACTGTAATAGTGTACAGTAGAGTGTTGTGAAGTAGAGTGGCGTATAGTGGAGTGGCATTCAGTGAAGGGGCGTACAGTGGAGTGGCATTGTGAAATATCTTACAGTGTAGTGGCGCAGAGTGTAACAGACTAGAATGGAATGGTGCAGAGAGTAGTGTAGTAGAGTAGAGTTGGGTACAGTCGAATGGCATAGGGTGGAGTGGCATTGAGTGGAATAGTGAAGAGTGGTGAGGCGTAGAGTGGAGCTGTGTACAGTGGAATAGTGTACAATGGAGTGGGGTAGAGTGGAGTGGTGTACAGTCAAAAAGCGTAGAGTTGAGTGACGAAGAGTGCAGTTGTGTACAGTGAAATACTGTACAGTGACATGGGATAGAGTTGAGTGATGTACAGTGAAGTGGCGTACAGTGTACTAGCGTACAGTGGAGTGTTGAAGAGTGGAGTACAATAGAGTAGCGTACACGGGAGTGACCAGCTCACACCAACACTAAACCCCCCTCCTTAAATGTAGAGCTCTCCATAAGATAACTCCAGAGGCCCTCAGCTCCGCACTGCAAACGCACTCTTTTGTCAGCAGTAATAAATTAGAACTGGATGCCCCCAACCTGGAAAAATGGATAAAACAGGGAGTGGAGACCGTAGCACCCGAGACTCTCCGGTCCCAATGGACTATACATCGCTCTGCACCTTGGTTTAATGAAACCTTGCGCAAATGTAAACGTGTCTGTAAACAGCTGGAAAGGACATGGAGGAAAAACTTTAGTGATAATAGCAAATCCCTTTACAAAAAAGAACTAAAAACCTACCACCAGAAAATCCTGGCGGAAAAGAAACGGTTCTTCGAAACTAAAATTGACATATCAGTCAATAAAAGTAAGGAAATATTCAAAATTGTCAAACACTTCACCTCACAGCCAGCAGCTGTATCCAACTGCGAAGTCTCTGAAGTCTCTGAAGTCAGGAAGATAGTCGATATACAGACTTACCTCAACCCTTCCACTAAGACACTGACTAACTCATTTCCTCCACACGTCAAACCACTACCGACTGCCACCTTCCTCCAATTCCCTTCTATTACATTAGCTCAATCCCTGAAAATCATGAAGAATTCAAAATCCGGCTCACCATTAGACCCCTGCCCAGCCAAAACACTGGCATCAGTGGCTGAGGTGATCAATGCCGAGGTCAATACTGTGCTGAGCCTATCTCTGAGCAGTGGCCAGGTCCCAGCCATTTGGAAACACGACAAAATTCTGCCACTGTTAAGAAAGCCCACAGCAGATCCTCTAATAGTGTCTAACTATAGACCCATCTCACTCCTGCCTTCCATTGCCAAGGTAATTGAAAACCATGTGAACTCTGTTACCACCGAATTTATGGAGTCGAACAATGTCTCCATGCGAGCCAATCAGGATTCCGAGCTGGCTTTAGCACCGAATCAGCTCTCCTCGAAATATCTGAATCCATCAAAATGACCCTTGACTCAGGCGGGAGAGCGGCTCTGATTCTGCTTGATCTATCTGCAGCTTTCGACACGGTGCCCCATGTGAGACTCCTACAGAAACTGTGAGACTGTGGGGTGGGGGGCACGGTGTTGAAGTGGTTCTCTTCATTCTTACAAGACCGAAGGCAGGAAGTCTGGAACCCACCTTTCTCCTACCTCATGCCTCCCACGGAGGTGGGTGTTCCTCAGGGCTCTCTCCTGAGCCCATTATTATTTAATCTCTACATGGCCCCTCTCGCCCTGCTGGCCGAAGTGGCTGGAGCCATGATTATATCCTACGCTGACGACACCCAGCTTCTGTTCACCTGTAAGAAGGGAGAGGCTCTGGATGGCGACAAAATAAGGAACTGTTTAAGACAGGTTTTTTCCTGGTTTAGTCACAACCAGCTTCAGTGCAACTCAGCTAAATCCAAAGTTATTCTTTTCGGAGTCTCGGACCAGGATGTCTGGAGACAGTGGTGGCCACCTGATATGTCCCCTCCCCTCCCCCTGCAGACCTCGGTGGGAGTAGCCAAAAACTTAGGGGTCAAACTGGACAACTCATTGAACATGAAGACCCAAGTTTGATCTGTGGTGGGCACATGTTACGGAACCCTGAAAATGCTCCGGAGATTTCTTCCCCTTTTGTCCTTCTCCCATAGAAGGACCGTGGTCCAGGCCCTTATCACCTCCAGGATGGACTACGCTAATGCTCTCTATTTGGGTCTCCCAGAATGCCTCCTCGGAAAACTCCAGGTCGTGCAGAATACAGCCGCAAGAGCCATCCTTATGCTGGGCCCTAGAGTCCATATCTCGCCCCACCTAAAGAAGCTGCACTGGCTTCCCACCCGACACAGAATCAAGTTTAAAGCCCTATCCATCGCTTTCAAGGCCCTGCATGGTTTTGGGGCCACCTATCTTAGGAAAAGAATGAGCTACTACATACCTGGTAGAGCACTCAGATCATCTCACCAACATAGGCTGAGTGTGCCTAAATTCAACCGTGCCCGCTTGAACTTCCTATAACAGTCAGGCAAGTGCCTGATATTCTGCACTTCAGGAAACTACTGAAGACATGGTTGTTCCAGCAGTAATTCGGACTCTACTCCGCACATGTGCCTCCTCCTATTCGCTCTGTCCGCTAGCGCCGGGACACTCATCTGAGTAGCTGTGCGCTCTATAAATATGTTAAAATAATAATAATAAATAAAATAAATAAATAAGTGACGAGGAGTGGAGTGGTGTAGAGTGGAGTAGGGTAGAGTGTAGGGTAGAGTGTAATAGCATACAGTGGAGTAACATAGGTGGAATGAAATAGAGTGTATTGGCATACAATGGAGTGAGATGTTGGATACCTGCCAAACCAATCTCCACTGCAACAACAGCACTGAGATGGTCCTTATCGCTGCCACTGACGACATCAGAACCCTCCTTGGCTGAGGAGACTCAGCGACTCTGATCCTCCTTGACTTTACTGCAGTGTTCGATACCGTATCTCACCACACCCTTATCAAGATACTCCATCACACAGGAGTCCAGAGAAACACTTTCAAATGGATTGCATACTTTCTCATAGGACAAACCCAGAGAATCTGCCTACCACCTTTCACTTCGGAATCCAAGATCATCATCTGTGACATCCCTCAAGGTTCATCCTTCTTCCCCACCTGTTCAACACATACATGATGCCCCTGGCCAACATCATTAGAAGCCATGGCCTCAACATCATATTCCATGCAGACAACACCGAGCTCATCTTCTCGCTCTCATAAAAACCCTCCACCACTAGGAACAACTTCCACAACTGCATTACATGCGTCACTGACTAGATGAAGACCAACTGCTTAAAGCTCAATATGGACAAGACAGAAGTGCTGATCTTTGGGAACAACACCTCTCTGCGGAACGACACCTGGTATCCTTCTGAACTCGGACCCATTCCCACATCGATCAACGCAGTCTCCTCTGCCAGCTTTGACACCCTTTGCATGTTCCAAAAGATCTTTAGATGGCTTCCCGTCAACACCAGGAAAACCGTCACTCAAGCCCTAGTCACCAGCCGACTGTACTACGACAGTGCGCTATACAACAGAATCACCACCCAGCTCCTAAAGAGACTCCAGAAGATGATGCAGAACTCAGCTACCAGACTCATCTTCGACCTCCCCAAATGGACGCACATCACTCCCCACCTCATTTACCTCTACTGGCTACCCAACCGAAAAATATGTCAATTCAACATGCTGACACATGCCTACAATGTCCTCCACAACCAAGGACCAGCATACATCAACCACCGCCTGAACTTCCAACAACACTCTAGACACCTGTGCTCCACCACCCTTGCTCACACTCCCTGCATCCGCCGAAGCTACAGTGGAGGACACTCCTTCGCCTACCTATCTGACAAGTCCTCGAATGACCTGCCCCTTCATATCTGAACATCATCCTCTTTCCTGAAATTCAGAAAGAGACTCAAGACCTGGCTCTTTGATTGATCCCAGCAAGAACCTAGCGCCTCAATACACTTGTGGGTGATTTACTGCACTCTACACATCCGAGTTGGTTGATTGATTAACATAGAGGGGAATTGGGTAGAGTGTAGTGGTGTAGAGTGGAATGATGTAGAGTAGAGTGGCATAGAGTGGAGTGGCACACAGTGGAATAGCATAGAGTGGAGTGGTGTAGAGTGGAGTGGCATAGAGTGGAATAGCATAGAGTGGAGTTGTATACAGTGAAATAGCGTAGAGTGAAGTGGCGTAGTATATAGTGGCTTACACTGGAGTGGCGTAGACTAGAGAGGTGTATAATGGAATAGCGTACACTGGAGTGGTGTAGAATGCAGTTGTGTAGAGTGGAGTGTTGTAAAGTGGAGTGGTGTATACTGGAATAGCATACAATGGAGTGGCATAGAGTGGAATTGCATAGAGTGCAATAGAACACAGTAGAGTGGTGTAGACTGAAGTACCGAAATATGGAGTGGTGTAGACTGGAGTGGCATAGAGTGGAGTGTTGTAAAGTGGAGTGGAGTACAGTTGAACAGCATACAGTGGAGTGGCCTAGAGTGGTGTGGCATGGAGTTGAATGGCATAGAGTGGAAAAATGTACAGTGTAGTAGCGTAGAGTGGATTGTGGTACTTTAAACAGACGTAGTGTAAAAGTGGGTGGGCGGATGTAGATGTATTGTGGCAGAAGTTTAGCTTATAATGTATAATTGATCATTTCTGATGGTAGATGTAAATAGTGTAAGCAGTGGTAAATTTATTAGTGTTAAATACTTAGGGGCATATTTACAAGGGACGTGGCGGGATTGAAGCATTGGCCTTCCTGGCTTAACGCCTCACTCCACCACTTCAGAAACGCAGGGCTGCACCATATTTACAAGAATATGGTGCAGCCCTGCGTTTGGTAGAAACATAGTGCCAATGCAGGTACCCTTGCTCTATTGTGCAAAGTTGTCTGCGTGCAGGGGAAGATTGTTTTTTATGCAGGAAGGTCCTCCTTCCTGCACATAAACAATCTTTAAATGCAGTTTTGTAACTTCTATGTGTGCTGCTTAATGCAGCGCACATAGAAGTTGCAAAACAGCATGTTTTTAAATGATTGTTTATGTGCAGGAAGGGGGACCTTCCTGTACATAAACAATCATTGGCCTTTTGCTGTTTTCATGTGTGCTTCGCAACACAGCACACATGAAAACAGCAAAAACAAGGAGAAATGAAACATTTCTCCTTGTTGCGCCAGGTTCTGGTGCTGCCTCCTATTTACGCCTTCCTTGTAAATCGGAGGCAGCGTCAGAATCAATGGGTGTTACGGTGAAACGCCCGCAGCGACACCCATTGCACTACCCTTTCACGCTAAGCATAGCGTGAAAGGGTGCCTTATTTACAAGGCAGCGTTAAGCCACATTAAGTGACTTAAAGCTGTCTTGTAAATAAGGCAAAGCCTCTATCGCCTCATGAACGTCGTAAAAAGTGAAGTTCCTGTGGCGATAGGGGTTTGTAAATATGCCCCTCAGTGTGACAAATAAGTCTGGAGCCTTGATTGAAGATTTGAAGTTTATTCTGAAAATTGCAGAATACCCCGTCTCCCCTTCTCACTGTTCTTGCCTCTCACTCTCAACAATATATTGTGCCATGGCATACGGTGGTAGGCATACTGCGGTAAAGGCTGATGAGTAGGCAGTATGCAATTGGCGAATGGCTGTCTTTGCAAAATGTAAAACGCAGTCATGTACTTTTTTTGCACACTTTTTCTGCGTTCTGGGTTAGGTAAGTAGGTTTTATTGTTGTTCCCTACCTATTACCACTTTGATAAAGTGGTATTAGGTAGAGAAATGTATTTATGTTTCTCTATATATTTGTACAATACTTTATGGAAAACCATGCTTTTTAAAAACGTTTTTTTAAGTAGCACAGTAATTTGTAGGTATTACTGCGGTACTCCGTAGAATTTTTTGTAAAGAATTAAATATGTAAACTATTGAAAATACACTGTAGTACAATATTTGTAAAATATAGTGTTGCACGGTGTATTTTTAATTATTTAACATATTTTATTTTTACATTTCTTATAAGTACTGCAATATTTTCTAGGAAGTACTGAGATACCCCGAACATATTTACAAAATATATAGAAACTTAGAAAACATTTTGCGCTACCTATCACCACTTTAAGAAAGTGGTAATAGGTACAGCAAAAATGTAAAACCTAATACCTATCTATATTTAAGGGTGCAACAAAGAACACTGCCAAAGAGTATTTAAAACAACATGACTGCCTTTTTAGCTTTTGCAATCACATAATGACTTGTCAACACTTTGTACTGCAGTAGTTCTGCGAAATACCACAAACTACAGTGACAACAGATGTCATTAAGTTAAAATGCCTTAGAACTTATAAACATACTTGCCCTACTTACCTGTAGTACTCAAGGGATTATCTGCACACCATAATGTATAATCCTTCCAAATTTCATGGAAATCTGTTCAGCCGTTTTTGCGCTACAGCCAATATAAACATTAGTAGAAAAATAGAAAATGAAAATTAGTAGAAAAATGTGTTTTGTGAACCCCTTTTATCTTGCACCCCCTTAACCAATCATCATGAAACTGTCCATCCTCTGCAAATGTAGATAAAGCATTAGTTCTGGAAAGTTTGGTGGAGATTCGCAAACGGGGGCAAAGTTATTAGCGAGCAAAAATCTGAGGAATTCCTATACCTGGGAACTTGGGAATTCTAACTATAACTACAGAGTGGCTACTATATATATTCCCCAATATTTATTATACTGGAGTTAGAATACTATATCTGACCTCTGTAATGAATGAACTTCCTGTATCTTTGTCCACACAGTTCTCACAAATTTTCCTGACCCTTTCAGCAATGGGTGTGAGAGCCTATGAATTCATCAACTAATCTCTATTGTTCATCTCCAAATGAAAAGTGCATTCCCAAGTTGCTCAAGACTCCTAGAAATGTATTAAAACCTTCATCATGGGTTATAGATGTCAACATACTGTATTGTTTTAATGTGAATAAAGTGCAATTGAAGCAAACAAAGGCTCACTTGGGGTCCTGATCTCAGCATAACATTGTGCCATATTGTATAATAGGAATCCATTAAAGTATTGCTATATATATATATATATTCACTGAAAAAACCATAGGTTATAGACCATATATAGTTAGGAATTAGCATTTACAAAACCTTGAAAATTCACTGAAAAAACCATAGGTTATAGACCATATATAGTTAGGAATTAGCATTTACAAAACCTTGAAAATTCACTGAAAAAACCATAGGTTAGAGACCATATATAGTTAGCTGGACATTTTATTGACATAAAACCAATGAAATTCCATATATAGTTAGTTGCACTAACTATATATCGCGCACCCGCAATCCACTGCTGATGATGTCACATATTACATCATTCATGACATGGTCAGTGACATCACTGATGACATCACTGATGACATCTCAAATGACATCACTGATGACATCACTGATGACATCTCAAATGACATCACTGATGACTACATCCAGTGACTGTATAAGTCTGTAAAGTTAAAATATGTCTTACATATTGAAGAATTAGTGGATGTATAAGTGTCTGGACGAAGGATTTAGTAGGTGCATGACTGAATGTATGAGTGAGTGATTAAATGTGTCTCACTGAGTGCATGGGTTAGTGACTAAACTGTCTTAATTTGTGCATCATTATGTCTGTTGTTCTGTAAACTGCTGCATGTGTTGATCAGTAGCTATATGAGTAACTATATGGGTTATTGATTGATTGCCCAAGTATTTGTATGGGAGACTGAGTGTGTGTGTGGCTAGCTGGGAGGTGTGTGACTCTGTGCAGATCAATCTGTACTTGTATCAATGATTGTATAAGAAACTAAGTATGTGTTAGTACATGTTTGAAAATGTAAGGTGCTCTATGTTTAACTGTATAGACAAGAAAATGGAAGTCTCATTGATTCTTTACAGGACTGACTAGGTGTGTAAGTAACTCCATGGATGAGTGGCAGACTGTGAGTGTCTGTATAGGTGTATGAGTGCATATGATAGTGTTGTAAAGATGAGTGATTGTATGTATGAATGATTGTATGGGTGAATGAGTGAAGGTGTGTGTAGACGTAGCAATCAGTGAGTGCGTATGTAGTAACTAGTATTGGTGTGTCAATGGTTTCAAAAATTATACTCTTTTTAACACTGGGTGAAACAGAGGTTATATTAAAATGTGAGGAGATGCATTGTATTGTCACATGAATGATATCATCAGTGATGTGGTCATTGATGTCAAATGAGATGTCATCAGTGATGTCATCAGTGATGTCATTTGAGATGTCATCAGTGATGTCATCAGTGATGTCACTGACCATGTCATGAATGATGTAATATGTGACATCATCAGCAGTGGATTGCGGGTGCGCGATATATAGTTAGTGCAACTAACTATATATGGAATTTCATTGGTTTTATGTCAATAAAATGTCCAGCTAACTATATATGGTCTCTAACCTATGGTTTTTTCAGTGAACTTTCAAGGTTTTGTAAATGCTAATTCCTAACTATATATGGTCTATAACCTATGGTTTTTTCAGTGAATTTTCAAGGTTTTGTAAATGCTAATTCCTAACTATATATGGTCTATAACCTATGGTTTTTTCAGTGAATTTCAATGGTTTTTTAATAGCAAATATCATAAGCTGTCGAATGTCAAGTACGTGGTAAGTAAAAACATTTTCGTGTTTATGCACACTGATCTGCTTTGAATGCTGCCCCCCACCCCTCATTTCTATTAGGAGTACTCTCTCTTTGCAGATAGTGAAGGGTAGTTAACGCAGCCCTTTGCCCCCTTTGTAATCCGTCGTGCCTGCTTCTCTCTCCATTTGATTGATTGTTCTCTTTGGTTCATTCTCTATTTACAAACAAGCACAGAGTCGCAATACTCTGTTTAGTCTTTGCAGATAGCGAAAAACCGTGTAAAAAAACAAAAGGAATCGAGCAAAATCAGTAGGCCACTAATGGGATCTCTTTTTGACCTCGCTAAAATAGAAACATTAGGAACAACCTGTTGAAAATAGCAATGCGTATGTACATAAGCGGCGTTCATTTGTGTTCACAGTACCCCTTGTTGATTGTTTGAATCGAGCATTGAATTGTTCGAAGTTGGTTCTCTTAAGGATCTTCTCTGCCTGCAAACGAGGAAGAATAGGAATATTCTCTCTCCCTTTGCAGATAGTGAAGGGTAGGTAACGCAAGCCTTTAACACGTCGTACCTATTTCATTCCTCATTGATTGATTGATTGTCCGAACATTGACTGTTTGGGAATTAGTTCTTTTTGGAGGTATTCCCTGTTTGCAAATAAACGTAGGAAAATCTTTGCAAGTAGTGAAAGGGTACGTAATGCGGACCTTTCTCCCCCGTTGTAATCTGTCATGCCTATCTACTCCCCACTGATTGATGCACCTGTTTCACCCGGACCATTTACTAGACATACGTCATCTGGCCCGACCAGAGAGCACCCCTAGTGAAAAGGACATATGCAATAATAACGAAGTGATCACTGTATCCTGTTAACAGAAACTTTAGCATGAAACAACCTGGAAAGAAAAGAATAGGAAAACGAAAATCAGTAGGCCACTGATGAACATGAACTTTTATTAAACAACGAACAAAGAAACGATAACATAACGTAATGATAAAACCTGTTAATGTCCTAGAAACAAGAAAACGTTAAAATATGCCATTGGTGAGAGACCAGAAAAACAGTAAGAGAAACCAAATCACCCCTCGCTGTCCCACCGCCTGCCACGCCAAAAAAATCGATAGACTAGGGAAAATGCAAGTCAGTAGAACATCCGCCCCCACTCTGGAAACTTCCAAGGTGGAGCAGGGTTCCGGCTACGCCCAGCCGGGAGCAGCCCATATAAGGCAGGTCCTGCTGCCACGCCTCGGCCAGGAGATCCTAACGTAGGGTGTAGCCGGAGGAGAGGCCGAGACCAGCGGGACCCGGCCAGGGGATTGCCTTTACAACGCTGAACAGTTGCAGGGGGGGGGGAATGTCTCCTCGACCCTCCCCTCTCTCTCCCAGTCCGGCCGCGGTGGCCCTTGAGAGTTGCAGGTAGTCCCGCCACATGCTCTTCCGGTCCGGCCACCAACGGTCGGGGGGCCGAGGCCGACGGGATCCGGCTGCAGCCGATAAACCAAGAAACCCGTTCATGGGGCCAGAGCCAGGGGCGTCCGGCCGACATCTACCGGAAGCCCGGCCCGAAGACGGACGGGACACTTCTTCTTTCTTGTATAATTGCTGCAACAACCCTGGGGGGGATGTCTTGCACATGCCTCCGACCCCCCCCCCTCGTCCTCATCGCCTGGTCCGGCCATAACAAATATCAAGCGAGACGCCGTGGGGTGCACTGGGAGGGAGAGACGGTGCGAACAGGCCTCTCCCGCCTCCCCAGTGGAGGCTTCCCAGCTGCACCCTCAGCGCTCCAGGCGCCCGGAAAAGAGTTCTTCCACTGTGGCCATGCTGCAACGTCTCGCCCGGCAGGGTGGAGCCCGTCCGCTCATTTGACCCCGCGATCGCCAGTAGCTACCGAACTCTCAAAATGGCGGTCGACCTGGCAAGAGCGGGCCCAGCATAAAGAAATGGCCCGGTCACTGGTTGACTCCACCACCGTAGTCCTCCACGACCTTGAAGATTCTAGAGGAGCCGCGGGAGTCTCCGACCCCCGATGGGGAATGACTGCCATGATCACCCGTGGAGTGACGAAACTGTATTCGCGGGACGTCGGCGCCAGCCTCACTTTGAATTACTAGAATCCTGCAGACCTCACTTCCGGTAAAAGCACAGTGTGACCCGGTAGGAAAAATTGTTGCACCCCCTCCCCTTTTTGACTGATAGTTCAAACCACCGATCCTTTCCTTTGCCCTTTTAACGGAACTTTGGACTGCCTCCCCCTCTTTTACATTTTCTAGAGAAAACAAAACATTAACCACTACATTAGCATAGCAGTTGACACCAGAACTGTTTTCAAATTGAAAACCAACAACATCTTCAACAGAATCCTTTTTGTTTCTGCTGTGACCCTGCTACAGCACAGGCATTGTCCCCAGCAGTAATTCTGCAATGCCGGTAAGAATAGCTGTGGTGCCTACTGGACTCACTCACCCCCGCGACGCCCCACGCCGTTATGTGCTGGGCGGCAACTTGCTAGACATCACTTTAGTGCCATCTAGATTTCAGCGCGTTCTGCTGCCTTGGAACTATTCGCACAACAGACCGCTACTGACAAGAATATTTCATTATTGGTGCTGTCAATTTCAATAAATCTATTGGATAATTCAAAAGAAATTGCCACGGTCTCTTTGTTGTTTAAATGTTTTTACTGTTTTTGTTTTGTTGTATATATTTATATGTTATTAAAGTTTTATATTCCTACTACTTTGTTGGAGTGCTATATATTTTTAATGTGAGACATAATTGTAAAAACTTTGATGTACAAAGAGTCATTCCTGGAATCTTCCGCTTCAGGCTCGATCCCCTCCCCAATCACAATACAGGATAGTTTTCAGATAGTAGGAACACGTGTGGTGTGACGGATCTCATCGGGTGTGGGCCTTGATCTACTATAACTCCTTTGAAGAGGGGTGATTCTTTACAGCTGAGGCCATAAACTACATCTGCAGGGCTAGCTGATAGCCTGGACAATCGGACACAGAGGAAGAGGAGTGTCAGAGGGTGCGGTAGTGAATAGGGCGAAAGGGAGGTGTCGGGCGGGCACAGAGTGTGATTCTCAGGGAAGAGCAGCGCAGATGGGGGGAGGTTTATTGCCCATGCATAAGACAGAGAGCGGGGGTGACCAGTGCCTGGGGAAGATGCTTGCGAGGGTGAGGAGCCATGCTACGAATCGACAGCGTGCAGAGAGTGGGTCTGGTCAAGACATCTAAAATGGCTGCCGTGCACGACAAAAGTGTGGCATTTCAAAAAAGGCAAGATGGCGCAGACAATGTTTTTCAACACTTCCTCATTTCCTTCGAATCGAACGTTAACAGACGTTGGGGCATATTACCAAAGTTAAGCGATATTTATCGCTAACGATGCTTACCAACGAATTTTTTACCGCTAAGCATCGTCAGAAATTATCAAAGATAAACCTTGCTATTATCAAGGTTTATCACAAATGCGATAATAAACGGCCGCAATGCATGAATATCGCTAAAAACTCAGCGATATTCATACATTACCGAGCTAATGCTCTTAGCCATGTTATCCACCTCCCATTGGATAACATGGCTAAGCACTGCTCAGGGCAGGTGTTACTTTTTGGAGATATTCGCGCTTAGCGCGAATATCTCCAAAAGTTGGTAATAGGAGATAGATATCTTGCATGTTGTAATGCAAGTTATTGTGGTATATGGAACTCATACCATAATCTCTCAGGAAAGCAGAAACTGATCCTTTTGGACCGCCTAAAAAGGCCTAGGGGGTGAGGAGTACTCTACTTTGCCCCCTTTTCACGTTCCGAACTATTTTATTTTACTCTCTTCTGTAATTACACAAAATAGCACCGATAAGATGCATCGGAGACACACAGTGAGAGAAAGGAGGCCGGAGATGAAGAAGAGATGTCAAATACACATTGGAGATAATATAGTGGCAGAAGGGAAGTAAATATGAGTAAACTTACCATGTAACATAAAAATGTTGCACTCTGTACTATAAGTCTCATTTTATACTACAATCACTTCGCTACAACCTCATAAATTAAAAATAAAAATGAATAATGTCTCAAACAATTTTTGATTTCTAAATATAAATTTATTCTTCAGAATTTTCTAAATTTGAAAGAACTAGTAACATGTCCTCATCAGCAATGTCCTCATGAAAAGTCTGCAATAATGATTCTTGTAACTCTATCGTCTCCAAACACTCGATAAATTCGCCATCAAGAGATTGATCAAAAAAATCATTCAAGTCATCTCCTCCTTCTGACAATATTTCATTATTGGTGCTGTCAATTTCAATCAATGTAGTGGAATCATTCAAGTCATCTCCTCGTGACAATATTTCATTATTGGTGCTCTCAATTTCAATCAATGTAGTGGAATCATTCAAGTCATCTCCTCCTTGTGACAATATTTCATTATTGGTGCTGTCCATTTCAATCAATCTAATGGAATCATACAAGTCATCTCCTCCTTGTGACAATATTTCATTATTGCCGCTCTCAATTTCAATCAACGTAGTGGAATCATTCAAGTCATCTCCTTGTGACAATATTTCATTCTTGGTGCTGTCCATTTCAATCAATCTAATGGAATCATACAAGTCATGTCCTCCTTGTGACAATGTTTCATTATTGGTGCTCTCAATTTCAATCAATGTAGTGGACAATTCAAAAGAAATTGCCACGGTCTCTTCATTGTGAGCCATTTTATTTTGAAATTGCTTGCTGTAAATTGCAGAAAAAAATAATCACTTTCATTTATCGTTTTTAGTAATACATAATATAAAACTAACTTTATCAAGTATTTAGTATAACAGAAGGACTGCAAATAAATAACAGAAAACATTTTTCAAATTATCTTCAAGTGTACAACATAGTTCCCCTTACAAATTAACAACTCACCTTTTCAAAAGTAGGAAAAGTGTTAGTACTGTGTAAATCAAACACCAGAAATTCACCACCAAAAATTCCTCACAAATGTACCTCAGACAGTAGTATCACAAAATGGCTGTGGTTTCCTCTCATTTGACATATATACATAACCAATTAACTTTCATCACACACAAATACAAAACCAAAGTAACATTTTAATTGGTTCTAAATTTCAACACTTTCAAATGTGTTTTCCCCATGCAATTTTCCATAGGACATTTACATACGTCTACAGCCTGAATGGCTGAACGGAATTACACCAAACTTGGCAAAATGGTACATCAAACCTAAGAGGTCAGGAAGGATCTACTATGCCCCCTTATGGTCATTTCCCCCTTCGCTTTGGCCTCCTCTTGTCTCTCAATCCTACCGAGAGACAAGATGACGGCCGCTACGGACTGTTTGGAATGTTGACAGACGCCGGAGAACCAATCAGCTTCGCAAAGCTCCGTAACGCGAAAAGTACGCGAAGCGGAGCGCTGTTACAGATATATATCTTTTTTTGAACGTTAATTTCTCAAAATCCACTGGAGCACATATATTGAGACCTAGCAAAGGCACATCGGGCTACCAGTCCCTAATATTTTACCAAGTTTCGTGCAAATCCATTCAGCCGTTCGATTATTATTATTATTTTTTTTTTTTGCCCCGCGGGGCCCTTTTAAAACCTCCACATCAAACCTAGGGGGTCAGCGAGGATCTACTATTCCCCCTTATGGTCATTTGCCCCTTCGCTTTCGCCTCCTCTTGTCTCTCGATCCTACCGAGAGACAAGATGGCGGCCGCTACGGACTATTTGGAATGTTTTTTTTTTTTTTTTTTTCGAAAACCTTTATTGGACAGAGAAAGCTCACAAATACGGGCCTACAACCCACCAGGGCTGGCCACCACATAGCAAAAATAGCAGGAGACATACATCAGGTGTCACAGTATACAAAAGCAATAAATCAGGGGAAAGAACAAGCATCTTAGAGCAGTCTCAGGAGCAAACAATTAGAAAGGTAGTTTTCTTTTTAAAGAACGGGTTTGGGAGGTCAGGAGCCTGGCGGGCCATAACAAAGCCAGAGGGGCGGGGTCGCGGCGGGCAGCAACACAGCGATCTTAAAAAACACAGGAGAAACAAATACGACAAAGGTATACCAATAAGTACCGGGCAAAACAACGGGTAGAAGGAAAAGCAATTGCGCACACAATCCACTGCCCGCCCACCGCAGCCACCACCCGTCCCACCGACCAGCACAATAAAGGACCCAAATACCAAAACAATACGAGACGCACCCCCAAGTAGAAGAGAACCCACAAAAGGGGGAGGGGGGAGGGAAAAAGGGGAAAAAGGAAAAGGAAGGGACCCAAACCCATCCACCCGCCCCCAGGTGACAAAGCAGGAAAAACAAAATTCCGGTACAAAATCGACCACAAAATAGGAAGACAGACATAACAAATCACCATCTTTGTAATACCGGAAAGATACACCAGAAAGACACCCGGGGGACAGACGGCGATACAGAGCCCCGAAAAAGGGGATACACAAGGGCCATAGAACCAAATAGGGAGAAAAAAGGAGGAGAGAGAAGACCCCTCCAAAAACAACAACAGACCCTCCCACCCACCCCACAAGCCCTCCCTACACCCCTGCAGAGGGCTACGGCCTACCCCCCAGCAGCGTGCCTGTCGCCCTAAATAGAACCCGAAATATAGAAGAAAAGGAACAGGGTGGAAACAAAGACAAAAGGGAAGGGGCAGGGGAAGGGAAGGAACAACGCACACGGGGGAGGGCGAAAAATCAGTATCAACTGCTTCCATCCCGCCACCTGCTACAAGGGAGGAATACAGCCCACGGGAAGTTAACGACATTAGGATAAGTTTCAGGAGTCCCATAAAGTTATACGAACATCCCAACAGCACTTGTCAGTCACATAACAAAAGAAACCAGACTACCGCTTATAAAAGTCGTTTCAGCCCTGTCCGCTTTTGTCCAAGGTTGTAACCATCCGAACAAACAAAGAGCAGACGATGAGGGACACAGGGCACAGGAGAAAATTCCGCGGCAGTCCAAAGAAGAAACTTGGAAGAAGATATCGAAGATCCAGGAAAGACATAGTACAACAGTCGTATCGCAGACAGAGTTCCAAGGACAGTTCGAACGAGGCAAGCCCAGCCGGGCCGGCACATGCGTCTCGGTCAGGGAGTCGACGCGAAGAAAGACTGGAAGGATCGTCGAGGCCAGGCCAGGATACAAGCGGATCGCAGCCCAGTGGCCGAGGCAGCCAGACAGGACAACGAGGGGCGTCGGAGACTCTCCGAGCCAAGGATGCGGTCCCCGCCGGGGGCACAGAGTCCAGGAGCACATCAGCAGCGATCATCAACAAGGAGGCCAAATCCGATGAAGGGGGCCCGCACTGTTCAAAATGAGGGTCTGCCCCCACAGTGGAGACAGACGCCGCCACGGCAGTCCGCCAGGAGTTCAGTGCTTCCAGGATAACTCGAAGCGCAGGAAACTCTTTACAAGATCCGACATCCGGGCCATGCGGCGGGCCCCCAGTGCTCGCCCGGGCCCGGCAAAGAATCCCAGGGCCGGCTGCCATCTTAAGAGCCCAGCAAGTCCTCGGTCGTCGGGGACCCCGGCCGGGGAACACCAAAGCAAAAGGAGGTCAGCCGGACTGCGGCAGGGCGCCCCAAGGCAGGAAGGAGAGCCACCAGAAGAAGGACGTCCGTCGGTCCCCCCGTGCCGCCGGCCCCGTTCTCCGAGCCCGGGCGGAAAAATTCAAAATGGCCGGGCCGGGGAACAGAAGGGGGACCCAGCCGGACAATTGAGTAGGCTCTCCTGCGAGGGGCAGCGTTCGTACCTCTGGGCCCAGGCCAGTCAGGTTCACCAAAGGGCACAGCCGGCCAATTCGCACATCAGCCTCCGCGTCCAGCTCCACAGCGCCAGCAAGGGCCGACCATCATGTTCCGTCACGGCCCAGCGTCGCAAGGAGGCCCAGCCAGACCGCCCCGGAGGCTCCGAGCGGAATCGCTGCACAAGATCGACAGCACTCAGGAGCACCGGAGCAACAGGTAAGTGTCCGCTAAGTGACCGGAGTACCGAAACACAGCAAGGAGGGCTTCCCGGGGCAGGAGCAATACAGGATAAATGAAGATAAACAGGCGGCTGGACGGAGCCGAGCTAAAACGCGGCCATCTCGGTCGCGAGCTAGGCTCCTCCCCCCTACTATTTGGAATGTTGACAGACGCCGGAGAACCAATCAGCTTCGCTTCACAAAGCTCCGTTGCGCGAAAAGTCCGCGTCCTGGGCCGCTGCCCAGTCCGCTGTTACAGATATATATCTTTTTTTAAACGTTAATTTCTCAAAATCCACTGCAGCACATATATTGAGACCTACAAAAGGCACATCGGGCTACCAGTCCCTACAATTTTGCCAAGTTTCGTGCAAATCCATTCAGCCGTTCGGGCTAAAAGTGAGGCCAACCGCCCTATGGAAATTAACATGGGAAAAACGCGTTTTGGGACCCCCCTTTTTTCTCGGCCCCCCCTTGACGAACCCCCCCAAAATTTTCAGGGGCTGCTCAGAAACAAAATGTGCCATTTTCCTGAAAATTTCAGCCAATTCTGTCCACAAACGCCAAAGTTATTAGACATAGAATTTTCAAAAAACCCATAGAGAAAAAATCCTAACTATATATACCTACTGGCGACCGCCAGTAGGTAATTCACTGAAAAAACCATAGGTTATAGACCATATATAGTTAGGAATTAGCATTTAGAAAACCTTATTTTACTCACACAAAACCATTGAAATTCCATATATAGTTAGTTGCACTAACTATATATCGCGCACCCGCAATCCACTGCTGATGATGTCACATATTACATCATTCATGACATGGTCAGTGACATCACTGATGACATCACTGATGACATCATCTAGTGTCTGTGTGTTTTTGTAAAGTTTAAATACGTTTTACATATTGAAGAATGACTGGATGGATGGAAGACTGAGTGTGTGTGTGGCTGGCTGGGAGGTGTGTGACGCTGTGCATATCAATGTGTACTTGTATCAGTGATTGTATAAGAGAGTAAGTATGTGTTAGTATATGTGTGAAAAGTATGGTGTTCTGTGTTTAACTATAGATGAGGAAATCGAAGTGTGATTGATTCTTCACAGGACTGACTAGGTGTATGAGTGCATATGATAGTGTTCTAATAATAACTGACTGTATGTATGAGTAATTGTATGGGTGAATGAGTGAATGTGTGTGTAGACGTACGAATCAGTGAGTGCGTATGTAGTAACTGGTATTGGTGTGTCATGATGTCATCAGTGATGTCATTTGAGATGTCATCAGTGATGTCATTTCAGATGTCATTAGTGATGTCATCAGTGATGTCACTGAAGTATGGTGTTCTGTGTTTAACTGTATAGATGAAGAAATGGAAGTGTGATTGATTCTTTACAGGACTGACTTGGTGTGTGAGTAACTCCATGGATGAGTGGCAGTGTGTGACTGTCTGCATAGGTGTATGAGTGCATATGATAGTGTTGTAATAATGAGTGACTGTATGTATGAGTGATTGTATGGGTGAATGAGTGAATGTGTGTGTAGACGTAGGAATCAGTGAGTGCGTATGTAGTAACTGGTATTGGTGTGTCATGATGTCATCAGTGATGTTATTTGAGATGTCATCAGTGATGTCATCAGTTATGTCATTTGAGATGTCATCAGTGATGTCATCAGTGATGTCACTGACCATGTCATGAATGATGTAATATGTGACATCATCAGCAGTGGATTGCGGGTGCGCGATATATAGTTAGTGCAACTAACTATATATGGAATTTCAATGGTTTTGTGTGAGTAAAATAAGGTTTTCTAAATGCTAATTCCTAACTATATATGGTCTATAACCTATGGTTTTTTCAGTGAATTTTCAAGGTTTTGTAAATGCTAATTCCTAACTATATATGGTCTATAACCTATGGTTTTTTCAGTGAATTTCATTGGTTTTTTAACAGCTAATATCTGTAGCTGTAAAATGTATTCTTCTTTAAATCCAAAAATATATTTTATATGTTTATTAATAATTTTTTTTTTAAATATTTTTTTTTCTTCGTTCCCGCTTCGCGAATCGGGAAGCTTCCCGTTAGCTGACCTTGATGCCGCGAAATAGACCGCGAGCCGGTAAACGTTTCTTTACCGCAACTGCCGCGTTAGAAAACAACATCGTGACGCATCCCGTCCGCATGACGTTTCGCGTTGTCGCGTGATACGTCATATGACGTGCTACGTTAGCGAACTGGTACGCTTACCGAGTCGCAAAGCACAGGTTTCTGGAAGCAAACCGGGAGGCCCTGCAAAGCGCTTAACGTAAACACAGCAGGTCATGTGACTTGGTAATAACACTTTTCATTGGTTCATTTCACTTTTGGTTTCCTAATGATGTAAGACTAGGTCATATAATCTAAAATGAACACTTTTCATTGGTTGAGAACTATTGTTTTTCCCAAATGATGAAAATCCCTCCTTCTTTCCTCACTCTGACTTTCATCATTGTGAGAGAAAGACCCTTTGTTACCAGTGAGCAATGGCTTCTTTAGTAGCTTCAGCTGGTGCTTCCCCACCACCTCCACCACATCCAAGGAAGAGTGGACCACCTGCTCAAGTTATAATTCAGCAAGAAGAGGAAGAAGAGGAACAGGACGACGAGCACGAAGAGAGACACTTTTTGCCTGAGGAGCCCAGGACGTCTCACCGGAAAGAAAACTTCATTTGGCAATTTTTTTAAATTCCCAAAGGTCAGAAAAAAGTAAATGCAAGATACGTAACTTGCCTTCTATGTCAAGATAGACTGTCCAGAGGGACCGACAAAAAATACAGTTTCGGAAACTACACAATGCATCGCCATATGACTAGGTGGCATCCTAACAACTACAGTGCTGCACAGTTTCGTAACAACCTAGATAATCTCCCTATTATGGCCAGAAGATCTGTTGTACCGGAAGTAACGGGACCAGAGGGCAGGGAGATGGTGCCAAATATTCAAACGAGATTTCATGAAGTAAAACACGTCTGCGTATATTGCAATGGATTCATTTGCTACGGAGAAAGAAGCATCACTCTGATCAACAGAGCTATTGACTATCATATGCAAGTTTGTACGAAACGCCCCAAATAATAAATACTTTTTTTTTGTTTTGTTGCTCCTGTTGAGCCCTTTACAATGAATCGTTTTCATTGCCCCCTGCAAGAAAAACCCCCAAAAATATAAAACTGTTCAGAAAAATTAAAAAAAAGTAAAAAAATGTTCAGAAAAATAATAAAAAAAATATAAAACAACAAAAACAATAAAAAAAAAGTTCTTTTCAGAACTACCTCCCCGTTATTAAAAAATTGGTACAATATTTGGAACTGTGCCAACCTCTATTTCTCGTAGTTCGCTTCCCAGTTCGCTCGCCGGTACGCGAACCGGAAGTGAACCAAAATTTTTTTTTTTAAAAAAGAACAGTAAGTATAAGGGAAGGAAACAGACACTTATGTTAAAAGAAAGACAGCTATAGGGGAGTAAACTAGAGATACTATTACCCGTAATCCACTGCTGATGATGTCACATATTACATGATTCATGACATGCTCAGTGACATCATCAGCAGAGGATTGCGGGTTTTTTGGCAACGTGCCTTATCCACGGTTTAATAACGCTGCCTTTTGCTTTATATAAGTTTTCAAATTGTATGAAATATATACCAATAGGTCGTTATGAACCTTTAGGTAGTGCTTTTCTTCATGAGGTCTGGTCGCTTCCATACACATACAGATGTTTCAAAGATGATCAAGAAGTTTATCTGAATGGAGAGGAATGCACTGAGACGCCAGATCATTCACTAATGTGTAGGCACATACAGTTACACGGTTCATGCAACAAACACCGACCAAATATGGCTTGCGTGTTGCAAGGCACGCCAGTTCCTGCTATCATCCCCACGTTCAAGTTGTTGGAAAATGGTAGTTATTTGATGCTCAATAATGAAGATTGTTCTGGGTTAATTAAAAGTATTCCTTTTATCGTAACAGTAAGTGAACGGGTTATTTGCTGCAGAAATGTTCTATTTCCTCCCACACATGAACATAGGGAGTTTTCAATCTGGCCACAAATACCAACCTTGGGAGCAGATTTCAACGGCATGGCAAGAATAAGAGCTCTTTTGTCTCAGAGAGAGGTGGCCTTGAGTTCGGCCCGTGAAACTTTCGTGCTTCACATAGCGAACACCCGTACAGAGGTGCAGACCCTTTTCAATACAGATTCGCCTTTCCATTTCAGCAAGATGGTTCGGACTATCTTTAACGCGTCCTCCACAAAGGGCCTGGCGCACTTTTTTAAAGTTGTTACCAGTGGTCTCGTGACTTCATTTGAGAAAATCTTTGGAGTCATCCCTGCTTTCTTTCGTTCTATTTTTTTCCACTGTGCTTCGTGGATTCCCATTTTTACTTGCATTACCAGCGGACGCTCTTGTGCTTTTTTACATTTTTAAATATGGATGTCCCTCCTGTGCAAGCTCCCGCCCTGCAGCTGCTGACACTGTTCCGCAATCGCATGCTAGAATATTATGGCACAATGCCGTTGGCGATATTAAGCACGGCATATGGATTATCTTTTCGATTCTCCTACTTCACCTGTGTCCAGCCTGTATTTCACTGCCTGACCTGTGATTTCGATTGGGCCATTGATTTGTGTCTCTGCGGACCGGTTTCTCCTGACGTCGACTTTAATCAGCTGATGACTCCTATCATTACTCACAAGTTGGTTTGTCCTGGCGAAAGGATTATGGCTGTGGCATTGATGCATGGACTAATTGGTCCCTGGAATTTACTGGCGGCAACACAGTCTTTCTTGGAACAGAGCTTTCTTGAAAACCCACGAGCTGTCCTCTGATGGTGATAGAGGATCCGGTGCTGGGAGAGCACGTATGTTCTTTTCCGCTTTTAAATTGGATGGCTGAACTCTTTTCGGATGAAGACGGTGACTTCCTATTGGAGGCTGTTGCAGCTTATTTTGCATACACAGTTATGTCATAGACCTTTTTCATGTTTGATATGCTGAGTACTAGCATTTCATTGACAATTCATTGACTTATTTGTCAAGTTTTTATTATTTAGCTTGCCTATTGGCTTAAGACTCGATAAAGTACTTGGCTGTTTTATTTTTCTTTAGCATTAAATTTTCCTAGTTTTTAATGTTTTACCTTGCGGACCGTCCACATATAAAGTTGCAATCTGCTCTCATGAGATGGCACTTCTATTATCTTATTCAGTTCGTTTCCGGATCATGGGGAGGTGTCATCTAGGTCCTGGATATCTTTACACCGTGTTAAGTTAGCATGGGCTCATTACCGGTTTAAACGCCATTTTTCCTTTTTTGCAACTTCTGCACACGACACTTAGTTGTTGCTTTAGCTTTCAACCTAGTAGTTCATCGTGGTTTACATGAGAATAATATGTTATTGCTCTACTATCTGCTTTGCTTGTTAAACTATATCTGTACAGCGAGTGCTGAAGTTTCAAGAACAACACGATACAGAATTGTTATGAGGTCTGATCTCCACGACTTCATACTCATAACATAAGTGCAGCTTCTGCCAATTCTGGGCATGAGGCGGGTTTTATATTGCTTTGCCGAACACACATACACAACAGTTGATGCGGTTCACATGAAGAGAGAGCTGGTGTATGCTGATGTGATTCCTTCAAATCTAAGACACTAAAGTATGGGCACGCCCTAAACCAACACAAACAGACCTTCTTAGCAAATAATATAATATGTGCATTAGGGAGGGTGAGATATAAGCAGCCGCGGGCCGTGGAGGGAGTTACGGTGGGGCAGGGAGGCGGGGAGGGGGAGGGTGGAGCCCTCTCCACCCTGCCCCTCTCCCTCCCCGCCTCCCTGCCCCACCGTAACTCCCTCCACGGCCCGTGGCTGCTTATAAGTGTTGCTAACTCTTATTCATTTACAGCATGTTAACATACTGTCACCATTCGCTTTTTATGTACTAGTAACTATGCTGGTAATTTTGCTACTGATAATATGTGTACTTGTATTATCTAAGATACTACGCCTGAGAAGACGGCATTAGTAAATAAACATTTCAAATACACATGTGTTCTTCTTAACTCCATGTTCTGGTTTCTAAGAAATATATAACGACCGACTGTTCATGAGTTCCACGTATCCTGAGGTACTATAAGTTCATATTCTGGATTGTCTAAACATTGAGAGTTTGTTATATCCAATGTGACACTGTACCTAGCTTGCTAAGGGGTTTTTGATTACTAAGGTGAGTTTTGGGGCACCCTAATTCGCCGAGGTTCCAATCCTCTGTCCACAGTTCTGTATGAGAACAGAAACCCTGCGACAGGGGCACCCCCGACCCTTGCTGGAGCTTCATCACACTTGCGATACAACTCCAGCAATGCGCCACCTTTACGGCACAGATACATCACGCATCTGTGCTGTTTTTGCCCCATGATGCGCCGCATTGTAAATGCAGCACACCATAGGTGACGGAACAGCGGCACAGAATGACTAACACATCCCTGGTGATGCGCCAGTCATCATAAATCTATCCCTATGCTTCTTATCTTGTTAGAGATTAACCGCCATATGTATCATCAAAGTTTTTTGCATTTCCTAAATAGCGAACTTTAAGGAATAAATAGCGATTCTTTACCATTCCTAGTTTGCGATGAGCTATTTGCTAATTACAAATTACCCATTCATTTCCTTCATTTCCATAGGGCGGTTGGACTCACTTTTAGCTCGAACGGCTGAATGGATTTCCACGAAACTTGGCAAAATTGTAGGGACTGGTAGCCCGATGTGCCTTTGCTATGTCTCAAGATATATGCTCCAGTGGTTTTTACGAAAATTAACTTTGAAAAATATATATTGGGCTACATTGGCCTATATATATGTTGGAGCCCAAATGTAGCCCAAATGTAGCCCAATGTAGCCCAATGAAGCCCAATGAAGCCCAATGTAGCCCAATGTAGCCCAAAGATGGCCGCCAGAGACAAAAAAAACAAATGTAGCCCAAATATCAGCCAGATGTAGCCCAACTATAGCCCAGTGACAGAATGACCAATCAGCTTCGCAAACCTCCGTTACGCGAAGCGGAGCGCTGTTACAGATATATATCTTTTTTTGAACGTTAATTTCTCAAAATCCACTGGAGCACATATATTGAGACCTAGCAAAGGCACATCGGGCTACCAGTCCCTAATATTTTACCAAGTTTCGTGCAAATCCATTCAGCCGTTCGATTATTATTATAATTTTTTTTTCTTTGCCCCGCGGGGCCCTTTTAAAACCTCCACATCAAACCTAGGGGGTCAGCGAGGATCTACTATGCCCCCTTATGGTCATTTGCCCCTTCGCTTTGGCCTCCTCTTGTCTCTCGATCCTACCGAGAGACAAGATGGCGGCCGCTACGGACTGTTTGGAATGTTTACAGACGCCGGAGAACCAATCAGCTTCGCTTCACAAAGCTCCGTTGCGCGAAAAGTACGCGTACTGGAGCGCTGCCCGGTCCGCTGTTACAGATATATATCTTTTTTTAAACGTTAATTTCTCAAAATCCACTGTAGCACATATATTGAGACCTACAAAAGGCACATCGGGCTACCAGTCCCTACAATTTTGCCAAGTTTCGTGCAAATCCATTCAGCCGTTCGGGCTAAAAGTGAGGCCAACCGCCCTATGGAAAACTCAATGTTAAAAACACCTTTTTTCTCGACCCCCCCTGGACGAACCCCCCCCAATTTTCAGGGGCTGCTCAGAAACAAAATGTGCCATTTTCCTGAAAATTTCAGCCAATTCCGTCCACAAACGCCAAAGTTATTTGACATAGAATTTTCAAAAATCCCATAGAGAAAAAATCCTAACTATATATACCTACTGGCGACCGCCAGTAGGTAATATATATATATATATATAAATTGTACTGTGCTCAAAAACATAATATACCTAACAATTACATAAACAGTCGATGTATGTGCCATTTCCCCTTCCAGAAATTAACGTTTTCATAATCAATATTACATCACCTGCATACCCAAGGGCGTGGTGGGTGTTGCCCTTTATTTAATATTGTGGAACTGTTTGAAAACATTCCTTGGAAAAAAAGACCAGGTGGCCACTTTCAGCAATATTACAATTTTGACGGGGAAATTAGTTAATTTCAACTAAAATGCTACTTTGTTTAAAATGTGCCACTTTAACTACACCTGCCGTCCTCGGTGGCAAAGGAGGCATGCCAAGCTTTAAACTCCCCTTCATCTTACCCACAATTGCGGGAACTTAATGTATTTTGTGCTCTCCAAAATGCTGGCAAAAATGATTTAAAAAAAGAAAAAAGTAATAGAAGGTTTTTTTCCGTTACCCCCAAACCTGGCACAATACTGAGAAGGACGATCATTTCTATGCCCCCAGAATGAGGGGGTATATTTTTAGCTGCCTCAACCCGTCAATGTCCACAAGATGCTATGATCCACAGAGATGCTAGAAACCAATATTTCCTAATGGAACATTATTTAATGGATGCAAACTATAATGCCTATTATGAGTTTCCCCATTACAACGGGTACAAGATACATATTCTGGTGCTTTCCACAACAAAACCTGCAAAGCCAGGTATTTACTGGGCAATTGCCATCCGGTAAGCAGGGGGGAAGCTTCAGTGGACATGTTTGGGGTTCAACAACCCCAAAATAAAGGCATTCATGGCTTGGCAGTTGGGTCTGGGGGTCCTGAGTCGGGCCTGCTGTGTATGTATAGGTTTTTCACATGGTTTTCATTTCACTAAGAGGTTTTAACTCCTGCATTTTTTGGATGAGGAACTTAAATATAGACAGTGACCACTTTATTAACAAAGTAGTTGAAATGCACTCCTATGAGTATTCTTTGAAATAATGCATACTACTTTATAGAGTTCACAAAAACTGGCAGTAGTAGGCTATCAAAGTTGTGTCAGTGTCAGGCTCCAGGCACACTACTGGCAATCAAACACCCAAAACATGATGGGACAAATGTTTATAAATAATATAACCATTGACAACATTTTTCACCCACTGTGCCATTCTAGACAGAGGGCCTGATTAAGGGTTTGGTCGACAGAGCAAAAGCAAACACAGTGATGGAGGAGTTTATGTCAGCCACCATGACTTTATTCCACCCGTAAAATTTAGTAATGGCCGCTGGCCAAATGGAGATCTCTAAACCGGCTTCATGTGGGTTCCTGTCAATGTAGAAAAGTTTGACAGACTGCTCCGTCAAACATGAAGGCCGGCAGTCAAACTTTTCCAAAGTGTTTTATTTTTTAAAAACAAACACCTAAAGTGGAAGTTTATTTTTGAAAGATGAATAACTAATGCCCCCACACCACGGGAGGACACTCCTCAGCACCAGGATATACTTGGCAGTAAAGGACAGGTAAAAAACAGCTATCCACTCTAAATAGTACAGGAAGTCGGGTGGCTTTCCTCCAGCGGCCCTTACTCCCTATTTAAAGCCCACTCTGAACGCTTGGTGCTCTCGGACACAAACCCAATGGAATAATGAGATCATTACAATAATGGTGAGTATAAATAATGAACTGGGTCAATCCAACCTAAATGAAGAACCTCCCTAACATTTTTATGATTCTCCTTCTAGCCACAAGAGTAGCAGGAGGATTTTCAATAGGGTAGACTCCTGCCCCTGCAGGATTCTGCCACCAAATCTTTTCACCTTGGGTGCTCAGGTGGTCAATAGTTTTGCAGTGGCTGATCTCAGGGGCCTTTGATGGTTGGTAGGGGAGGGAGAGTTTACTCAAACAGCCAGGACTGCTGGCATGAAGGGAATTACACATTCATGCAATTGTAGGGAGGCTGTTCCTGAAGTAGGACATGTAAGGGAAAGGAAGGTTGGAAAGTCAGTTGGTTCTAGGGTGTCTTCCTCTTCGGAAAAAAAAGTCCTCATACACCCAAATTGATGTCATGCTTCTTCATTGGGCTTTTGCTCCTCATGGGGCCGGCTAGAGGGCTCTTTTTCAGAGATCTTCCCTTTTTGCCGTTTTGATGAGTGCAGGAATGTGAAAGTAGGGTAGTGTGTGAGATAGTGGGTTAAAACTACATAAGGTGTACTCGTTGCTCTTTAATTGGTGGCACCCTTGGTAGGGATAAAAACAGTGATGTGAGTACTATAACAAGGTAACTTATGAACCATTATAGTCCCACATTGTTTGATACTGGGGTTTCTTTAAATTTAGGTCAACATGTTTCAAATATTTCTGGTCCCTACAGGATCCAATGGCGCTTCTTCAGGACCATATTATAAAACCTTTGCCCTACACTCCAGGGGGATATGCTTCAAAGGATTAGGAAAACTAGTTCTGGATTCACTATACCTATGTGTATGCTGAATCTGACTCTTTCAATTTAACCCATCTGATGTATTGTAATTGCCCCTGAGATCGAGGCAGAGGACCTTGTCCTAGCTGCGGTATTTCGTCCTACGCGGATACGCGTACAGGACCTACCTGCTCTGCCTGTCTATAGGTACTTACACATTGTCTTACAGTGAAATCATTCTTTAATCAGGAACCAATTAAGGTTTATTTACCAGAATATCGACAATTTAATATCAACCTGGCATAATTTCAAAAAGAAAACATTGACTACCACAATAATGTGAAGGTAAGTTTATATAGGTCTACAGGTTGGTATAATATAAGTTTGATTTTCTTAACTACACACATATGTACCTTTACCTTTGGCACTTTTTATATAGCACAACCTTGGCCTAAGTTCATTGAAATGAAATGATAATTGTTCTTATATAGCGCACTACTGCCCAAAGGCCTCTAGGCGCTTTTGTTGCAGAAGGAAAAGAGACGGATGAGCGAAAGATTGATGACAGGAGATCCTGACATGTGGAGAAGGAGGAAAAAACCTCTTGATTAAAAAGCCATGTTTTCACGGCTTTCCTGCAAGCACGACAATCTGTAAATTTCTTCAGATATAGAGGAAGTGAGTTCCATCTCTTGACTGTACTGTAGACAAAACTTCTACCACCCCAATGAGTTATCTTGGCAGTGGTGACAAGCACATTGAGGGCTAATGAGGAACGCATGTTTCCGGACGGGCGGTACCAACTGAATTTCTGTATCAGATATTCAGGGCCAAGGCCATTCAGTGCTTCTAAAGTGATGCAAAGTGCCTTGAAATCAACTTGCTTGTGAATAGGTAACCAGTGGAGCTGAGCCAAAGCTTGATGCCTACGGATCCTAAGTATCAAGCGTCCAGATGTATTCTGCGGACTTGTAATTTATTCTGGAGTCTCTTCTGTAGATTAACATCTAGTGCATCACAGTAATCAACTTTCGACAGCACAGGTGCGGTAACCATCAGTTAGTTTCTGCATATATTGTGGAGCTACGACGCTTGCCTCAACCTACATCTGCTGAAAGAAGGGTCAACAACTCGCCGCCCTTTTCACACACCGTAGCAACTCCCTCCTCTAGAACTAGCAAGAACAACAACAACAACGCCCACCTATCAACACCCAACTTCAGTTCCCCCGCCCTATCAAGATTCTCCCAAAACACAGCCTTTCGCCACAAAGTTATCCTAGAAATCAGAAACATCCTTCATCTCGCTGAAAACTCCATCTCTACACTTAAACATCTTAAAAAATCCCTAGCAACAGTTGAGAAGGGGATAAAAACTATCGCCCTACCCCTAACGGATGATGGTGCTTTCAATCTCCACTGGGATAACCCCCTGGACAAGCAGGTTAACGCCCTCAAAACCTTCCTAGCAGACCATTCCCTGTCCCAAGTTATTTCTATGCCGACTCACTCTAAGGGGGCCACTCTTGATTGGATCATATCTAAACAAAATACTATTGATTCACTCTCGGTTATTCCCTGTGACAGGTCAGACCATCAAATTATCACCTTCCAAATTCCATCCGCTTACAAGAAAACTTTCTCGCAATAAAGCAAGCAAAAACACTGGTTAAGAGTCACAAAAAACATGGATTGGAACAGCCTGGCCTCTCACTGTGAGAAGGCTCTCACTCCCCCCAATAACATGTCAGACGTCAACGACCTCACAGCTCACTACAACTCCTCAATGACCAAAGTCCCACAGTGTTTGATACTGGGGTTTCTTTAAATTTAGGTCAACATGTTTCAAATATTTCTGGTCCCTACGGGATCCAATGGCGCTTCTTCAGGACCATATTATAAAACCTTTGCCCTACACTCCAGGGGGATTTGCTTCTAAGGATTAGGAAAACTAGTTATGGATTCACTATACCTATGTGTATGCTGAATCTTACTCTTTTAATTTAACCCATCTGATGTATTGTAATTGCCCCTTAGATCGAGGCAGAGGACCATGTCCTAGCTGTGATATTTCGTCTTACGCAGATTCGCATACAGGACCTACCTGCTCTGCCTGTCTATAGGTACTTACACATTGTCTTACAGTGAAATCATCCTTTAATCAGGAGCAAATGAAGGTTCATTTACCAGAATATCAACAATTTAATATCAACCTGGCATAATTTCAAAGCTAAAATATTGACTACCACAATAATGTGAAGGTAAGTTTAAAAAGGTCTACAGGTTGGTATAATATAAGTTTGATATTCTTAACTACACATATATGTACCTTGGCTTTTAGCACTTTTTATATAGCACAATCTTGGCCTAAGTTCATTGAAATTAAATGAAAATTGTTCTTATGTAGCGCACTACTGCCTCTAGGCACTTTTGTTGCAGAAGGAAAAAAGATAGACGAGTGAAAGATTGATGACAGGGGGTCCTGACATGTGGAGAAGGAGGAAAAAACTATTGATTAAAAAGCCATGTTTTCAGGGTTTCCTGAAAGTACGACAATCTGATCATTTCTTCAGATATAGAGGAAGCGAGTTCCATCTCTTGACTGTACTGTAGACAAAACTTCTACCACCCCAATGAGTTATCTTGGAAGTGGTGACCAGCACATTGAGGGTTGAAGAGGAATGCATGATTCTGGACGGGCGGTACCAACTGAATTTCTGTGTCAGATATTCAGGGCCAAGGCCATTCAGTGCTTCTAAAGTGATGCAAAGTGCCTTGAAATCAACTCGCTTGTGACTAGGTAACCACTGGAGCTGAGCTAAGGCTTGAGAGATGGAATGATGCCTAGGGAGTCTAAGTATCAAGCGCCCTGCGGCATTCTGCGGACTTGTCAATTATTTTGGAGTCTCTTCTGTAGATTAACATGTAGTGCATCACAGAAATCAAGTTTCGACAGCAAAAGTGTGGTAACTATCAGTTTCTGGATATCCTGTGGAATGAATGGAAAAATCTTCCTCAAAATTTGGAGAACCAGAAAAGATTAGGAAGTCACTGCATTGATATTTTTATCAAATGACAGTTTGTCGTTGAAAATAATGCCCAGGACTTTGGCTTTGAAAACTGGTGTGGGTAGTGCTCCAAGTTCCTGTGGCCACCAAGTGAGGCACCAGAAAGGTGTGTTGTTTCCCAGCAGGAGCACCTCAGTTTTAAACAGTTGTTGAACTTTGGAGCACTTTACATGAGAACCAGATTATGTTACACAAGGTCAGCTTTTTTTTAATTTATTTTTTTACTTCTTTGGCATTGGAAGATTAAGCAGTCTGTCCAGAATCACAGGAAGCTGAGCTCGAAGCTGGTTCCCCAGCACCAAAGTCAGCAGCTCTGGCCATTAAGCTACATATTCTCCAATTGTCATAGCACATCTTTAGTTAAGGTTCAGTAACAGTTTTCTTTGAAATGGCAATATATGTTTTCTTATTAACTTCCATTCCGTTCCACACATTCTGTTACACAAAGGTTTACCAAAAACTACATTCAGTTTTAGCATTTGTTGGCAAGGTTTGAACAGATCTGTTAAGCGAGGGCCAAAAAAACGGGGAGTCTAAAAAGTTCTTATATGGTTCTTTGCCCCTCAATTCAGAGGGAAACTGCTGAATGGAAGGGAACGCAAAAAGGTAATTTGCTCTTTACAGTAAAGGTGAAGAGCCATTTGACATTGATGAAAAGACAATTAGAAACTACCAAAAGTACTTCTTTGATAGCATGCAACAAAAAAAATGCAACTAAGTGGCTTTGACATTGTTAATGTTCAAACAAAAGTTGGAAAAAACAAAAGACAACAAATGAAGTGCATATTTAGACTAACAAAAAAATACAAAAATGATCAATTAAAAAAACCTTTAAAAAACATTTTCCATTAAAAAATCTGAAAAAACACAAAACAAATTAAAAACGTACATGGCTCAAGACCATACTCAGCAAGGCCTCCTGAGAAGGTTGGGGTGCAAGGCCTGGCTTCTCCATTGGTGGCCAACTCCAGCTATGTACGGCCAAAGGTCATGCTCAGTAGGGCCTGCCCGTCCACTGAGGGTTAGGTACAAGTCTTTCTTTACTGGTGACAAGACCCTGCAACAACCCCTACTGCATAGAGCCACAGGTCATTCGCATCAGAGGCTGGCCACGTGTGGAGGGTTGGGTGCAGGGCCTAGCCAGAGGCTTATCCATGCTACCAACCCCCACTGCTCAAGACCAAAATCCATGTGCATCAGGAGTTGATCTTAACCATAACTTGCTATTGGACTGGTCAGTCTTGGCAAGGCAGGTCTGGCCAACACTGACCAACGAACAAAAATCAACAGGCTCTAGATACATTAACGTTCACTCACTGCAGTGGTTTTCAATTTTAATTCATAGCCATAGCTACATTTTGTAGAACTTTACCTCAAAAACCTGCTTTCTTTGGGTTGGTGCAAATCCGTACAATTTAAAAAGTTGCAGTGCTGGCTTTAACATGTATCGCTGCTGCATAATTTGAGCAAATGTGCAAGTCCTGGAATTAATTAAAAAAGACATCTCAGAGAACAAGGAAGCCTTTTCTTCCTTTTCCCTTTCACTACCGCTGTGCCAATCTGGGAACTACAGTATCAATGGATCTGATTGGCTGTTGCAAGAATAACCCAGCCTGATTTCTGCGACTGCCAACACCTAAAATGGCAAAACACACAAGATGATAGACGGAATGTTGCACAATGGCAAAACATTCACTGCCAGTCACAGATCTGAGTTTAATCCATCGTTATTTTGCTCACCAAGCCACCCCAGTTCAGACATGGCCATATGCAAATCAGTCTTGATCCTGTGCCTCATGGGAACAGTTCAGCCCGAACTGCCATGCCATGTTTATTTGGAACTTTGCTTTATTTTAAACCTGCACTTTACCTCACTCACTACACTCGCTGAAGAGCTGGTGTGTCTACCTCATTGCTGGCCCCCCCGCAGCCGATTTAGGTGCTGCCATGGGGCATTAACATCATAATAGCCGCCATCTTAGGGAATTCGACGGGTAGCGGTGCAGCAACCTGTTCCCTCCCGCCCTCAGACGCACATAAAAAGGGCATCATCCAACGCGCTGCATAATGCTTCATACTTCCTTCCTGAGGCGGAAAGCCGGGAATTGAAGAGAACGTTTTTAAAACTTTGTAATTGTGGCATTTTGATTTATTTGGAACTTTGCTTTATTTTAAACCTGCACTTTACCTCACTCACTGCACTCGCTGAAGAGATGGTGTGTCTACCTCATTGCTGGCCCCCCCGCAGCCGATACAGGTGCTGCCACGGGGTATTGACATCATAATAGCCGCCATCTTGGGGGAATTTGACGGGTAGCGGTGCAGCAACCTGTTCCCTCCCACCCTCATCCGCTTTAAATGGCCATGTCCATCCGGCCGCGCAGCGGACGAGCGCAGCGGGCGTGCCAAAGGCAAGCCCGTCCGCGACCTTTCCGCGGACAGGGCCAGAGATGCTGCAGGTTTTGGCCCCTTAGACACCATTTCGTATAACAAGCAGAAACTGCTTTCCCTCAGACCAAAGGAGTGTTCCTACCTTCTCTCTATTCCCCTTGATCTACCTGCCAAGTCTTACCCTTGCAAAGCATGTGGCCCTAGACAGAAGCGAAGCACCCCAGCGCATCAATGCCCACTTTTAAAGTCCCCTTCCTCGACACAGATTAACCAAAAGACCCTAACCCTTCAGGCAGGACTTATTAACTGTCGTTCCCTTGTGAAACACTCCCTGGACATTTTTCAGACCCTTAATGATAAAAAATGGGACCTACTCTTTTTAACGGAAACTTGGTTAGGAGACGAAACCAACCCTGCACTGTGTTTAGCCATTCCAACAGGCTATAATATCCTATGTGCCAACCGGCAAAGTGACAAACACGGTGGAGGAGTCGCCATCATTTATATATCTCATTGGACGATTTCGTCCTTCCCCTATGATCAAATTGAATGCATTGAAGCACTGCCCTTTTGTATAAAACTAACTCCCAATATCTCGTGCTCTGGCCTGCTGGTATACCGGCCACCAAAATCCAGCACGTCATACCCATCCCGCCTCCTAGATTTCGTGCTTCAAGCCAATGCCCGCTATGAAAATTTCACTCTGCTCGGAGATTTTAATCTCCACGTGGAGGATACATCTGATTTGTCTAGCAATAACTTTATATCGACCCTGACCGATTGTGGATTGAATCAGCTGATCACCCTCCCCACACATAAGGCTGGACACACGTTGGACTTTATTTGCTCAAACCTCTCGGATATTACAATCAGTGAGCCTAGCCCGGTGATCTGGTCTGATCACTATTTTATTCCTATTTCGGTCATCATGCATCAACTAGATGGACCAAGGATACTGGCCAAGGAGTTTGGTAGAAATTGGAGCAAGATCTCCCTGGATTGTGTAATTGATCACCTTCCCTCTGCTGCCCCCCCAGGAGCCTTAGATTTGGACACACGATTGGCCAATCCTAACTACTGGGTATCTTCTGCTATTGATTCCATCGCCCCTCTTCGGCCTATAAAGACTTATTGTTCAGCTCCCGCCGCGCGCCGGGGTATTCCGATGAACTGCGCAAATGTAAATCTGCCTGTAAGCTTCTTGAACGCTGTTGGAGACAGTCCTACTCCACTGACAGCAAATACAAATACAGAGCCGCTATTAAAGATTATCGGAAAATGATCATAAGTCACAAACGATGTTACGTTGCGGAGAAGATCAACAAGGCGCATGGCTCCGCAAGGGAGATCTTCAACACGGTCAAAACTTTTACAGACCCCCAGGCCCTTAATCGCCAATTCCCAGTGTCGCAGTCTCTCTGCACACGTCTTTCTGATTACTTTGAGGAGAAAATAGTAACTATCTATGATTCCTTCCCTACTTCCGAAAGTCATGATACTAGGGAAAACTCATCAGTCCATCATGTTCCATCGCCAGTCTTCTCAAAATTTGAGGAGATCACTGAAGACCGCTCTCTTCAAGAACTCCTCAAGTGCAAGTCAGGATCACCTAATGACCCCTGGCCGGCCAAGCAATATAAAGTTCTTGCACCATTCCTAAATATCCATCCTAATGGCACCTGGAATGACTCCCTATGTACCGGAGTATACCCAGAATCTTGGAAACACTCCTCATTGGTTCCCATCTTGAAAAAGGCCAATGCCGACCCCGAAAACCTGGCTAACTATAGGCCTATTTCCTTACTTTCTGCCCCGGCCAAGATTCTTGAAAAACTGGCGCACCAGCAACTCGCCGGATTTATAGAATCTAACGACCTATTCCACGATTCCCAACACGGGTTTCGATCCGGTCATAGTACTGAGTCGGCCCTGATAGAAATGGCCGACTCAGTACGTTGGACGCTGGACAGGGGTTCGAGAGCGGTGTTGGTGCTGCTGGATCTTTCCGCAGCATTCGACACCGTCTCTCACCCTGTCCTGCTCAATCGCCTCCGATCACTAGGCATCCAGGGTATGGCACTCAACTGGATTTCTTCTTTTCTGTCCAATCGCACACAACAAGTGTTTACTCCACCTTACACCTCCACTAGCCGCCCGCTCAAATGGGGGTGCCCCAGGGCTCCTCATTGAGTCCTCTTTTATTTAATGTTTATTTTTCTCCCCTTGCTGAGTTAATCTCCCAGACAGGAATTAAGATGACATCTTACGCAGACGACATTCAGCTTCTGTTCTCATACGACAATTCCACTCTGACCACATTTGATCCTTTGAAAAACTGTCTCCGAGACATAGCTCGGTGGATGGATAATAACTTCCTGAGATTGAATGCAGGAAAGACCGAGGTTCTTTTTTTTCATCAATCCTCCCCTCTGGACTCGAACCTCTGGTGGCCGGCGGATCTGAGCCTTGCCACCACTCCTAGGGAATCAGTAAGAAACCTTGGGGTCAGATGGGACACTAGTCTCTCTTTCCACAGCCAAGTTCACTCAGTCTCCGCCGCCTGTTTTTCTAAAATCAGGATGATCAAAAAATTCATTAACTATTTACCTAGCAATACTAGAAAAACAATAGTCCAGGCATTATTCACATCTCATCTGGACTATGCCAATGGTCTTTACCTTGGATTAACCACAAGCCTGTGCCAATAGTTCAAAATGCCTCTGTTCGGCTAGTTTGTGGCATCTCTCTCCGAGAACATATAACACATTATCGTCGTAAGTTACACTGGTTGCCTGTCCACAAAAGGGCCGAGTTCAAAGCTCTGACTTTGACCTATCGGGCCACAAAAGGACATGGATCTGTCTATCTATTATTATGTCTCTGTTCCTACAGCAACGTCAGAAATCTCCGTTCTAATTCCAAATTTTACTGGTCTCTCCCAGATTTAAAAAAGCTCGTTCTGGGGGCAGAACTTTACAAGTGTGTGCCTCCTCTCAGTGGAACAAACTTCCCATTTCCCTGCATAAGATCCAGGAAGAACTTCCGTTCCGCAAAGCGCTCAAAACGTTTCTCTTCTGCTAACTGCGTCCCCTGACAGGATTTAGTACTTTGAGCACAAGCGCCGGGACACCCCGTTGGGGTAGCTGCGCGCTATATAAAAGACACAAATAAATAAATAAATAAATGTCTTTCCTGGACCGGAATCAAGCATCCTAGGACCGGTTTCTGGCTATCAGCCGTCTTCAGAAAGGATAGCTTGACTCCAGTGGCTTAGTGAGCAAGGGACCCATGTCTGGGCATACCCTTCCCACATAGGGTGAACAGCAAAACACACAAGATGATGGACGGAATGTTGCACAATGGCAAAACATTCACCCCCAGTCACAGATCTGGGTTTAATCCATCGTTATTTTGCTCACCAAGCCACCCCAGTTCAGACATGGCCATATGCAAATCAGTCTTGACCCTGTGCCTCATGGGAACACTTCAGCCCAAACTGCCAAGCCATGCCTTTCCTGGACCGTAATCAAGCATCCTAGGACCGGTTTCTGTCTATCAGCCGTTTTCAGCCAGGATAGCTTGACTCCAGTGGCTTAGTGAGCAAGGGATCCACGGATGTATGACGTTACAACGCATACTTTTACCACGCATACCTTTACAACGCGGTTTTTACCACGCATACCATTACAACGCATAGCGCTTAGAGGTGCTGGATAGTGGTAAGTATAATTTTCTATTCCAACTCCAGTCCCCGTGGACACTAGGGAAGGTGTTGGATAGAAAATTAAACGTATTCCCTATCCTAGAGCGCCCCCCCAGCGCAATGCGTTGTAATGGTATGCGTGGTAATGCCTGCGTTGTAATGGTAGTGCGTTGTAAAAATTTCGTTGTAAACGTTACATACCGGGACCCACATCTGGGCACACCATTCCCACATAGGGTGAACAGCAAAACACACAAGATGATGGACGGAATGTTGCACAATGGCAAAACATTCACCCCCACTCACAGATCTGGGTTTAATCCATCGTTATTTTGCTCACCAAGCCACCCCAGTTCAGACATGGCCATATGCAAATCAGTCATGACCCTGTGCCTCATGGCAACAGTTCAGCCCGAACTGCCAAGCCATGTCTTTCCTGGACTGGAATCAAGCATCCTAGGACCGGTTTCTGGCTATCAGCCGTCTTCAGCCAGGATAGCTTGACTCCAGTGGCTTAGTGAGCAAGGGACCCACGTCTGGGCATACCCTTCCCACATAGGGTGAACAGCAAAACACACAAGATGATGGACGGAATGTTGCACAATGGCAAAACATACACCCGCAGTCACAGATCTGGGTTTAATCCATCGTTATTTTGCTCACCAAGCCGCCCCAGTTCAGACATGGCCATATGCATATCAGTCTTGACCCTGTGCCTCATGGGAACAGTTCAGCCCGAACTGCCAAGCCATGCCTTTCCTGGACCGTAATCAAGCATCCTAGGACCGGTTTCTGTCTATCAGCCGTCTTCAGCCAGGATAGCTTGACTCCAGTGGCTTAGTGAGCAAGGGACCCACATCTGGGCATACCCTTCCCACATAGGGTGAACAGCAAAACACACAAGATGATGGACGGAATGTTGCACAATGGCAAAACATTCACCCCCAGTCACAGATCTGGGTTTAATCCATCGTTATTTTGCTCACCAAGCCACCCCAGTTCAGACATGGCCATATGCAAATCAGTCATGACCCTGTGCCTCATGGCAACAGTTCAGCCCGAACTGCCAAGCCATGTCTTTCCTGGACTGGAATCAAGCATCCTAGGACCGGTTTCTGGCTATCAGCCGTCTTCAGCCAGGATAGCTTGACTCCAGTGGCTAAGTGAGCAAAGGACCCACGTCTGGGCATACCCTTCCCACATAGGGTGAACAGCAAAACACACAAGATGATGGACGGAATGTTGCACAATGGCAAAACATTCACCCGCAGTCTCAGATCTGGGTTTAATCCATCGTTATTTTGCTCACCAAGCCACCCCAGTTCAGACATGGCCATATGCAAATCAGTCTTGACCCTGTGCCTCATGGGAACAGTTCAGCCCGAATTGCCAAGCCATGTCTTTCCTGGACCGTAATCAAGCATCCTAGGACCGGTTTCTGGCTATCAGGCGTCTTCAGCCAGGATAGCTTGACTCCAGTGGCTTAGTGAGCAAGGGACCCACGTCTGGGCATACCCTTCCCACATAGGGTGAACAGCAAAACACACAAGATGATGGACGGAATGTTGCACAATGGCAAAACATTCACCCCCAGTCACAGATCTGGGTTTAATCTATTGTTATTTTGCTCACCAAGCCACCCCAGTTCAGACATGGCCATATGCAAATCCGTCTTGACCCTGTGCCTCATGGGAACAGTTCAGCCCGAACTGCCAAGCCATGTCTTTCCTGGACCGGAATCAAGCATCCTAGGACCGGTTTCTGGCTATCAGCCGTCTTCAGCCAGGATAGCTTGACTCCAGTGATTTAGTGAGCAAGGGACCCACGTCTGGGCATACCCTTCCCACATAGGGTAAACAGCAAAACACACAAGATGATGGACGGAATGTTGCACAATGGCAAAACATTCACCCCCAGTCACAGATCTGGGTTTAATCCATCGTTATTTTGCTCACCAAGCCACCCCAGTTCAGACATGGCCATATGGCGCCGGGACCACAGTACTCTGCCGCCTTTTTAGGTGTTGAGGTTCGCAAATTAGAAATCAGGCTTGTGATTTGAGATAAGCTTCATGCTATGAAGTTTGTTTTGGATTCATGTGCTAGGCGCAAGGCCTGACCACAGGTCATGTGCGAGGGGGACTGGCTGTTAATGGTGATTTGGGTGGAGGGCCTAGTAGCAAGTCTAGTTCTGTGGCCAGCCCTGCTATGCATAGCCAAAGACCTTGGTCAGCGAGGTTTAGACACCTGTCAGCAGACAGACACATGGCCTGCAGTAAACTCCAGCTGTACAAGTTCAATGGCCGTGCACAGCAGCGTTGGAAATATATACATCATAAAAAATGTATTAAAATTTTCTTAAAAGCAACAGTTAAAAAAACTAATTATGGTTCTGGCTTAAACTCATGAAACACTTTAGTTCACCATTTGATGTTTCCAATGCAAACAACACATGCCATTATCCGCACTACCCCTATGCTCAAAACACCAGTTTGGCAATGGCACAGAAACAAAAAATAGCCATCAAGAAAGCACCAGGGTGGGTGGCACAAATTATAACTTATCTCTGGGCTTGACCTCAGGCAATCTGGAAGATCCACAATGGAAGACTATGCTGAGAATTTAACCAGGGGAAGGCCCTGGAGGGCAGTATGCTATTTTTTCTTTACTTATTAAATAAATAACCCATTCACAAAAACAAATTATTCACTAACAAGAATATACGTACGGTATACAATTACATAAGGATGGGTGAAGTTTAAGAAACATTCTTAATACACACACTATAGACAGAGGGAAGTGTGTGAGAATGGGAAAGAACTACATGTAAACATGCATACAATAATTAAATAAAACTACTCCTATGGGTCTTCAAGACAATTCAACAAAGTTACAAACAGTACTATTTTCAAATGTAATTTTCCCCTCCACAGAACATCAGAAAATTACTGAGAACTTTACATGGTGAGGAATGTTTTCTTCATTGGAATACCCATGCAATAACCACCAGATACATACATACAAACATACTCTCATCGAATATTCATGTTTTTGTTGATGTATATGGACTGCACTTGGTCTTTAATGTTTTAAAATTTCGGAGTTTCCATGTCATTACAATGTATACGGTAAAGTGCCCCTTATTGTACACAGCTGGGACGTGACAGATCATTGGGAAGAAGAATGAACGCAGAGGCCATGAATTATTGTATGCTTGTTTATGGGCACACCCAGAATATAAAGCATGTTTGGTATACTGCAAATCCATTAAAACAACCCTACGTGTTTGTGGGTGGGTTATTTTTTTCCATTAAACTGCTTTATAATCAGCAGCATTCTGAATTGTGGGCTGTAGTATCCGCCCTGACATTTATATAGCTTTTGTAGTCATTTAAGTGCCTTGATGATAAGGGAAGAGGGCTGGTCCACATATGCTGCTTTACGACAATCATCACCAGGGCCTTTTCGCCATATGGCTAAGTGAGCCCTCGTATTTATGTTGATTTGAATTCTATCAATGAATTATATTCATCGTTATAGTAATGATCTCATCATTATTCCATTGGGCGCGATTCCAAGAGCGCCAAGACGTCATGGTGGGTTTTAAATGGGGAATCATAAAAATAGTGCATGTGGTTTTCAGTACTGCTCTCAGGACAGTTATTTGGTGAAGCGCCTAGAAGCGCCGAAATTGTGAACACGATCACAGTCTGGTCAATCTCTGGATGTGTCTTTTTTCAGCTTCTCCAGGCGACATACAAGCATTATAAGACAGAAGAGTTTAATATTTCTGTATGGCCTTTTATTGAGTCCATCAAACAGATTTTGCAAAGCTGCTTTTGACAACCCTCTTTCCCCCGCACGCAGACTCCCTTTCGCTCTTCAGTGACCCGTGAATGCAAAGGAGGCATTTAGACCTAATGAGCACTTAAGTGATTGTCTCTCTGGCTGCAGGGAGCGCACCCACCACCTGCTTTTACTTGTCTTGTTTTGTTTTCAGACCATTAATTACTGAGCAGAGTCGAGTCCTAATGAGGCAATTTCGAGTTCCTGCTTTTCATGCTTCTTAAAATAATTAAAGAGCCAGTATAACAAACTCAAAAAAATAATCCGAATTAATTTTAAAGACCTTAGCAAGCATGTGCTTTATGTTTTTGGCTTTTAGATTTTCGCTTTGAGTTAAATCTTCTGACAGACGACATAGAATATTTGGTGCAGCAAACAGTAGTCAGAGAAGCTTGGGGTCCAGTATTTTATTGGCACTCACTTGGACTATATCCTGCACTTAAAACAGATTTTAATAAGAAACGTGTTGAATAAACTTTTTTAAGGCACTGAATCATTTCTATCAGATACTCTCAATTTTGGGCAGGCAAGGTAACCTACGGAATGATGTGAGTTAAAGTTACTTGTCGAGGATCATCAGACATTTTCGTCAAGTGGGGAAGTCAGCATTGGCAGTCATGTTTTCTGGTTCACAAGTCTGTTACTAAGCTACAAGCCCTCCCCTAACTCGTTGCTCCCTGTCAGGCCTTCGGCAGGTCCTGGGACATCCAGTGGCTATGTGGCACATTTTTAGTGAGTGACCTTTCTTCACCACTGATGTTCCTGGCCTTGAGTGATAATGCAGTGCTCACTGCATGTGAAGTATTCCTATTTCATTCTTAGCTGCCCAAGTGTGCAAATGATTAAGTGGTCGGAAACTCACAGCTTATTTAGGAGGCGATAGCAGTTTAACACTGAGATACAGAATGACACCAATTAATAATAGGGAACTCTCCCGCCAGAGCTATAGCTTAAAAAACCTCAGGCATTTTTATAGCACAGTAGACTCCATGAAAGCAAACATGAGAAAACACAAAAGATTAAAAGGTCCTAGCACTTTTTCTGGTGAAGAAATGAGATGAGCCGTGAGATGCGGACCCACATGTATAAACATCTAAGTGCTATACATCGGTTAACACTAGAGTCTATGCAAAATTCTATCCTATGTAGAGGGATCCTAAAGACTTCTGCAGCCCTGGAATCCGTTTGGTTATGTCCATGTTTTTACAGATTGCACAGTTCCCACACTTTAGTGGATGGAGTTTAGTGCCATGCAGGGACTAAAAGGGATCACCCAATGCTATGGATAGGCTTGCCGTATGTCCTAGCGTCCCCTTTCTTGGGGCCTTCAAACGGAGAGGTCACAAGATCTCAGACAATACTGTGATTACTGTACCAAAACCAGCCAGTCCCCTTACCAAAGTGAACCGAGGACACCAGACTACTGGAGAGAGGTTATCAATTGCGACAGAGAAAGCTCGACATCATCACCAGTCCATGCAAAGTCCAGTCCATAGAGGCCTCCAGACAAAGGGGGTTGTAACCGTGGGATATCCAATACAGTTCATGGAACCAGATGCAGCTAATTAAATACATCAGCTTCAGAGATCAAAATGTATGGAAAACTATTTGGGAATGTTTATAATTTAAGTCAGCTTCAGGCAGCAAAATCAGAGTTCCTTCCTCAACAAGGCCATGGGGCAGCAGCAATGCTCCCTCTATTTTCAACTCTGTGTACAAAAATGAAGGGTCTCTGTGTACAGCAGCCAAGGCTATATCCACCAACTCACCATGCAATTGAGTACTTTTCTCAGATGCATAACAATTAAAAGGGATTTTTGGTAACAATGCCATGTTTCCATCCTGGGTGTTGCGTGGAACGCCCACCACATCACCCACCCTTTTCACGCTAAGTTATGGTGAAAGGGTGCCTTATGTACAAGGCAGCATTAAGCCACATTAAGTGGCTTAACGCTGCCTTGTACGTAAAGCAAGGCCTCTATCGCCACGGGAACGTCACAAAAAGTGACGTTCCCGTGGCGATAGGGGCTTGTACATGTGCCCCAAAGTTTCACTAAAATAAAGAAATAGAAACATTTTTCAAAGAGCATTTATTTTTAATCATCTGAAATAATTCATTATTGATTTAGGATGTGATGATTTTATAATCCTATTTTTGTGTTGTGCTTTAAAATCTGTGCTTCCAGGTAAAGGATAAAAGTGGCATTGGTGAATACGGTCATAACAGCCACAACAAACGGGTGGATTTATTAATGTCTTCTGCACTGTTACCTTCCATTAGGTAAGAGATCAGTGATATTTAATAGTAAACTCAGGTGCTTTGAATGACATTGCTTAGAGTTGCACACAAAGATTAGGACTGTAAGATTGCAGTAAGATATCTTTAGCTCAGAGACAGACAGGCAGGCAACAGAACCACCAGTGCTTTAAGCGGGTTGAAAACAAGGGGCCTCATTTATGAAAAGTGATGCATTGCTGCGTGAAAACAGCGATGCGTCACTTTTCACTGCGCCCTTCTTGCATCACCAATGATGCGTCATATTTACAGTATGACGCATCATGGCGCAAGGAGTTACAGATACGTCAGTATTTCTGACGTATCTGTATGGCGCAAAAGTGGCGCATTGCTGGAGTGTGTCACAAAAGTGACGCAACTCCAGCAATGTGTCCTTTCACATTGGGCAAACCCCAGGTGAAAGGGCCTGCGTCAGTCTTACGTCTGCTGTGAGGCAGGCGTAAGAAATTGACGCATTTGTGTCCTAGAATTGGCGCAGTGAAATCACATAGATTTCACTGCGTCACTTCTACGACCCTTTCTTGCGTCAATACGCCCCCTTGCATACATTCTACCTGGTGCAGGTATAATGTGGCGCAGGGGTTTAGAAAGTGACGCATCTACCTAGACGCATCACTTTGTAAATATGGCGCAACAAGGCGCATTTTTTACGCCACTGGTGCGTCACAAAAAGTGACGCACCAGCGGCGTAAAATGGACGCATAGCCTCATAAATGAGGCCCAGGGTGTGTGGGAGGGGAAGGTCTGTAAAAGGCGTGTTACCAAAGAGGCATAGCTAGGAATCCTGTCCAAGACGAATGGCCTCTGTAATTAAGAGTGTGGGTTAAACCATGTAAGGTAAAACCTTGTGCTTCAAACAGTGTGCCACCTGACCAATATTTGGGTGCCACTCTGATTTTTCTGTCATTGTATCCAGACATATCACCCAACAACTTTTACCTAGAGCAAGTCAGAACTATTGTCAATTTTTACTAGCCTCCTATGATAAATAAGTAACAACAATGATTTTGGTTTTTATAATTACAAATGAAAGTATTTTAATTTAGAATATAGTACACTGAACGAAACATAACTAAAGTCTGGGGGAGAGGTAGTGGTCTTCCAAGTGTCTTTTTCATTTCTGTTCTCCCCTTCATGTCGCTTTCCTCTGTAGTCTCCCAGTCTGATAGCCTTTCACATAAAAAAGGAAATTACAACAGGCACTTATGCAATCATTGCCATGTGCACCCTGCAGAGGGGCCAAGAATGGGATGATCATGTAATGTGAACACCATGACCCACTGAGAACTCACACTGCATTAAGCCTTAACTCCAAACCTCTCAATCATGCCCAGTCATGAACATCCATCCACCCACAATTTGAGTACACCCAGACTCGTAGAAGGGACTCAGTGCACAGTGTACACTATACAAGAGCTGTATGTTGCATTAAAAAAGTACACAAAAACATCTAGAAATGCAGGTAGTCTAGGGATAGCAAGATGAAGTAAACAATGTGAAATGTAAACATTAAATCGTCGCTGATGCCCTGTGAACCACCCATGTCTTACAGTGTTATAAAACGTTTTGGAGGGAAATCACAGACACAGTACTACTTGTCTCTGTGTCAATTATTCGAATCAGCATCATGCATTATGCAAGTTGGACTCTTGCTCCCCCACTGGCTATTTTATCAGAAGAGGAAATCAAAGTTATATTTAAAAAACAGTCCATTCTTTTCACGCTCATGGACTTTGCACACTGTCTGTCTTGTTTCAAGAAGTGTTTTGTGAAAGAGCATTGCTTTAATAATAATCACACTCATTTCTCTTTCTGAGGAAAGCTCTTTTTCAGCAAAGGGCCGCAACACATTTGTCTCATGAAATACACATGCATTTATGAGGTTGAGCTGTTTTGCGGCTACCTGGGGACTCTTTCCAGTAGAACCAGTCACAGGACGGTAGAATCATGGGGTCAAAAGGTGCAGCAGCACGCCACAATTTATACTGCACTAAACAAAGAGAAAGGATTTCTTAAAGTGTGGTCCTGGTCACTGCACATGAAATAAAAAGGAAATCTGTTTGCTGCCCTTAGCCCGAGCTCCGGACACTCTGCTGAGTAGCCGTGCAGGGTTGCCATGGTGGTCGTATGGTGGGGGCATCAGGAGGCATGGCAGGCTCCCCTTTTGTGCTGGGGCCAGGTGGGGCTGGGATGTGATTCAGCCCCTGCTCTGTGCATCCTCCTTTTTAGGTCTCGGCTAAGCACGCGGAAGCGCGTTCTCACCGAGAACCTTTTGTTGCCGTGCGCCTCTGCACTCACTACTCTGCACTCACTACTCTGCACTCACTACTCACTACTATGCACTCAATACTCAGCACTCACTACTCACTACTCTGCACACTCACTCTGCACTCACTACTCACTACTCTGCACTCACTACTCTGCACTCACTACTCACTACTCTGCACTCACTACTCACTACTCTGCACTCACTACTCACTACTCTGCACACTCACTCTGCACTCACTACTCACTACTCTGCACACTCACTCTGCACTCACTACTCTGCACACTCACTCTGCACTCACTACTCTGCACTCTGAACACTCACTCTGCACTCACTACTCTGCACTCACTACTCACTACTTTGCACTCACTGCACACTCACAGCAGCATTGAAAAACAAGGGTTTGCCATTATTGAAATAGTTCACTGCAATAACCTACTTTTCTTAGCCTTTGACATGTACTTTACTAAGAACCGGCACGTTAATAAATATATAAATACGTGCGACGGCAATAAGGCAGCATTGAAAAACAAATAACTCTTACTGCCCCCGGAATTCCGCCGCGGCCGCAACGGAAGTCAGGCAAGGTCGCCTGTGACGGGGGCGGGGCAGCGTCCGGACCGGAAGAGGAAGCAGGTTGGAGGAAATGCGTCGAGCGGCCCGGGGCTCCTGTGAGCGGTGGAGAGCCCCGGGGCCGACAACAGGATGTTGCGCACGTGTTGCGGGGCTCCCTTGACCAAGAGGGAGCCCCGAGAAAGGAGCCGCAGCGTCAACTCTGCGGAGGGGGCACGAGGCACATGCCCGCTGCCTGCCCGGCCGTGCTGAGAGCGGAGTCCCCCAGATTGCCACAGTAAGTTGAAAAGGAGGGGTGGGGGGGCGGTGCACTCGTGTGTGTGTGCGCGCATGTGTGTATGCGTGGGGGGGTTCTGTATGGAGGTGCGTGCGTGTGCGCTTGTGTGTGTGTTTCTGTGTATGCGCATGCGTGTGTTGTGTGGGAGCTTCGCGCAGCGCTCGTACTTGTGCGCGTGCCAGTTTCGAATCATTACAACGACTTGCGCTGGGGGGCGCTCTAGGCTAGGGAATAGTTAATTTACTATCCAAAACCTTTCCTACTATCCACGGGGACTAGAGTTGGAATAGTAAATTAAACTATTCACTATCCAGCACCCCCCAACGCAAGTCGTTGTAACGACTTGCGTTGTGAAAGTTGCGTGGTAAAGGCATGCGTTGTAAAAGCATGCATGGTAATGACATACATCCGTCATGTGTGCATGATTTCAACTGTTGTACGCCCAGTACAACCATGTACAACCCCTGAAAGGCATTCCGGGGGACTGAGGTACAAGGGGAAAGCACTAGTGTTTCTCTAATGCCTACATAAAAATTCCCCAAGAAGTCAAAAAGGGCTGTTGCTTCCTCTTAGAGTCTCCTATAGTCCTAGGTTTTCAGTACCAAGACACATATACTTTGGGTGTGTTCGAAGGGTTGCAATCCTTTCATTGGCTCAGGTCATTCTTTTTTGGTTCTTAGGCTGGGGCAGCACTAAATGATTTGCACAACTATGCAATTTCTGGTCAGGCTCCTTTCTTCAAATCATGCAGATCTCAACCATCAGTGCCTAATCCTTGTGCATAAGTTTATGACAGCTCATCTCCTCTCTGATAGCTCTCTTTCTTTTTATCATCCTGTAGGTGAAAGCAGCAGTGCTTCTATGGGTCCTAAACTTCCTCCCAGCTTTATGAGGACCACCAACACACAGGTAATCTGGTATGTTGTCCTCCTTTCAGCCGGTGATGCCAATCTTCAGTATGAAGTCAGTACACGGTACTGATTCTAGAAGGCCGTCACTTCGGAGCCCATAAGACGGTACACTACTGTCAAATCCAAAGTCCTCAGTTAATAAGACATCCCACGCTGGAGGAGGGGAAAAGCAACAATAGGTCACTGGTGTGGATTTGGAAATCCCAATCCAGGTATCCCTAGTGGGATTAGCATTTGCTACACAAAACAAGGCGTTGTTGTGCCTAGGCTGCCCAATCAGTCGCAGATGGATGATTATGGCTGGGCCATACTCTGCACAAAGTGTGGATTGAAGCCTAGAAGCTAATGTTAGGCTTCAGGGACCATTGCCCCAGAGCTTGCTCCCGCAGAATGGTCTAAATTGTAACCTTCTTGTACGTTGTGTCTTCACAAGACATGGTTCCCATACATACCCATGTAAGACAGCCACACAATACACATTCAAGGGGAAGCAAAGTATCCTAATTACAGGAGATACTTTTTCCAGGGGCAGGTCATTCTTTACATGTGTGCTATATACTGATGTTGTCGTCCGTCTCATTTAGAATGCTGCTGTTCGAATTCTTCTCAGGACAGCTCCTGGTGAGTTTTGCAAATTCTAGCCTGTACTGGTTGGACCTTAAGCAGTCACCAAGGATAACTGTGTGCTGCTCTTGTTTTCCATTATTTGGATACATGTTGAAGAATTCAATTAGAATTGACTCCATTATTCACTTCTGCGCAACATGACAACAAGGATCGTTCGATAGGCTGCTCATGAGTACCGCAACTTTCTAGTACTATTTCTGGTCGTCTCTCACAGCTTCAACAGCCTATGTGAGCATTTGCTATTCTGAATACACCACTTTGTCTTCCACTTTCCATCCGGATTGGCAAGTCAGGGATATACAGTTAGGGAATCACAGGGATTCTCTTCAGTTTCTGTTAATCCTCTGCACTCCTGCACCACCGCTTACTTTGCAGGTGACCCTGTACAAGCGTGAATGCCTCACAAGTGCTCTGGAGCTGAGCTGCAGAGCACCAATTAACACAGCTGCTGACAAATCTCTTGGCGTGTAAAGTATACCTCTGCCCTTAATTGAGTTCCAGAAGTAGCCTCGGGAAAAGTTGGGGACGGATTTCATTGGGTCTGTGTATAGTTTGCGTAAAAATTTAAGATACATTCTATTGATTTTTGATTATCACTCTAAGTAGGTAGAAATGTAAGGAGCCCTCGACTGGTGTTGTTAATGAATACATCAGAATTGTATTTTAGAGAGAGGGGATACCTACATTTTCAGAAACGGATCATGGCCTTCAATTCAAGTCTCAGGCCATGGAGTCCTTCCTGGTTTTGTATGGTATCAAACATTTGTCTGTGCCTTTGGGTGAATCCCACATGTGATGGCATGGTGGAAAGAGTGGACCAGACGTTGAAAGACTTTATTCAGTTAGCTGTAGCTTCAGGTTCAAACATTATTAAGAACGTGTCTAAAAGATTGTAGGGTTGTCATAATAGTCCCCATTCCACTATGGGGGTCTCCCATTTATTTTGTTGCCAAGTGGCATTGTTGTCCACTATCTGAATAAATGTTGAAGAATTCAACTTGATTGACTCCATTATCCACTGTGTCACAGCAATGTGCACACTAACAAATCTGTCAGTCTTCCTGTAACTTGCAAGGGTGTAGTAGACACCCTTCACTAAGAAAATGAGTATACAGGTTTCATTTTTATGAACATTTGTTATCGACTCCTGGAGTTTTCTTTATTGTGCTAATTTAATTACAGAAAAGGTGGCCAGTCTGGAGTAATTTGACTAGGATGTGCCACTTAGATGCACACCAAAGGTTCAGTAAAGGCATATTTGATGTTTTGGCATAGATGGGTAAGTGTGATGTCTGTAATAAGGGAGAAAGTGACTAACTTGCCAAGGGGGGAGTGCTATATACTAATTAATCATCATTCCCATCCAAGAAGACGCCGCTGAACTGTGATCAAGAAAGAATGAGCTGATAGGAAAACATAGAACTTACAAGTGGGCAGAAAGTTAGGCCTTATTCAAGCAATTCTTTTGACTGGACTACAGAAGGAACATGGCAAGCAGGTGGCTATTGTCTGTGTGCTCTGTTACCTAACCCTCTATTGGTAGCCTGGTGGAGGATAGGACAGTCAAATAAAACTGGTCATATACTGCCAAAAAACGAACATGATAAAGACAATGACCTCAAAAAGTTTGGTTAGCTATTACAAACAAAACGCTTCTCACCTGAGTCCATAACACATTTTCATTGTCTGACAATGGGAATGCTGTTTGCCAGCCACTCAATGGCTCCCCCCTCCCGCTGCAGCGCCGCCAGCGCTTGAGTGCCCCTGTTGCCTGCTGCTCCTTGGTGCTCTTTTCCCTTCGGTTCCCCGCTCCCCGCTGCAGTTCCCGCCGCTGCCGCCCCTGCGGCCCCGCCCCCCGCGCCCATTCACACGCCCCCGCCACCCGCCTCCCGCCTCCCAGCTGCTCCTCCCTCCCACCTCCCCATAAAATGGCGGACGCTGCACGGATGCGCAGCTGAAGGTGCGCCTAAGGAAAGCTCGTCTGTGCCTGTCCACGCCTGGACCGCGCCCGGTGCCAGAACCCCTGGCCACCGCACCAGCCGTGATGACCGCCTCCGATACGACGACAGCACCCTCATCGCTCTCAACCCAAGACGAACCGCCACCTGCTGCCGGGCCACCCTAAAATGCACCCACGGTCCATTCGCCTGCCAGAACTGCAGCTTCTCCTGCATCGAAGACGCAGTGAAACTCGCCACAACAAAAAACAACCAGCTCCGCTGCATCCTGATTAACACCCGCTCTGCACACAAACACGCCGTCGAGCTCTGGGACCTACTCGACACCGCATCTCCAGACGTCGCCTTCCTGACCGAGAGCCTAGATGAACGAAGCCTCCTCCCCAGACATCACAACAGCCATCCCCGACGGATACAAGATCGCCCGCAGAGAACGCACCAACGGAGTCGGAGGAGGAATCGCCATCGTCCACAAGCCCCCCCCCCTCAGGGTCTCAACTAACCCCGACGACACTCTCAGCACTGCCGAACACATGCACTTCCAGATCCACATGGACCCCAAGACCACCCTAAGAGGCACCCTCATCTACAGACCACCCGGACCCGACCACAATTCTGCGACACCATCGCCGACTTCATCAGCACGCGCGCACTGACCTCCACCAACTACATCCTCCTCGGAGACCTGAACTTCCATCTCGAGAACAACAATGACAGCAACTCCTCCACCTTGATAGACAACCTCGCCAACCTCGGACTGGAACAGCTCGTCACGTCGCCGACCCACATTGCCGACATACGCTCTACGCCATCTTCTCCTCAACCCCACACGTCTCCTTCAGCCACGTCTCCGAACCCACCTGGACCAACCACCACTGCATCCACTTCACCTTCCGCAAACCAGTCGCACATCACCGCACCCTACAGATCCCCCGTCGCTGTTGAGGCAGAATCACCGGAGTAGAACTACAGACAAACCTCGCACTCAACCCACCGACCAACCCCTCCAACCCAGACGATGGCACGAGCACCCTCAGACGATGGATGGACGACTGCGCCAACACCCTCAAAGACACCAGCAAGAGAGCCAAGTGGTTCACCCCGGAACTCCTAGCGTCCAAGCGCACCTGCCGGAAGTTGGAGAACATATGGCATAGAGAGCAGTCGCTCGGCAGCCGCGCAGCCCTCAAAGACGCCATCCGCAACCACCACCACCTTATCAGGACCGCCAAGAGGACCTCCTTCAATGACCGCCTCAGCAACAATGCACACAACAGCAAGGAGCTCTTCAACGTCGTGAAGGAACTCTCCAACCACAGCTCCAAAGGCAACGACATCCCGCTGTAGCAAGCCCTGTGCGACTCCCTCGCCACCTTCTTCCACCGCAAGATCGTTGACATCCACAACAGCTTCACCCCCCGGATGACTCCTACAGGCCCCAACACGCAGGAACCACCCCAGCCCACCGTCTATGACCCCCTGACTACCTGGGCCAACGTGAGCATTGAAGACACAATCAAGACCATGGGCACAATCCACTCCGGCTTACCGTCCGACCCTTTTCCACACCACATCGTCAACAAAGCGGCAGCTCCATCGCACCCCACCTACGCAACATCATCAATCTCTCCTTCGAGACCGCGACCTTCCCTGAGAGCTGGAAACACGCCGAGATCAACGTCCTACTGAAGAAACCCAAGGCGGACCCAAGCGAACTGAAAAACTTCCGGCCCATCTCCCTGCTCACCCGCTACCTCGAAGACAACAGCATTCTGGACCCCTCCCAGTCAGGTTTCTGCAGCAACCACAGCACAGAGACCGCCCTCATCGCCGCCACAGACGACATCAGGGCCCTGTTGGACAACGGCGAGATGGTGGCCCTCATCCTTCTGGACCTCTCTACCGCCTTCGACACCGTCTGCCACAGCACACTACGCACACGACTCCACGATGCAGGGATCTGAGACAAGGCCCTGGACTGGACCTCCTCCTTCCTCTCCGGCAGAACCCAGAGAGTCCGCCTCCCCCAGTTCCGATCCGAAGCCTCCAAGATCATCTGCGGAGTCCCGCTGGGATCCTCCCTCAGCCCGACGCTGTTCAACATCTACATGGCGCCTCTCGCATGCATCACCCGACAGCACGACCTCAACATTATCTCCTACGCCAACGACATGCAACTGATCCTCTCCCTCATCAAGGACCCCCTCACCGCCCAATCCAACCTCCCCCAGGGACTGAAGGCCGTCGCCGAATGTATGGAGCATAGCCGCCTCAAACTGAACGCAGACAAAACGGAGATTCTCATCCTCGGGCCCAACCCCTCAGCATGGGACGACTCCTGGTGGCCCGCATCACTAGGGACACCCCCCGCACCCACCACCCACGCACGCAATCTGGGAGTCATCCTCGACTCGAAACTCACCATGACCAAACAAGTCAACGCTGTCTCCTCGACTTGTTTCAACACCCTCCGCATGCTCCACAAGATCTACAGATGGATCCCGACAGACACAAGGAAAACAGTCACCCAGGCCCTAGTCAGCAGCAGACTCGACTACGGAAACGCCCTCTACGCTGGAGCCCCGACCAAGCTCATCAACAGGCTGCAAAGAATCCAGAATGCCTCTGCACGCCTGATCCTCGATGTCCCGCGCCGTGACCACATCACCCCCCACCTGAGGAACCTGCACTGGTTCCCTGTCGACAAAAGAATCTCATTCAAGCTCCTGTTCCACGCACACAAGGCACTCCACAAGACCAGACCAGCCTATCTCAACAGCCGACTCTCCTGCTGCGTACCCAACAGGAAACTCTGCTCCGCAGACCTCTCCCTGGCTACCATCCCACGCATCCGTAAAACCACAGCCGGAGGCAAATCCTTCTCCCACCGCGCCGCCAAGACCTGGAACACCCTCCCCCTCATCCTACGACAAACCGAAGACCTTCTATCCTTCAGAGATAACTCAAGACCTGGCTGTTCGACCAGGAGCAACAGCACCCCCTTCCTCCCCTCCCTTCAGCGCCTTCAAACCCTCGCGGGTATGTAGTGCGCTCTACAAATTTTTTGATTGATTGATTGTTGGTAACATCAGTTTTGGAATAAATGGGTATGGCTTAACAAGGCATTCATTTTCACCAATGCCATGGCTGAGCCTCAATCACTTTAGCCAAACCAGTAGCAACCTGCGTTGTAGTCACAGAACTGATGTAATCAGACCCAGATTATGTCCAGTCGTGTTTCACCAACATTAGCATTGCAAAATATTGCTACACTAAGCAAATTATCTTCTGCACTCAGGAGCACCAGAAAATACCTCGACTTGTCAAAGTTTTATAAGCACTCACATGAATGTATCTTAATAACACCTCAGAAAAGCAAGAAATACAATCACTGCGGTAGCTAAATCACTCTCCGGCCATATGCCTACTTCTAATTACCATACTGTCAGTTGTCACCACAGCTGGGGATCACACTAGAAAGGGAATGATTAATAAAATGACATAATGTTGGCTGTAGTGATTTCATAGAAATCAGTTGCATTGTTAGTATTATTGAGTTAGGTTCAACTTCATCTGTCATGATGGCTCAGTGCAGCTACTAATACAATTTTGAGGACAATTTACCTCATAGCATTAACTATTTCAAGCATTGACAGTGTCTCGATCTAATGTGACCATCTTCGAAGTAGTTTGCTTTAGAGAACAATATACTGTGTGTCTGATATTGCCTTATATCAGCAAAATCTGATTTCAGACCTCTGTACCAAACTCAACCTTCAAGATGCTTGGAGATGGCAGAATCCAGACTCTAAAACTATACATTTTACTCTCCCCCATAATTACTACTCAATAATTAATTACATCCTTGTATTAGGTGACTATGTCCATACAATAAACCAAACATCAATAGAGCTAAGGCTAATTTCTGATCACTCCAGTATTAATGTATCACTAATTGGATTCTACCCCAAAACAGAGGACAAGCTATCCTGCCCTGACAACAGTGAGTCACTAAGTCTAGCCATTTTAAACTAACAGAGATCTATGACTATTTCCTGCTACCAGATGGAGAGCTAAAAAAGTAACTATCAGAAGAGAGCTAATAAGTATCAGAACTAAAACAAAAAAATCTTCTTAAAATTAGAGAGAGTAATCACAAATCTAGAAACTCAACATGTAGAACTAAAGATGCCTTTATTCCAAGCTTACTCATGAATAAAAAAATAAGAGTACAACAAAATACTCAACTCTAGGGCAGGTATTTGGATCAACACACAAAAAAAGCATTAAACTATGCTAAGTCAACAGAGTGGGCAAGATGTTAACATCATACTTGAAATTTAAACAAACTAAACAAAACTATTCTCTAAACATTACAAAGAAATCTTGCACACAAACCTAAAACAATTGCTGATATCTTTAAGGAATTCTGTGAGGAGATTTACTCTAACACTAGGAGTATCACTCCAAAAGATTGCAAACAACACTTGAGCAATCTATAACTCGCCAATATATCAAACAATGACAAACTTGCACTAAATTCCCCATCAAAAAAGTGGTCAGCAATCGAGGCAAAAGTCTTAAGAAGGGCTGATCTTCCTAAATTGACCATTGAATTCCTTGACTTTAAGCCTCGAATTAATTATGAGCCATACTGGGAATAAGGAACCGTATTTAGAGATAGGAAGTTGTATTTTCAATTTAGAGTGTGTACCCTCCCGCTGAGAGCTTTTACAACGAGTTGGTCTGATGGGGCTATTGATACATGTCCTTAATGTTCTTTCGCAGTTGAGAATGTTGTGCACCTCTTTTTGCGCTGCTTATATTTGACCGTCAAGTTTTGGTTAGCTCCCACCTTCAGGCATTTTCACCAGCGCAGCCACTTAGCTGCACTTCGTATTTTGAGGTCGGACTGTAGCTTACCCCTTGCTAGACCTGTTGCCAAGTTCATTGGGGCCATGTGAACGCTGCGCAGAAAGCTTTTACCTCCTGCCTAACTTTCTGAAGACACTCATTCTACTGTGTTTGCATTTAGATCTATTGTATTAGTTCTTGACATCTACTTTTACATGTTGATTATTTCTCGTTATATTTTACACTTTTATTATCTACTGGAGTTATTATATGGCAAACTGCATTGTGTTTTAATGCTGTTTATCTTTTTGTATACTGATTATGAATTCCTGTGTTTTGCACGCATACTTTTATGGCCCTGGTAGCTGCAATAAAGTTATTTGATTTGAATTTAAATAAATGTAGCACAAAGTTGAAAATATTAAGTTTCCCTTTGTTTGTTTTGCACCATCCACAAACTCGAGGCGCTTCAGCTCAGAATAAAAAACCTGAGAATGCCCGTGCATGATGTAACTCTTTACTAAAGTGAATCACTAAAAGACAATGCTGGGGCAGCAAGAAGGATTTCCAAGTATTGTACAGGAGCAGTCTTGTGCTCTGAGTGCTCCTGCATGGGAATGACTGAAGGCCAGACCCTCCGGAATTCCAAGGCAGGCTAATCATCATTGGCTCCCTGATACAATAATCAAGGGCTTTCCTCTAAAGAATGAGGCAAGCTTTTAACTGTGGGAAAAAGCAATGACTGCCTATTTCAGGAGCACATTAAACACAATAGTTAGGAATCCATTGGCCCTGTCCTCAATATTACTCACCAATTACAGATGTATACGAATGCCCATTTTTCAACCAATGCACACTGTACAGCACCTTGAGATGATTTACTTTATATACAGCACATTTAATTAATTTTAATTTCATTTCAGATATGTTTCCTAAGAATCAGCAGAATCTATGTTTCAGTCTCCCTTCCATCAGGCCATTGAGGATGTGAACCTGTGAGAATTGGTGGATATGGACAAGTCTTTTGATTCCAACCAATTCTATTGAGTTTTAGAACATAACAAAGGCATGCACAATACACTTCCGACATGGAGTACATCACCAGGGTGGGGAACAGTGGAACAACAATAGCCTTGCGGCATGAAATCCTCATGCATATGTAAAAAAAGTTGTGGACTAGGGATGCAGGAATGCAAGAGTATTGTAAAGCAAAACATCAGCATCAACATCACAAGGTGAACAGGAAGATCTCCCCTAACGGGGCAATTGGTCTGGTATCCCCACCAAAAATGTACAATGTCAAAGTAAAAAAAAAAAAAAAAAAAATTAAGAAAGCACTGATAAAACCAACATGTAAAAGCAACTAGGAGAAAAGAAAAGACAACAGAGTAAGGAAAGCAATGGGTCGAGGAGGGAAAAGGGGGAGATAAAAGGGGAATATATTGTATAATGTTGGGGGGAATATATTGTATAATGTTGGCAGCCCCGTCAGAACCACTAGCTAGACAGTACCGGCGAATAGGTAATGTTACAACGCATGCGATACATCGCATGCCATTATAACGTGGTCATTACAACGACCACTTTGTTACATTGCATACTATTGCAACGCAAGTCATTACAATGACTTGCTGTAGGAGGAGTGCTGGATTTTGGACTAGTATAATTTACTATTCCTTCTCCAGTCTGTGCAACAGTAGGGAAGGTGTTGGATTTTAAATCCAACACCTTCTGACCCCTACAGCAAGTCGATATAATGACTTGCGTTGTAATAGTATGCCATGTTACAATGAGGTCGCTGTAATGACCCCGTTGTAATGGCATGAGATGTTTTGCATGCGTTGTAAACGATGTTTCCCCCCTACCGGCAGTATCGGGTATCCATCATAAGATTTATGAGTGCCCTGTATGACCCGCACGGCAACACAACCTCTACTGGGGTTTGGCTTTCTGTATGACCATATCAAAAGAGTCCCATTAGTGTCTTTCACTTGATGCATTGTGTAATCTCTTGTGCCTTATGTTGTGCAATTCTAATGGAGCATAACATGTTTCACCACTTTTTAAAGGAGATCGCACACGTTGATTTCCCCTCCAGTAAGGGTTTCTTGCTCAGGGAGAAACAAGGGGGATGGTTTAGCTGGGACTACTAAGACTACTGTAAAGAAGTAGGTCATGAACGTTTTTAAAATATCTTGAATCATAAGTTGTATTCTGCTGTAAAAAACGGATGAGTCATTTACAGGTAAAACATGTGTGCCATGGAGCCCACAATCTCCCCACACCACCAGCAGGTGTACGGTTTAGCAAGGCCTAATTTGTAGAGCCTGGTCAGTGACCAGTTGCTTTTATGTATGGACCAAAACCTGGATTGAGCTATGGCCAGGGTAATTTTTGCGACAAAAGGAAAGCGCCATCTTTTTTCTTCATTTTGCATCTGTAAAGGAGGTTAACCTTTTTTTTTTTTTGACCATTCAGTAGGAAATACTTGGAGGGCCTGAGCAATTTGTAAAGACGTAATGCTGAGTGTCCCAACTTTCTAAACTGACAAAGCAACCAAGGAAGATCAGGAGTATGGGGCTGCCATAGTTCCTGATTATTCTCTTTAGTTTCAGGAAGTTCTAGAATTCAGTGTCAGAGACATCATATTTTGTGTGAAGAACAGAGAAAGGTATGGGGTTATGAAGTGTTCCAAGATCCCCTACAGTGGCGTAACGAAACTTGAGGGGCACCCCCTGCAACCGACATGGAGGGGGCCCCCGCCCATCCTCCGTGCCAGTCTAGAGCGCTCAGGCCAGCGACCTGCCATACTGCAGGGGATGCGGGTCGATTGTTACGCCACTGTCACCAATCCAGCCGTTGTAAGTAACACTGGATGGTGGAGTTAAAGGTTGGGCTTAGTCTGCCAGCAGGCTATCATAGGTTGTGGTTCATTCATTACAGGGTCCCTGCCATCAGTACGCCAGGGAAGTTTGCCCAATTTTAGGTGGGTTTCCTGATGCAGACTCCTGTCATGATATACAACATCGGGCCCACTCATTGTTCAGTTTTGACAAAAGTTCATCCACTGCTCCTTCTGGTTTCCGTTTTAAAACATTAGACAAAGCGACAATGGAGTATTTCAAAAGCAGATGTAACTACAAAGGGCACATTTTGATAACACATTTTTATTAGTAGACAATAGCAATCTTAAGAGGCATTGCATAGCTTCATACACACTGTGACCCCAATTCCATCACAGTCTCTCTCTCTCTCTCTCTCTCTCTCTCTCTCTCTCTCTCTCTCAATGAGTCAGTCTCTCTTGCTCAGCCAGTCAGTCTCTCTCTCTCTCTGTCATTCAGTCTCTCTCAGTCAGTCAGTCTGTCAGTCTCTCTCTCTCTCACTGTCAGTCTGTCAGTCATTCGGTCTCTCTCTCTCTGTCAGTCTCTCTATCTCTCTCTCTCTGTCAGTTTCTCAGCCACTCAGTCTCTCCGTCAGTCAGTATTCAGACTCTGAGTCAGTCAGTCTCTACTCTCTCTCCACTCTATCTCTCTCTCTCCATTCTCTCTCTCTCAACTCTGTCCACTCTATCTCCACTGTCTCTCCCTCCACTGTCTCTCTCTCCACTGTCTCTCTCTCCACTGTCTCTCCACTCTCTCACTCTCTCTACTCTCTCTCCAGTCTCTCTCCAGTCTCTCTCCACTCTCTCTCACTCTCTCTCCAGTCTCTCTCCACTCGCTCTCTCCACTCTCTCTCCACTGTCTCTCTCTCCCCTGTCTCTCTCTCTACTGTCTCTCTCTCCACTGCCTCTCACTCTCTCTACTCTCCCTCCACTCTACCTCCACTGTCTCTCTCCCTTCTCTCTCTCTAATCTCCCTTCTCTCTCTCTACTCTCTCTCTACTCTCTCTACTCTCTCTCCACTCTCTCTACTCTCTCTCCACTCTCTCTCCTCTCTTTCCTCTCTCTCCACTCTCTCTCCACTCTCTCTCCACTCTCTCTCTCCACTCTCTCTCCACTCTCTCTGCTCTCTCTACTCTCTCGACTTTCTCACTCTCTCTCCACTCTCTCTCCACTCTCTCTCTCTCTCTCCACTGTCTCTCTCTCCACTATCTCCCTCTCTCCACTCTCTCTCCACTCTCTCTCTCTCCACTGGCTCTACCTCCACTGTCTCCCTCTCCACTGTCTCTCCACTGTCTCTCACTCTCTCTACTCTCCCTCCTCTCCCTCCACTCTCTCTCCACTCTCTCTCTCCTTTCTCTCTCTCTACTCTCCCTTCTCTCTCTTTATTCTCTCTCCACTCTCTGTACTCTCTCCCCACTCTCTCTACTCTCTCTCCACTCTCTCTACTCTCTTTCTCTCCACTCTCTCTACTCTCTCTCTCCCCACTCTCTCTCTCCACTTTCTATCTCTCCACTCTCTCTCCACTCTCTCCCTCCACTCTCTATCTCTCCACTCTCTTTCTCCACTCTCTCTCTCCACTCTCTCTCTCTATCCTCCCTCTCTCCACTATCTCTCTCTCCACCCTCTCCACTCTCTCTCTCTTCTCTCTCTCCACTCTCTCCATTCTCCCTCTCCTCTCTCTCTCTCTCTCTCTCTCTCTCTCTCTCTCTCTCTCCACCCTCTCTCTCTATCCACTCTCTCTCTCCTATCTCTCCACTCTCTCTCTCTCCACTCTCTCTCTCTCTCTCCACTCTCCACTCACTCTCTCCACTCACTCTCTCCACCCTCTCACCACTCTCTCTCTCTCCACTCTCTCTCTACTCTCTCTCCACTCTTTCTCTCCACTCTCTCTCTCCACTCTCTCTCTCCACTCTCTCTCCCCACTCTCTCTCCACTGTCTCTCTCTCCACTGTCTCTCACTCTCTCTACTCTCTCTCTACTCTCTCTCCACTCTCTCCCCACTGTCTTCCTCCACTCTCCACTCTCCCCACTCCCTCTCCACTCTCTCTCTCCCTTCTCTCTCTCTACTCTCCTTTCTCTCTCTGTACACTCACTCCCCTCTCACTACTCTCTCCACTCTCTCTCCACTCTCTCTACTCTCTCTCTCTACTCTCTATGTCCACTCTCTACTCTCTCTCTCTTCACTCGCTCTCTCTCCACTCTCTCTCTCTCCACTTTCTCTCTCTCTCTCTCTCTCTTCACTGTCTCTCTCCACTGTCTCTCTCTACTCTCTCAAAAACACAGCAGAGGGTCCCTGGAGGACTGACTCATCGGGAGAGGAGGCAGGGAAAACACTGAAACTGAAGACAAAAACCTCTCCTCGGTGTTCACTTATAATTTGGGTAATAAATCCACAATAATATAAATCAACATTGTCCCAAACAGGAGAATTATTTTAGCAAAAACATATGCTTATTTATTCATTATATTCTCATGAGATTTATCATATACAAAAGTATCAAGCATCTACACAATTCATATATACAATATATTGAATTCTATACAACACTATGTACAACAAGCCCCATGCACACAATGGAAAAACCAATTGTCATCAAACATTCTCCAAAAGACAAACTCAGGCATCTAAATCATCCATACAGACCAATCAAGCAATCTCAGGCACCATACATAATGGAAAACAATACCAAAAACAATCAAATATATAACCACACAACAAAACAAGAGACAAGGCGCCGACGCGCGTTTCGGAAAGGACCATGCGTCCACAGTTCCTTCGCCAGGGCGCAAAATGATCTATTTCACTTTTTCTTGGCAGAATCCAATTTGTATAATAGGCGTAGTGGTGCTTCTTCTTTCCAAAATTAATTCAATTAGTCCATCAATACATCATATACAATGGGGCTTTATTATGAAATGTCATAAAGATCATAGAAGTTCTTAATATTTCCAGGATAAATAGCACGATAGTATCAAATTCCAGGCTATATACAAAGGCCTGGACAGCATGATATTCCACACGCAGATCTTGTAAGCAAAACGATGTCCAGACAAGGAGCAAACGTTGCTCTGTGGATGCTCTTAATTAGATTTGACTCGTGGCGCAGATACCGAAGATGCAACCTAATGCGGCTACCGGCTCTTAAGCTTATTCCTGCATATACAAATGGCGGAGACAATACTCCAAATAGAAGGTTTCTGAAATAATTTCGAAGAATCTTCAAACGAACGTGGCAAACACTCGCGTGGTAGACAAACGTCTATTCTCTCTCCACTCTCTCTCTCTCTCCACTCTCTCTCCACTCTCTCTCTCCACTATCTCTCTCTCTCCACTGTCTCTCTCCACTGTCTCTCTCCACTCTCTATCTCCACTCTCTCTCTACTCTCTCTCCACTCTCTCTCTCCACTCTCGCTCTCCACTCTCGCTCTCCACTCTCGCTCTCCACTCTCTCTCCACTGTCTCTCTCTCCTATCTCTCTCTCCACCCTCTTTCTCTACTCTCTCTCTCTAATCTCTCTCTCTCTCTCTCCACTCTCTCTCCTCTCTCTCTCTCTCCACTCTCTCTCTCTCTCTCTCCACTCACTCTCTTGCGCCACTCTCTCTCTTGCTCCACTCTCTCTCACTCCACTCTCTCTCACTCCACTCTCTCTCTCACTCCACTCTCTATCACTCCACTCTCTCTCTCTCTCTCTCTCACTCCACTCTCTCTCACAAAATAGTGTGCCTTGCCATGGGCGTCCGCAGAAATGTTTCAGGGGGGCACATTTTCTACTTCATCACCATCCCCCTTGCACTATCCTCCCCTCTGCCTTGCACCCTTTTCGCTCTCTCCCTTGCAACCTTCTCCCACTCCCCCTTGCACCCTTCTCCCCCTCCGCCTTGCATCCTTTTCTACCTTGCACCCTTCTCCCCTCTACCTTGCAGACTTCTACCCTCTGCCTTGCACCCTTCTCCCCTCTGCCTTGCTCCCTTCTCCCCTCTGCCTTGCACCCTTCACCTCTCTGCCTTGCACCCTTCTCCTCTCTACCTTGCACCCTTCTCCCCTCTGCCTTGCATCCTTCTCCCCACTGCCTTGCACCCTTCTCCTCTCTACCTTGCACCCTTCTCCCCTCCGCCTTGCACCCATCTCCTCTCCGCCTTCCACCCATCTCCTCTCCGTCTTGCACCCTTCTCCTCTCTACCTTGCAGCCTTCTCTCTACCTTGCACCCTTCTCCCCTCTACCTTGCACCCTTCTCCCCTCTGCCTTGCACCCTTCTCCTCTCTGCCTTGCACCCTTCTCCTCTCTTACTTGCACCCTTCTCCCCTCTGCCTTGCACCCTTCTCCTCTCCGCCTTGCACCCATCTCCTCTGTGCCTTGCACCCTTCTCCTCTCTACCTTGCACCCTTCTCCTCTCTACCTTGCACCCTTCTCCCCTCTGCCTTGCACCCTTCTAGACCCCCCCTTGCCCCCCTGCGGATGCCCACATGGTGCTTCTAACAAGAGTGCTTACCTGAGGGCACCATTTTGCTGCCTCATCCATTCTCATATGAGCTTTGCCCTGGAGAATGCTCTCTCTGGGGGCTCCCACTCCCACCCTTGTCAGGGTCCCGAGCAGTGCTCTGTGCTGCCTCCTGCTCTCTCTGGGGCCCCCACCCCCGTCCTTGTCAGGGTCTCGAGCAGTGCTCTGTGCTGCCTCCTCTCTCTCTCTGGAGCCCCCAGGCCCTCCGTCCTTGTCAGGGTCCTGAGCAGTGCTCTGTGCTGCCTCCTCTCTTTTTGGGGCCCCCTGCCCCCGTCCTTGTCAGGGTCCCGAGCCGTGCTCTGTGCTGCCTCCTCTCTCTCTGGGGCCCCCAGCCCCCGTCCGAGTAAGAGTCCTGAGCAGTACTCTCTGCTGCCTCCTGCTCTCTCTCTGCCCTACCCCTTCTTGTCAGGGTCCCGAGCAGTGCTCTGTGCTGCCTCCTGCTCTCTGGGACCCCCAGCCCCCCCTCTCCTTGTCAGGGTCCCTGCTTTGTGCTGTCTCCTGCTCTCTGGGGCCCCCAGCCCCCCTCTCCTTGTCAGGGCCCCTGCTCTGTGCTGCCTCCTGCTCTCTAGGGCCCCCAGCCCCCCTCCTCTCTCCTTGTCAGGGTCCCTGCTCTGTGCTGCCTCCTGCTCTCTGGGGCACCCAGCCCCCCCCTCTCCTTATCAGGGTCCCTACTCTGTGCTGTCTCCTGCTCTCTGGGGTCCCCAGCCCCCCTCTCCTTGTCAGGGTCCCTGCTCTGTGCTGCCTCCTGCTCTCTGGGGCCCCCAGCCCCCCCCTCTCCTTGTCAGGGTCCCTGCTGTGTGCTGCCTCCTGCTCTCTGGGGCCCCCAGCACCCCCCTCTCCTTGTCAGGGTCCCTGCTCTGTGCTGCCTCCTGCTCTCTGGGGCCCACACCCCTGTCCTCTTTCCGGGCCTGGCACCTCTGACTGAAGAGAAACAATGTATGTTGATACTTTGTTTCTCTTCAGTCAGAGGGAGGGGCAAGGGGCTCCGAGCAGGCTGCAGACAGACTGCACCTGCTTCAGATGCAGAGGAGAGAGGCTTGCTTCTGCTCAAGCCTCTCTCACAGCTCTCAGAAGAGCTGAGGGGGGGCGGGCCCCCTTAATTAACTGAGGAGAGTGGGGCCCCCCTGCACCGCGGGGCCTGCGGGGGCGTTTGTTACGCCCCTGATCCCCTACAGTGTTTATGACCTTGTCTGCCCATAGTTCCCAGAATATCATTTTCCCATCTATCTTAATCTTATGGTTGTGCCATAAGGAGGCCTGCACTGAGTCAGTCATTAGCTTACCCATTAGTTTAGCTATCCACAATAATGCAGAAATTGTACCTATGATTATGGGCTTCATTTTCAAAATACTCCCAGAAATCTTGGCCCTCTTGCCTTTCCATAGGAACTCAGAGACGCATTTGTCCACAGTTTTAAAAAAGGATAGTGAGAGTGATGTAGTGAGCATACCCGAGAGAAAGTTAACCAATGGGGCTATCATTATTTTGACCATTTCCGTCTAACCACACCAAGTAATGTGTTTGGGAGACTATGTATTCAATAAGTTTTTAACTATGGTCAACATTTTGCTTTCACTGATGGCCACATAGATATTCAGATGTTTACCAAACCAAATAAATACAACATATTTGAGGGCGTCTCGCTGACACTTTAGACCCAAATTGACAATTACCGATGTAGTACAGTGGATTTTTGTGGAAAAACCTTGGCCTTGTTTCTGCTAAGGGAGTACCTTGAGACTGAAGAGAATCTCTCTATCTCATGCATAATGTGAGGAATGGCCAGATCGGCATCTTCAGTGAAAAATAGAACATTATCGGCATAGGCAGCTATACCAACTGCCTACCAGAACTGTAGGGGAAACCCTTGATGTTACAATTGCATCTGAAAGACGATAGCAGTGGCTCAATAAGTAGCAAGAATAGAAGTGTAGATAGAGGACAACCCTTCTCAATCAATCAAGAAATTTGTATAGCGCGCTACTCACCCGGAGGGTCTCAAGGCGCTTTGGGGGGGGGTCCGCTACTGCTCGAACAGCCAGGTCTTGAGTTGCTTCCTGAAGGAGAGGTGGTCTTGGGTAAGACGGAGGTGGATGGGGAGGGAATTCCAGGTCTTGGCTGCCAGGTAGGAGAAGGATCTTCCTCCCATGGTGGCTTAACGAATGCGTGGAATGGCGGCGAGGGCGTGGCTGGTCGATCGTAGTTGGCGGGTGGGAGTGTAGAAGGTCAGGCGGCTGTTGATGTACCACGGGCCTAGGTCGTGGAGGGCTTTGTGTGCGTGGGTGAGGAGGAGGAACGTGATTCTTTTGCCGACGGGGAGCCAGTGCAGGTCTTTCAGGTGTCCGGAGATGTGGTTGTGACGGGGGATGTCCAGGATGAGTCGTGCGAAGGCGTTCTGGATGCGTTGGAGTCTTTTCTGCAGTTTGGCCGTGGTTCCGGTGTAGAGGGTGTTTCCGTAATCCAGTCTGCTGGTGACAAGTGCCTGGGTGACCGTCTTCCTGGTATTGGTGTGGATCAATCGGAAGATCTTACGGAGCATGCGTAGGATGTTGAAACACGATGACGAGATGGCGTTGACTTGTCTGGTCATCGATAGGGAGGAGTCCAGGATGAAGCCCAGGTTGCGAGCGTGGTCCGTTGGTTTGGGTGCGCTGCATAGGGCCGGGGGTCACCAGGAGTCGTCCCAGGCGGACGGTGATGATCCAAGGATGAGGACTTCCGTCTTGTCTGAGTTCAGTTTCAAGCGGCTGTTCTTCATCCACTCGGCTACTTCTTTCATCCCTTCGTGTAGGTTGGTTCTGGCGGTGTCGGGGTCGTTGGTGAGGGAGAGGATCAGCTGGGTGTCATCGGCATAGGAGATGATGTTGAGGCTGTGATGGCGTGCGATGGCTGCGAGGGGTCTCATGTACACGTTGAAGAGGGTGGGGCTGAGTGATGATCCTTGCGGTACGCCGCAGATGACTTCGGTAGCCTCGGATCTGAACGGGGGGAGGCGGACTCTCTGGGTTCTTCCGGCGAGGAACGAGATGATCCACTCCAGTGCCTTCTCTTGGATTATGACGTTGCTGAGGTGTTGTATTAGGGTGCGGTGGCTGACAGTATCGAACGCTGCGGAGAGGTCCAGGAGGATGAGGGCCGCTGTTTCCCCGTTGTCGAGCAGGGTTTGGATGTCGTCAGTGGCTGCGATGAGGGCGGTTTCGGTGCTGTGGTTGGCTCGGAAGCCGGACTGCGAGTGGTCAAGGGATCCATTCGTCTCGAGGAAGGCGGCAAGCTGTCTGTTGACGGTCTTCTCGATGACTTTGGCTGGAAAGGGGAGGAGGGAGATGGGGCGGTAATTCTTGAGGTCCGTGGTGTCTGCCGATGGTTTCTTCAGGAGGGCGCTGAGCTCGGCATGCTTCCAGCTCTCCGGGAAGGTGGCGGTGTTGAAGGAGCAGTTGATGATGTCCCGGAGTTGGGGGGCGATGATGGAGTCGGCCTTGTTGAAGACGTGGTGGGGGCATGGGTCGGTTGGCGATCCGGAGTGGATGGTGTTCATCGTGTGGATGGTGTCTTCTGTGCTGACTGGGGTCCAGGCGCGGAGGGTGGTGGTGGGGGGCGTTGGTGGTATGGTTGGGTCCGTGGGCTGTTCGCCGAAGCTGTTGTGTATGTCTGCGATCTTGCTGTGGAAGAACGAGGCGAGTGAGTCGCAGAGGTCTTGTGAGGGAGTGATGTCGTTGTTTACGGCGCTGGGGTTGGAGAGCTCTTTGACGATGCTGAAGAGCTCCTTGCTGTTGTATGCGTTGTTGTCTAGTCGTTCCTTGAATGCTGACTTCTTGGTGGTGTGGATCAGCTGGTGGTGTTTGCGGGTGGCGTGCTTGAGGGCGGTCATGTTGTCTGCGGTTGGGTTCTTTCGCCAGGCTTTCTCGAGGGTGCGGCAGTTCTTCTTGGAGTTCTTGAGTTCGTTGTTGAACCATGGGGCTTTCTTGCTTCCGGTCCTGCTGGGATGGGTTTTCAGGGGTGCGAGGTCGTCGGCGCAGTTGGTGATCCACTGTGCGAGGTTGAGGGCTGCTTGGTTGGGGTCCGTTGATCTGGTGGGAGGGTTCTGGTTTAGTGATGTGGTAAGCTGGTCGGTGGTGATCTTGTTCCAGTTCCTGCGGGGAACCTGTTGTGGGAGGTGGTGAGTCGTGGTCTTTCTGAAGCTGAAGTGGACGCAGCTGTGGTCTGTCCAGTGGAGTCCGGTGGAGTGGCTGAAGGAGATGTGCTTGCTGGAGGAGAAGATTGGGTCAAGCGTGTGTCCGGCGTAGTGGGTGGGGGTGTTCACCAGTTGCTTGAGTCCGAGGTTGGCGAGGTTGTCCAGCAGGTTGGTGGTGTTGTTGTCGTTGTTGTTCTCAAGGTGGAAGTTGAGGTTCCCTAGGAGGATGTAGTCAGCGGAGGGGAGGGCGTGTGGGCTGATGAAGTCTGCGATGTCTTCGCTGAATTGTGTGCGGGGTCCTGGGTGTCTGTAGAGGAGGGTGCCTCTGAGTGTGGTTTTGGGGTCGGTGTGTATCTGGAAGTGAAGGTGTTCAGCTGTTGTGAGGGTGTCGTCGGAGTTGGTCTTGATGCGGATGGTTTTCTTGTGGAAGATGGCGATGCCTCCTCCAGTCTGGTTGACGCGGTCCCTCCGGATGATCTTGTAGCCGTCCGGGATGGCTATGGCGATGTCGGGTGCTGAGGAGGCGTTCATCCAGGTCTCCGTGAGGAAGGCAATGTCCGGAGAAGTGGTGTCAAGCAGGTTTCATAGTTCCACGGCGTGCCTGTGGACGGAGCGGGTGTTGAGCAGGATGCACTTCAGGTGGTTGCTGTTGGCGCTCGGCTTGGCGGGTGCGAGTGAGTTGCAGGTCCGGATGCAGGAGAACTTCCAGGATTGGCAGGTGAAGGGTCCGTGGGTGCGTCCTGGAGTGGCTCGGTGGCAGCCGGGGTGGCGGCCGGTGTTGAGTGCGCTGAGGGTGGCTGCGTCGTACGTCCGGTGGGTGGGATGGCATCAGCGGGGGCCAGGGGGTCTGGCGCTGGGCGCGGTCCAGGCACGGAAGGGCGTAGACGGGCATGCCTTTGGCACACCCGTTGCGCATACGCGTGGACTCCGCCATAAATGGTGGCGTGGGAGGGGCGGAGCGAGGGAGGAGCAGCTGGGAGGCAGAGCGGGGAGGCGAGTGGGGAGGGGAGCGGAGCGTTGATGCTGGAGGGAACGGGGGTGGGGCCGCGGGGGAGCAGCGGCAGGGAGCGGGGTGGAGGGCAACAAGATGGTGAGGACACAAAAACAATTACTGGCACAGAAACAGAAACGGGCAAAACGAGATCAGGGCACAACCGGGCGGACACAATGCGGGGAGAAAAACAGATTACTGGCACAAAACGGGATCAGGGCACAACAGGGCCGACACAATGCGGGGAGAAAAAACAGATTACTGGCACAAAACGAAAAATGACAACAGGGCAGGTACTATACTGTAGGCAGGCGAGATCAGGGCACAGCAGAGGCACAATGGGCAGCGGCGTAGACCGGGCACGCCAGGGATGGGCCACGCGGCGGGTGGAGCGACCGGCTCTGACCAGGTCAGGTCAGGTCACAGCTCCCCGCCTCGCAGACCCAGCCCTATGAGTCCAGTGGGAGGGAGGAGCAGCTGGGAGGCGGGAGCGGGGTGGCGAGTGGGGAGGGGAGCGGAGCGCTGATGCTGGAGGGAACGGGGTGGGGCCGCCGGGGACCAGCGGCAGGGAGCGGTGTGGAGGGCAACAAGATGGCGAGGACACAAAAATAATTACTGGCACAGAAACGGGCAAAACGAGATCAGGGCACAACCGGGCGGACACAATGCGGGGAGAAAAACAGATTACTTGCACAAAACGGGATCAGGGCACAACAGGGCAGACACAATGCGGGGAGAAAAAACAGATTACTGGCACAAAACAAAAAACGACAACAGGGCAGGTACTATACTGTAGGCAGGCGAGATCAGGGCACAGCAGAGGCACAACGAGCAGCGGCGGAGACCGGGCACGCCAGGGATGGGCCACGCGGCGGGTGGAGAGACCGGCTCTGACCAGGTCAGGTCAGGTCACAGCTCCCCGCCTCGCGGACCCAGCCCTATGAGTCCAGTGGGAGGGAGGAGCAGCTGGGAGGCGGGAGCGGGGTGACGATTGGGGAGGGGAGCGGAGCGCTGATGCTGGAGAGAACGGGGGTGGGGCCGCGGGGGAGCAGCGGCAGGGAGCGGGGTGGAGGGCAACAAGATGGCGAGGACACAGAAACAATTACTAGCACAGAAACAGAAACGGGCAAAACGAGATCAGGGCACAACCGGGCGGACACAATGCGGGGAGAAAAAACAGATTACTGGCACAAAACGAAAAACGACAACAGGGCAGGAACTATACTGTAGGCAGGCGAGATCAGGGCACAGCAGAGGCACAACGGGCAGCGGCGGAGACCGGGCACGCCAGGGATGGGCCACGCGGCGGGTGGAGCGACCGGCTCTGACCAGGTCAGGTCAGGTCTGGGTTCCCTGGGCAAATGAGAAGGGTTTGGAAAGGTGGCCATTAAACCTGACTCGAAATCCGCTTCTAGTAGTGTGTAGAAATGTCCAAGAGACCTTATCAAAGGCCTTTTCTGTCTCAAGGGCCAAAGCAGCCATTGGAGACTCAATGCTGTTAGCCTTATCAAGTGCGTAGCAGAATAGTCTCATGTCAGCTGCCGGTATACCCTTTAGGAAACCAGTCTGAGAGAGTGTGATAAGTTTTAGTATAACTTTCTCTAGTATGCGCGTGAGGATTTTGCCATACATTTTACAATTAAAGTTAATTAATGATATGGGCCTAAAGTTCCTAACATCTAAGTCGTCCTTCCCCTTCTTCAGAATTCCCACTATTGTAGCCTCCGCTGCGGAGCCTGAAATACATCCAGAGTCAGGGTATTGTCAGAAGATGGGCTCTAAGGTTTCATAAAATTTGGACGAATATCATTTGGGTCCTAAGGCCTGACTGGCTCTTATGCTGTGAATGGCTTTCAAAACTTCAAAACATCTTCTTTCTCTTTGGGTGCATTTAGAGAAAGCTTGTCCTGTTGGGACACGTGCGGAAGAGCACATGAGTTTAAATATTCATTGCACTTATTTGAGAACAAGGCTTTGGCTTTAAGTTTATGACCAAATATATCTGGCTTGAAGATCAACAAATTGAAAGTATCTGGATCCGTTAATGATCAAAATGTAATGTCCAGTCTGCCGGGGTGATCGTCAGAGACACGGGCAATGTCTCCTCATTGAGTTCCACAGGCAAGGGGGTCAACTCCACTCTAAAAAAGACATATTCCGATCTGTGCTTTGCATTAAAAACTGCTGTATATGCATCCTTCAACTCATAATTCCTCACAAGAGGTTTTGGGGCAGTGGGACCAGTAATAGTGAATGCTGTAACTTTACTGTGTACTTGGATGTCATGAAGAAGTAATTAGCATTTCTACTGGATCTTCAACGTGATTACAGCTGCAGCATTAGTCATATGGGTATCTGAAGCTGGTATTTATTGCATATTGAGATCATGACAAAGGTATGTGAGGTATTGGCCATTCAAAATAAAACCCACCTTTGTGTTATACCCTCCTTCTGCTATACTGGCATTGGTAAATCAAATACCAGACTCTATGGACTTTTCGGAGCTGTGCCGGACTAGTACTGGAAGCAGTAGGCCCTAATTCAGCACAGCAGATGGGATGTTTAAGATCAGTACCTCCCAGTGGAGGGTGGTATAGGCATTTCCCAGATCTGGTATGAATATTTTTTGCAGAAAGTGCTAAATTTAGTCCTAACAGATATAGCAAATGTTCACGAGTCTACACAGGCTCACCTGGAAGCGGGCAAGTTAACTCAATCTTTGGCTCAGGAACGAATTAAAAAGAACACTTCCCCAGACGAAAAATGACAAACCTAGGAATCTCATGGAAGAACGGGGAAAAGCAGCAGGACGAGGTAGGAAAGTGCAGAATCCTACGAGATTCGACACATCCACCCAGATAACAATTTAATTTTCAAGATGGAGAGATTAAAGAGAATACTTCCAGCATTCGACGCAGGGGTTTTCTATGCAGACTGGACATGCACGATGCCTACCCGAAGTACCTGCATACCCATCCCACAAGAGGTTCTTGTATTTTACCATGCAGAGAACACACTAGTCTGCAGCACTACCGTCTGTTATATTTGTAGAGATCTTGATGCGACTGATGAGCTTGTCTTATGACAGAGAAGTCTTTCTCTCCTCTTATGTTATTAAGTAGGCACTTCAGATATGCTTATGTGACTAAACATCCACAGATATGGCAGTAAGTGCATAGTCCTCCAAAAGCATGGCATGAGCATGATCCTCAACTTGGGCAAATGTCACCTGCATCCCCAGTCCAGGACTCTATATTCACTCATGACATGTCTAGGGTGGATGCCAGACTAGTGCATTTTAGGAAGGTGAAAGCCTCCAGACACATGAATGAGGTGGTGCTCCAGGACTCTGCCAAATCTTTACTAGTGGTTAATATCTCAACGCGACATGGCAGACTGCTTAACAGTGGTCAGTGGGCAATGCTTCATTTCAGGCTAGCAGTGTCTCTTATTTTACGGTACTGGGATTGCAGTTCAGGAACCCACAAAAAATGTATTTGTGTTTCACACTTCTTGAGGAAAGGGACCAAGGTTTTCAAAACCATCTCCTATTTCTATATTTTATTCCGATTTTAATCATTTTTCACATGCAGAACTGAATTGCTGCTTCTGTGAACTCCAACAAGCAGTAAAAATCAGTAGCAGTGAAATTCTCTATTTGAGCGAAAGGACAATAAACCTGCAGTCAACTCAAGAACTACATGGGGTAGATTGGCCTTGGGACTCAGATCACTTTATCTAACCTAACCAGTGCTAAAGTGCCTGTGCTCTCTCCCTAAAACATGGTAACATTGGTTTAAACCCAATTGGCATATTTAATTGACTTGTTTAATTGATTAATAAGTCCCTAGTAATGTCACTCCATGTTCCCAGGGCCAGTAAATTAACGTTTACTAGTGGGCCTGCAGCACTGATTGTGCCACCCACTTAACTAGCCCTTTAAACATGTCGTAGGCCTGCCTTGCAGAGCCTGTATGTGCAGTTTACACTGCCATTTCGGCATAGCAAAATAAACCTTTTCCCAGGCAAAAGCCTTTCTTTTTTATACATATAATTCACCCCTAAGGTAGGGCTTAGACGGCCTAAATGGCAGGGTGCAATGTTTTTAAAAAATAAGAGATATTTTTAAGTTTTACATATCCTGGTAATGAAAAACTCTCAAATTCGTTTTTCAGTATTGCATGGCCTATTTCTCCCATAGGAGTGGAGTCACAATTTAAAATCCTAACTTATGGTGAAGTCAGATTTTAAATTGCAATTCTCAAAAAGTCACTTTTAAAAAGTTGGCATTTTGTTGCCTTAGCCATTTGGTGCCTGCAGCCTGTTTCTGGTAACACGACTGGATGTATTTGGCAGTAGAGCTTTCTATATTGCTCCTAGAAAGCCACACACAATAGGAGTTTAGGTGTGGCTTTTAGGCCCATAACTGGCAGAATGGTAGGGAAGGACTGGGCCAAACCTCACTTACAATTGAATAGGCTGTGTCCTGTCTTCATACAAAGGGCCTAACAACCCTGCATTATCACTTCAGCCAGCTTGGTACCAAGGCAGGTGAGATAGGGAATTCCATGAACGTCAAAGACACTGTTCAGAACCTTCTCCCACCTTCCAGAGCCAGTGCACCAGTGGAAAAAAGAAGGACCTCAGACACCAACACCTCAGTACACTTAAATACACTGAACCTGTGATACTCTGCCAGGAAGGACTGCTGTGCTGCTGAAATGACTGTCACTCTGATGACAACCAATCTGAAGGATCTTCTGCCCTGTTGTGCTGACCTGCTGTCCTCTTGCCTAGGGAGGAAGAACTGGACTTGCAACCCATCTTGAACCCAAAACCCCAGGGTGACTCAAAGGGCAAGTCTGTTGGCCTCCTGATCTGAGTCTCTGTGACGTAACAGGCTCCCCTACAGCTCCAGGACCTATCTACAGTGAGTTCCTGACCCCCAAGTGGTGCTCATCAGGTCCTGGACCCTTGGTGTGGCTCTTAAATCAAACCTTTGGGCTCTTCATAACCGTGAACAGACCCCTTCGCACCCGAACCATGCCGCTCACAGCAAAAATCAGTGAGGGCCGCCAGCAGCTTATCTCTTCATATTGCAAGCATTGATCACCTTGGAGTACCGCCAACGCGAGGCTCCAGCCCACCCATCCACGACACCTGGCCTGCTCCTCGTGCCACGCCGACCACCACCAGTGACGCTCTCTTTGCTCCTAACGGCCATCTCCAATGCGAACAGGACTCTAGGGATAAAACGTAAGAAGGTAAACCTACAGCAGGACTAATCTAGGACTGAATCCGACCCGCGCTCTTTTGCGGTGACCCTGATCATATGACTTTGACATGGTCCTGCTAATCAGATAGCCGCGGTTGGTGCTTTATGCTTTAGACCCTAAATTGCAGCATATTCTTAAAAATTATTAACTCTGGTTCTATGGACTGCCTTTTTTTCCGTTTTGGTCTTGTTTTCTTTATTAAACTAAGCTCTTGTTTTCTACCCTGGTGTAGGAATTTTTAGTATGGTGTTTTCACTGTTTTACTGTTTGAAGTGTTGCACAAATACTTTACACGTTACCTCTAAGTTAAGCCTGCTTTGTGCTAAGCTGCCAAGGGCATGAGCACAGGTTAATTTGGGGTTTGCTTGTGCCTTACTGTGACTAGGATTGCTGATGCTGCTTGAGCAGGACCCACACCCCAGTCAACCAGTAACCCAATTTCTAGCACTAAGCATTCCTCCATAAACATTTTTCAAACAATTTCCAAGCTTGAAAAATGTTGTAGGCAAAAATCACAGCAAACACATTTTCAGTGGGAGATTTCTCTTTTAAAAATAATTGCATGAAAATTCTTGAGTAAATGAATTAGAGTTTTTCACCTGCAGCCAAAGACTTTTGAAGTGGACAAAACACTGTGCAACATTTGCAAACCTCACAAAACTTTGTGTGGCAGAATTTTAATTTTGTTCACCTCATACTAAAGTATTTGTAGACTAAATACAAATAGCTTGAACAATATCCTAAGCTAAATGGGTTGCATATCAAAATATTGATTGACATAAATTCTTCCTGCCAAAGTATTGTGTACTGAATGTTGAAACCACAACATTGTGATAGAGAATATACATAGATAAGAACAGTTTAAGATTCATAACTCCACGTTTATGTACCGTCAAGATATTATGTATCATCAAAGTATACAGATAAAACGGGGAAGGTATAGTAATTAGTAAACCTATACATATTATACATGCATACCTTCACAATATTGTGGCAGTTGATAGTTGAAACTTGATATCGATATTGTGGTAGAATACCCACTTGATGGTAAACCTGTGCAGAAATAATGATTTCAGAAACAAAGTTGCTCTTCATGGGACAAAAGATAAAGCAGTATTAAACAAGTGCAACAAGATTTCCAGTGAAGGTTTTATTCTTTTTCTGGGTTTTTCCTCCTAGCTGGAACACTCTTAAGGAGACACTTGACACATCTCACATACATGATTCTGTGCAGGGTTGCACCAAGACTACTGGGAGGAGTTGTTCTTTCCATGTGCAATCAAGAAAAGAACTCAACAGACATTCTCAGCTTCCAGTCCAGGTGAGCAGAGGAGTGAGTAGATCTGATCAGAGAATGGATCAATAAATCCAATGTAACTGAGTTGACTGATCTGTCCAACCAGATTTTGACATCATCAGCAGTGGATGAAGTACAGCCAATAAATGGGAAAAAAACTTATTGCATAGATTCAAAACTTCCTGCCAATCATTTTCAAGTTTTGAATGTATTCTCCCTCTAACAGACTCACAATGCAGGCACTTCTCAAACCCTGACAAGAGCTTTGTTTTGGCTTGATAATAGTGCTTCCTGGTTCATAGCACTGTATCCAGCCCCATGAAAATGGCAGCAATCATTCTCCTTTTCCTCCACTGAAACTCTATCACTGGACCTTTGTTCAAACCACAGACCAATTCCCAATCTGCCATTTTCTTCTCTGCTGTTATAATGCACTGCTGGTAATTTCATTAAATACTCTGTGCAGTTGAATATTCTAGACACGCTTTAGCCTGTTACCTGGTAAGCTAACATAGTTAGCAATGTTCAATATTTTAGATAACTTTCACAGACCAGATGCAAACACGTTGTCTGCAGCATATAACACTCTTAAGCAATTCATCTTCCTGCCTGGATTGAAAAGACTGGTTTTAGAAACACAGCACTGGCTATCATTCAGTCTGTCTTTTATAGCACATCCTAGGGCATGTCTCTTCTACCCTGCTACTCAGATTTCTTTGAGATTGTGGGTAGTTTTGCACAAGGGTCACCTTGGCAAGGGCTTTCACTTTTGCACTCTTGTCTTCCTCATCTGTTACTATATAGAATAAGCTGATGACTCCAAATTGTTCTATAATTGAAGACCCTTAAATCCAGCAATGTCACCCATTCAACTGCCGACTGATCTGTTGCCTTGGACAGTTGGATAAGCCTAAAAGTCCTTAAGCTTAATTTATCTAAAATATTATGCATCTTCACTGGGAGCATCCTAGCCTCAATCTATTATTTATTTACTTCCACACTGGGAACTTGTACTGAGACTGTTTCAAAAAGTTGTTTGTTTGTTTTGACTCTTCTATAACACTAGCTCTGTTGATGGGCAGATGGTAAAGACTGTCTTTTCTCATCTGAAGTCTTGAGGGAACTCTTACTCCTGCAGTAGTATTCCAACCGTTAGAATCATTAACCCTGCTGGTGCCATACGTGTTCGGGATGGCCTATAGGGCCACCGGGCAGTGCCCAGGGAGCTAGCCCAAAAGGTCAATGTGTGGGCCAGTTTTGTGGGTATTTGAGGGCCTCTTTTTTGGTCTACAGGACTAATTTTACTGTTGATTTTTCCGATATTAAAACAAATATTGCCTGGATCAAGCTCAAATCCGAACAGACTACCATAATTTACAAGAAAGCTATTTCGCATTTCTTTACAATATCAAAACTGTTCTGACTTCCAAATCTAGGACACTTTCTTAGCTATCTGATTTGCAAATGGGAGCCCCTTTTATCTTGGTGCCAGAGATATTTTCTGGTCCTGCCTTACACTGATACTATAGAGGCATTTTTTTCAATAACATATGTTTATTGGTTTTTAACAGGATAGACACACTAGACAAATATACTGCTGAAATCGCAGCATAGTAAGCGTACGATTAACTGAGCCATTGACATTAAGCTTGCAGCATGTACTGAACATATTCCCTTCCTCTCCCACAGACCCACCAAACCCCACCTAACGCTAGCCATCTCATGTCACCCGCCCCTTGTGCCCCCATCTCAGCCCTTAGTCGAGAATGTCCCAATTTCCTCATCCATGGATGTGCAGGGGTTTGAAGCCCCTCAGGGCTGTGCCCGGGATGCGAAGAGAATCAGGGGTTACCTATTTTACTTAATAGAGAGGAAGGGTTATAGGCCAGATGGTCGTTCATGGGAACCCACCGCCAATATCTACACCCTTGCCTTTTACGACGCTTTCATGCTCGCTATCCCACCAAGCCCTGCTCTGCAAGTCACTGTTAGTGGGGGAGTGTTGGGAGTCCTGGCATTGGGAACCCTGGCAGACATGCCCTGCAGCATGCCCTAGGCTTGTCTCCCTCTTGTGTAATTTGCTCCCTGAGATACGTTTCCGTCAACCACTTCTCATTGCCCCGGCCCACCCTTCTACCGTCAAAAAAGTACAGAGCTTTCTAGGGTTCACTCATTTTTATAGACTATTCATCACCCATTTTTCTGAAATTGTCACCCCCATTACCAGGCTCTTGAAGAAGAAAGCACCTTTCCACTGGTCTGAAGATGCTGATCACCTCAGCCCCGGTGCTTAAACACTCTGGGGCATTTTTATGAGTTTGTCACGCAGTGCAGCACAGCAAATCACCTTGATTGGCTGCACTGCATGACAGGAAAAGGGCTGGAATATGCCACATTTAAAAGAATACCTTTCATTCCTGCCTTTTCCCCTGCGCTGGTGCCGTTCTGGCTGCCTAGCACCAACGCAGGCAACTTTGCACCATGGTACAAGGCTGCCTGCCTTGTAAAGTGGATTGTTTTTGTGCAGAAAGGGGCACCTTCCTGCACAAAACAACCCCCAGGGCCATTTTCCTCTTTCTATGTGTGCTGCAGAAATAAAGATATTTCTCCTTGTTATGCCCCACCTGGGGAGGAGTAGGTTTTTGGTGCATTCCCAGGCCTGCCACTTGCAGTAAATCTAGGAATGCATTAAAATCCATAGGTGTTGCGGAGGGAGTCCCTTCTTAGGTATGACCACAATCTCTGCCAAACAAAGGTCGGGGATAGAGATTCCGACTCCTGCGCCTGTTGGAATGCCTTACAAAGAAGGTCCATGAGAAGACCCTAAATGACTTGAAGAATTCCACTGGAAAGCCGTTGGGGCCTGGGGTTTTGCCAGACTAGAGCGGAGAAAGAGCTTCCCCCAGCTCTTCACATGTGAAGTCCCTGTCCAGAGAATCCCTCTTGGGGTCAGAGGGGTGGAGTGCATGGGTATGGCATTCACGAATTCCTGAAAGGCCTCGGGATCCACCTCCAGGGGCAGGGCATATAGTGCGTCATAATAAGTGGCAAAGCATTGTGCAATGGCTGCGTCACCCACCCGCCTGGCCCCATCTTCGTCTGTCATGTAAGCGATGGGTGCATGGCCCGACACATTGGTGCAAAGCCAATGGACAGTCTTGCTAGTTCTGTCTCTCCATTGATATATAAAACTGTGAGTTGCATGCCGAGCCTTCTGGGCTTCACCAAGGAGTAATTGTTTGAGTACCCCTTGTTGATGGAGGGAATCTTACTGTGCCGGGAAGGAGCCCGTCACAACATAGGCAGATGCTCCAGGTCTATCATTTCCTGCCTGTGTTTACTGCACTGTGCTGATGTGACCAATGATTACCCCCCATAATGGTGGCCTTCAGAGCCTCCCGGAGCAGCACCAGTGAGTCGGCCGTGCCATTGCTGATCTTAAAGTACTCCTGTATGACTTTGTGTACATGTGCCTTTGTCTCAGGGTCCTGTAGCCACCGTGCATAAGGCATCATCCCAGCTGTGAGGGCCGCGGGATGATTTGCAACCTTATTTCCAAAGGAGAGTGACTGGAATGACCGTGAACATGTATGTGTTCGCATCATTGCCACCGGGAGAGCAGGACTCCAACCCCTAGCTATCCTTGCGGCTGTCACTCCGCCAACTTTGCCTGCGCGCCAGGAGGTGCTTCTTTAGCAGCTCAGGGCTCCCGCAGCTCGGGAGCCCGCCATCGCCACTGGGGGAGCAGGACTCCAACCCTCAGCTATCCTTGCGGCTGTCACACTGCCAACCTTGCCTGTGTGTTGGAACATATTATAGCTAATTTGCCTGATACCTTGAGAGCCCCCTGTTACTGTTACATCCACTCAGATCCTGCTGTTGGCTGGCTGTTTTACCTTCCCATAGTGATTTTTATTATTCTCCACCACCATATTGACTGGAAACTGACTTTGTGGAACTTGTGGAGTGAGGGTGCGGTTACCACGGGGGCACTCACTGAGTTACTGTCTTGTTTCATCGCGAGCCCCTTTGGGCGGGTATAGAGGGAAAGTGCCTTACCTTCTTTTTTTGCTACGCTTGTTTTGCCCCTAGTTGCAATAAGTAGTTGCAATCTCTGGAGGCCACTTGTTTTGGTAGCCGGGGGCTTTATTTGTACCTTTTATTTTGGGGAAAACAGATTTTATTTGATAGATTGCACATATATCGCGACCCCCTGCATGTCGGAGGTAGCCGCCAAGCAATACAAAGCATCATTGTCATAGCAATCTGTACATCATTTTATACGGCAACAATATCTATCTGAACACAGTGAAATTCCCCCCTTCCCACCCCTCACCCCCAAACCCCCCCTTCCCTGGAACCCCCCTGGTCACACAACCCCTTACCCCTTGGTCAACTATTGGTGTCTCAGGCCAGTATCATCTATACATCCGCAGTTATGGCTCAGCACACATTCCCCACTGTAACCACTCGCTCTACCGGAGGGTCCAGCCACAAGCCCCTGTAGTCGGCCCACCTCTTCCAAAACCGATAGTGTTTACCTAGGCAGCCCCGGGCCTCAAAAATAGGCCGCTCCAAACCCATGTAGAAGTCCAACCCCTTCTTCCACACCGGAACAGAAGGAGCTCGGGGATCCTTCCATGCTTTTACAATATCCCTCTTAGCGAGGGTCAAGCCTAAGACCAATAAATGCCTCTTGTACCTATTCCCCCCAACCCACTCCATCACATGTAGCAAACCCAGTCATGCCGTACGCGGGAGTTCCCACCCCAGAACCTCTGCCAGGCAACCCCACACTCCTCTCCAGAATCTATCCAGTGAGGTGCAGTCCCACACCATGTGCAGCAGTGTCCCCACCTCCCCACCACATCTCAGACAGTTTGGGCTCGCAATAAGACCTGCCTTCCACAACCGCTCCCTAGTATAATAAATTCTGTGGAGATATTTAAATTGAATAAGCCTCAATCTCATTGCTATCACCGCACCTCTAGGGGCCTCCAGTGCCTCCCGCCAATCCTCCTCCTCTAATGCCCCAACATCCCCTTCCCACGACTCCCTAAGCTTCTGTAGTGTCGAGGAGCAATGTGTGGTAAGAGTCTGGTAGATGCGTGATAGCTTTTTTTCACCTAAGTCTCCCATGAAGACCTTGGCCTCCACGGGACTAAACTCTGGGAGGAAATCCAAACCCACCAGACTCGGTGTAATACCGTGACGGAATTGCAAATATTGGAAAAATTGGGACCGGGGCATACCGTATTCCGTTTGGAGGTCCTGAAAGGATTTAAGCGTAGTACCCGACATGATATTCCCTAACCTCGAGATCCCGATGTCGTCCCAACCCCTGAACCCCCAAAGGGACTCCAGAGCCGGAAAGCGTCCATTCTGCCACAATGGGGTTTCCGCAGTCAGTTTGCCCCACCATCCCATACGACGCAATGTCTGCTTCCAAACCTGGAATACCTGCTGAGTTCCCGGCGGCAGCCCCCTACGAAGGTGTGCCGCATATAGTATCTGATGTAAAGAGTTGTTCCCCATCAGATGGCGTTCCAGGGCGTATTCTGGGTCACCCCTGTCCCCGTACCACCAGTCATTTAGAACAAGGAGATGAGAGGCCTGATAGTATGACAGGACACCCGTGGAAGCTAGACCCCTACAGTACGTTGAAAGAAAACATGTCCGCAACGCCACCCGCACCACCCCTCCCTCCCAAAAGAATTGTCCCAGTGCTGAATTAACTTGGCGAAACCACTGGGGAGATATAGGATAGGGATGATTCTGTAGTTGGTTGAGTAATCAGGGGAGTGCCACCATTTTAAAAATGGCAGACTTGCCGTACATAGTGAGAGGCATACGGGACCAAGTCTTCATGTCAGTTCGGACCCTATCCCAGACCGGTACCATATTGCACTCCCAGGAGACAGCAGGGACCTCGGACAGAAACACTCCCAGATATTTGATACCTCCAACCGCCACCTGCAGCGCCGAAGCCCTGTCGCACACTCCGGCCCGGTCCCCCAGCATCCACACCGTCGATTTACGAGGATTTAGGTACAGGCCAGAGGTCTCACCGAAGATCTGCATTATTTCAAGAATACGAGGCCCCAACCTATTTAGGTTAGTAAGAAAGAACAAGACGTCATCTGCATATAGGGCTATTCTGTCAGCTGGACCCAACTCCCACTCAAAGCCGCTAAGCTGTGCGTCCATGCGGACCCAGGCCGCCAGCGGCTCCATTGCCAAAGCAATTAGATACGGTGAGAGGGGACAGCCCTCCCTGGTTCCCCGCCTGAGTGCAAATTTAGTAGAAATGGCACCCGCCACTCTCACTGAAGCCGTCAGATCTGTGTATAGCAGCCGTAGGTAGGACAGGAAACGAGGCCCCAAGTTTAGCCGGGGCAGCAGCGCAAATAAATAGACCCAACTTAGGGAGTCGAAGGCCCTATCAATATCGGCTAGGAGAAGAGCCACCTGCACCCCGAGGCCCCGAACCGCCGCCACCGCCACATGCGCCCTACGGATGTTATGACTAGTGGCCCTATGAGGCATGAACCCAGCCTGGTCAGGGTGGACGAGGCCCGCAATATGGGGCAAAAGACGATTGGCCAGCGCTTTGGCCAAAATGTTTGCCTCAACATTTAATAGGAAGATCGGCCAATACGAAGCATGTTGGTCTGGCTGCCTGCCCGGTTTCTGGAACACCACTATTTCTGCATGCCTCCAATCTGCAGGGAGGCAGCCACGGTCCCGTGCCTCCTCCAATGCTGCATTGTAATGCACGCCCAATTGAGTGCGGTATTTCTTGAAGAACTCGCTGGGAAACCCATTTGGTCCTGGAGCTTTCCCGGTATTCAGTTCACCTAAGGCCTTCCCCAGCTCCTCCATTGTCAGTGGAAGCTGGAGATCCTCCCTGACCTCGTCCATCACCGCCCGAGGCGGCAGGTCCGCTATAAACTTTTCTACAATCTCTGCTGGGAGGCACTCATTCAGGGCATATTGATCCGCACAGAAGGACGCGAAGCTTTCGGCCAGCAACCTTGGGTCCATAAGTGAGCCTCCAGCGGCATCCAGAAGCCCCGGCAAAGTCTGAGCCTAGAATGTGCCCTGACAAAGCCAATGCAGCATTGTTCCAGACTTGTCCCCCCACTGATAAATTCTACTGCGCGTCGCCAGCCAAACCTGGTGAGCCTCGTCTAGGAGCAGCGACGAATAGGATTGCTGAGCTAGAAGAAGTTGTGCCACCATCTGACTCTCTCCCCCCGCACTACAGCGCCGCTCCAGGGACTCTACCTCTGCCTCGACGAGCTGCAAGTCCACCCTATGCTGTCGGCGCACAGCCGCACACCACGCAATGTCCACTCCCCGCAGTGTGGCCTCCCACACAGTCCCAGCCGTCGGCACCGATCCAACGTTATCAGTCAAAAAGTGGGTAATGGCCTCCCCCATGTGTTTCTGATAATCCTCCTTGTGCAGGTGCCAGGTGGACAGGCGCCACCCAAACGGCTGCCTCGCCCTACCCAGCTGGAACTCTATACACACCGGCGAATGGTCGGATAGTCCCCGTGGCAAAATGGCCGCCGAACCTACCCTGCCAATAACTGTTCGAGGGACAAAAATATAATCCAACCTGGAGAAGGAGTTATGGACTGCTGAATCATAAGTGTAATCCAGCTGAGTCGCGTGCAGATACCTCCACGTGTCTATCCAATCTAAGTTGGTGACCATACCCCCCAGCCTAGTAGCTACTGCAGGCCCCCGACCTCCCCCCGGCCTGCACCTATCCACCAGTCTTCTCCCACCACTGCCAATGACTCGGGAATGTCGGCCCAAAGTGTGAACAACTTTTCTATCAAGGACCATTGCAGAGGGGGTGGGGCATACACGCTGCCAAACACAAAGGTCTCCTCCCCAATCGTACCTCTAATAAATATGTATCTGCCCTGTGGATCTGCCCACTGGGTGAGGTGGACGTACATGAGCCTGCGATGCACTAATATGGCCACCCCCCGGGAGCCTCTAGTAAATCCTGCATGAAAGACTTGCTGATAGCCAAAGTGCTGTAAACAAAGGGTTTTGTTACCCATCAGATGAGTTTTCTGCAGCAATAAAATATCCGCGCGCTCTCGCTTGGCCTGTCGCAACACAGCGCCCCTCTTAATTTGATCCAGCATACCCCTCACATTACAGCTGAGGATGCGAAGGGAAGCCCGACACCACTCACATTAGCTTCTGCACCCCCCATCAATGAACCACAAAGGGAAATGCCCTCGCACTGAGCACCACACACGAATGCATAACAACTAAGGAGACGCTTCTAGTGTCGTGTTACCCCCCCAACCCACCCCGCCTCGTGCACTAACAAACTGCCCCCCGTCAACTCCCGGTTCCCAACCCCATACCTCAAGAACATTGAAGTACCTATCGTGGCGTAGGTAGCCCGGTGTCCAAAACAGAGGACCCAGGCCCAGCCCCACCAATGGATCCCCCCCTCACAACCCATCCTCTAACCTCCCCCTCAACAAAACCCAACCAGGGGTAGAGCCCGCCCCCCTATTCCCTCCCAACCCCCATACCACAGATAATACTTCACCACATACTTTCACAGACCGTCCTGGCCAGGTACTCCACTATAGCAACAACAGTCTGGCCCCGGCTGAAGGAGCCAGAGCAGTGCAATACCCCAGCATAGCCGTGTTCTCTGTACCCACTGGACCGGTAGTCAGGGTGCAACTATAGGAGGATCTGCAGCACTCTTAGAGCCCCCCTCCGCCCCCCTTGAGTCTGAGCATTTCTGGGACCTGGAGCGCCAGTTCCCCCTATTCCTCGACCCTCGGGCCGTCCCGGACTGTTCTCCACTTTGCGAGGCGTCGGAGTCTAGGCCCGGCGGGGTATGGGCCTGCAACTTCACTGTCTCGTCGGTCCATTGGAAAACCTCTTCAGGAGAATCAAAGAAGTGTGTGCGAGACTGGAATACCACTCTCAGACGGGCCAGATACAGGAGAGCGTACGGAAGCTTGAGGTCCCGCAGCCGAGCCTTGGCCGCCATAAATGATTGGTGCTGCAGTTGCACCATCCTTGTAGATCAGGAAAGATATGTATCTGCTGGTTCTCATAAAGGAGAGGTTCCTTTGCCCGTGCCTGTTGTAAGATAGTGTCCCGGTCATGATAATTCAATAATTTGGCAATCACCGGCCTGGGGCGGGACCCAACCGGCGGCTTCTGGACCAGGGCCCTGTGCGCCCGGTCAATGATAAAGCAAGTTGAGAGGGAGTCCGGAGGGAGCCAGCTCGTCAGTCATTGCGTCAAAAATGTCTCCATATTGCCCTTCTCGCAACCCTCTGGGAGCCCCACAAAGCGCAGGTTGTTCTGTCGGGCCCGGCCTTCCGCATCCTCAGCCCAAAGCGCCAGATTCTTTTGCACACTCTCCATGTTGGCGACTTTACGCTTCAGGGTCGTCACATCGTCCTCTACCCCCGATATCCTTGTTTCGGCTTCCGTGATGCGGGCTACTGCGTTGCGCAGATCTTGACGCAGCAGGGTAACGTCCGCCCCCACAGCCCCAATTTTGGCATTGAGCACGTCCTGGGATTGATTTATAGCAGCCAGCAGTGCTGCATTATCAGGACCAGGGCTTGGGGGTCCCCCCGCTGCCCCGGCCCCTCCATTTGGCTCCGTATACTTGTCTATGGGCCCATGCTTCGTGGTACTCCCTCTGCTCCCACAACGTGTCATCTCGGCCGGCACCTTGGGGCACTCACCAGCGCAAACGGTCTGTCGACCAGGGCCCACACTGCTCGCCTACGGACGGGTTGGATCGTAGGATCACCCCACTGTAGCCGGTTCCAGGTCCCTCCCCAACACCAGAGGCCAACACTCCAAGCCCCACTGCTCCACTGGCAGGGCTGCCACTATTGTCATGGGCCCCTCTCAGGAGCCGACTGTCTCCGAAGCAGGTGTGCCAGGCCCAGCCACCAAACACTCAAACCTGGCCCTCACCGCAGGCCTCTGCCCTCAGGATCTCTCCGCCTCCGGTCAACAAGTTATCATTCGGGGGGGGGGCCCCACCGCCACCACCTCCAAATGCCACACTCCACGGGCAACAAATCACGTGCCGAATGTCCAGTACTGTAGGCGCTGCTCCAGGCACAACCATTCCAGGGCCCCCAAGTCCTCCACCAACTATGAGGGCACCCCCCAATTCTGGCACACCGTCGGCCCGCAGATCACCCCCAACTGCGCACTGCAAGGGTGTCCAGTGCCTCCCCCGAACTCTCGGGTCCCAGCACGGTACCTGAGCACGAGGGCTGACCTGCCCCCCGAGCCCTCACGAAGTATCGCCTCACCAGGATACCGCCTCGGGAGTCACCAAACTGTGGGTCCCGGCTTCGCGGCTTCCTCCGGCCGTGCGATCGTCGGGCCCCAAACGATGAGCTGGAAGGATCCGGCCACCACACGACTGCCCACGCGCCTCCAGTCGCCACCAGGGGAGGCCTCAGGACTCTGCTCGTATGGGCCGGGGCGCCAGCCCGTCCGCCGTGACCCCTCCTCCGGCTGCCGCCTCTCGTGCACCGCGGCCGGGGACCCGAAAATCGAGGTCCCGGCTGCCGCAAGACAGACCAGGCCTCAGTACGAAGCTCCTCGCCACTGGCCGTCCAGCCTCTCCCGAAGTCCGCGGGATCGCACCGGAGCTTTACCAGCGGTCCGTACACCAGCACCCCTCCTCTAAACTGCACAGCGGCGTGGGGGAGCAGCATAATTGGAAGGATTTGTGGCAGGCGGGACGGAGCTATTCTAAGCTGCATCCGCCATGTTAACCGGCTAGGCAACACCCCCTTATTTGTACCTTTGAACCGTTTACCCTGACCCCCGACATTTGACTGCGGAGTGGGATGGGGCTTGGTAGGGCCCACAGTTAGATCTTCCGCCAGTTAGATGGACAAAAAGAGGAAGCATTGTGTTGGCTGTTACACTGCAGCATGACTTGAGAGCCACCAACGGGAGAACAAACTCAGATCAGAATGGGGACCTAACCTTTAACAGACCTGGTTACGCAAGCCTATTGCCTGGTTGCCCTTAGACTTTGGCTTTTGGTTTACAATATGGCAGTTGCCAATAAATCAGATACTAACCAGAACAACCTGATTCTTTCTTTAATAAACCAGGGTGATAATGAATCCGATATTAGGGGTAGGACGGACCTGAGTGAATTGTCTATTACGAACAACTTGAGAACGATCAGATGGGACTGGGTGGAGGAACATCTGGAGGCCCTGGAAGTAGGTAAAGGTAAAATACGTCTGGAGGTGGAAGAGATGTCTAAACTCTCTAAAGAAAAAGTAGCAGAAAAATTGATCACCCAGCATCAAAACCTATTTAATGAGATTAGGAATCTGTTGGGTAAACCATGTAGGGTGCAGAAATCTGAGCATGATAAGATACAGCCAAAGCAAGAATCACAGGCAGTTTGGTATAATTAGGACTGTAGTAAAGCCAAGGCCAATCTTGTAGGGCCTGTAAAATCTACTGTTCACTCTGATCTGTTGGCTTGTAGAAAAAGATATATAGGAAACCAATAGAGACAGCCAAGAAAATGGCAAAGCTCCCTCTGGCCATCTTTACAAAAGGCATTAAGATTTAGGGATTTAAGTCTTTCTGTAAACACGCGGCTTATTGGCTTAATGGTAGAAAGACTAAATTTGAGTCCACAGTCCAACAAGAAGAGTAGGTGACCCACTTTGGGGGTCTCTATGCAGCAGGTAGTAATGAGGTTGAGGGCCCAATTGAACCGTGGGGGGGGGGGGGTTGTGCGGTGCTAAGGAGGACTTGGAATTCTCTTTGGAAGAAACTCTGGTGGCAATTCGTTCCACGATTCTGGCTAGAGCCCCCGGTCCTGACTGAATTCCAAGTGATTTGTATAGAGAGGACTTAATTGTTTGGGCTCCCTATATTAACAGGTTAACAAACACCATCTTATTGGGCATGAACATTCCCTCCTCGTGGAATATAAAGGAAATAATCCCTATCTATTAGAAGGGAGATAGAGCAAACCTGGCCAGCTATAGACCTATAAAATATTCTACAAGCAGGTGTTGTCTATGGTTCAGGATTGGCTCCCAGAGCACCATGTCCTGAGTGATTTCCAAGCAGGATTTTGAGCTAATATTAGCACATTGGACCAGATGTTTTGCTTTTTGTGTATTTACTGGAGGGAGGTTAGTATTAGAGGGGGTAAGTTATATGTTGGCGATGTATCAACATTTTTCTTGTACTTTTAATGTCTTAAATAGGTTTGGACTAAGATCTGCACGCTATTGTACCATTTAATATAATTTTTGTACTGTAAGTGAACTTTGTGATTTTAAAGTCGAAATAAAGTAGCAATTGATTGAATTGAAATGTTGCTTTTGTGGTCCTTTGCACTGGGTTTGATCTAGTACAGCGAGCTAAGTTATGGAGAGTGATGGCAGAGATGGGCCAACACCATAGTCTGCTAGAACTTTTTATTCAATTGCATTCACTAAATACAGCCCATGTTAGGTGGGGGAAAACCCACCAACTCACTCACTCACTCTATTAAACGTGGACTGAGACATGGATACATCTTAGCGGGATGTATGACGTTACAACGCACACTTTTACAACACATACCTTCACAATGCATTTTTTACAACGCAACATCCATTAAAACGCATTCCATTACAACTCATGCCATTACAACGAAATTTTAAAAACTACATTTACAACGCATTCCATTACAACGCACAATACCTTTACAACGCATACCATTACACCGCATAACATTACATTGCATGTTTTGGTAAGTATTGGATAGTGTAGAGGTAAAATTACTATTCTAACTCAAGGGGGTGCAACAGTAGGGTAAGTGTTGGATAGTGTAGGGGTAAAATTACTATTCTAACTCCAGGGGGTGCAACAGTAGGGTAAGTGTTGGATGGTAATGTTATGCGTTGTAATGGTATGCGTTGTAATGACTGAGTTGTAATGACATGCGTTGTAGTGGTGTGCGTTGTAGTGTCATGCGTTGTAATGGTTGCATTGTAATTGCATGCGTTGTAATGGATGTTGCGTTGTAAAAGTTTTGTTGTGATGGTCGTGCGTTGTAAAAGTTGCGTTGTAAAGGTTGTTTCCCATCTTAGCGCCCACCCTATTTTCTCTTTTTATAAACGGGGTGGTAGACTACCTAGATAGGGATGGATTTGATGCCCCGTAAGTAGGTGAGAGAAGAATACCTGCATTACTTTTTGCGGACGATACCCTATTAATCTCCAAATACCCTCAATGACTCCAACAACTGTTGAATGATTGTATTAGGTCTTGTAAGGAGCAGCGCCTGGTATTGAACGAGGTCACAACGAAATACATGATCTTCTCTAAAGGGAATACTAAATCACTTAAAAGAACTATGTACGAAGGAAGTAGCCCCCTAGAACAAGTATTTGCCTTTGACTATCTGGGCATCCGTCTAACATCTAACCTAAATTGGGCCCCCCATATTGAAAAAGTTCAATTGTCGCTAATTCAGTAGACCGCTCATATAAGTAAAATTCATAAAAATACAGTGTCCAGGAAAGTGGCCCCAGTACTGGAAATCTATAGTATGAAAGCATTGGGGGGGCTCTTTATGGGGCTGAACTGTGGGGCATTGGGAACACAAATTCTCTTACTCCGATAGAAAAACGCTTTTTAAGATTAGTTTTACATCTACCCATTAGCACCCCCCTGGCTCCTATGTTTTTGGATTTGGGATACAATCAACTGGCACATAAGCTAGAATACAAGCTGCTTATGTTTTGGCACTGTTTGTGGTCTGTTAAAGAGCTAGCCACTTACCGAGTGGTGACGATGGATCTCCTGAAGCAACCTCAGGTAAATTCCATCCCATGGTTTAGTTCCCTGAAAAATCTACATAGAAGACTTGGGATAGAGGAGTACTGGTTCACTCCTGAAAGACCATCCCTTATACCAAAGTGCACGGTTAAAAAGATGTATTGGAAAATCATAATGGAGAAGGAGATGTTTTGGCCTGCTCCGATCAGCTCGGAAGATTCTGCCTCTCCTTCCAGTAGCTGCCAGGAGGTTACTTATCCAGGGGCTTATCATCTCGCGGCTGGATTACAGTAACGCATTGTTCCTGGGTGCGCCAGAGTCTACCCTGAACAAACTGCAGCAAGTGCAGAACGCGGCCGCTAGGCTCCTGACGGGCCTTCCTAGGCATCAGTCGGCTCGCCCTGCGCGGGAGGCGCTGCACTGGCTCCCTGTCAGGGAAAGGGTGAAATTTAAGTCACTCTGCATCGCCCACAAAATTTTGCATGGGGCAGGCCCACCCATTCTGGGAGATATGGTTCAGCCTTATAAGGCCTCCCGCTCGCTCCGTTCCGACGATTTACATCTGTTGCAGGTTCGGAGGGTGAGGAAGGCAAGAACCGGTGGCAGAAGGTTCTCTATAAATGTAGCCACCTTGTGGAATTCCCTCCCTTTGCACCTGCGAGCGGAAGCGAGTCTTCTACGGTTCCGTAAACTTTTAAAAACGTTTTTATTTTCTGTCTAGTGCCTGCACCTTTGTGGTAACGTTTCTGTCTGGTTGAGCGCGGGGATGCCCAAGGGTAACCAGGCGCTATATAAAATTCATTAATAATAATAATAATAATAAGATGGCTAGATCAGTGGGTACACTGACCCAGGATTTTATGAGTTTTAAATTTGTCCCATTTTATGAGGCAACCATAGATGAAATTGGCACGTAAATTATTTATACAATTTCAATATAAAAATCTTCCCCCTAAAGTGTTTAGTAAAAAGTGTTGTAGCAAGGCTCCCTCAGAGGATCAGTGTCCAGCGTGTAAGGCTAGTTCTGAATCATTAGTCCACTTGTTATTCTTTTACCCCATTATAGAAGCTTGAGGGTCAAGTGGATTGTTCCATTTTGTAAACGAATCGGACCTGGGCATTGCCTCGAGGTTTTGAGAATTTTAGTAACTGACACCCGCAGAGTGCTAGTCTTTAGTTTGGCCAGATTTTGGTAAGCACTATGGATCAAACTTTTTAACTGTATCTTTTGTATCTCTTTTAAATCACATTTATGAAAGTTTTGTCCACTCTTGATCAATACGTTTTATCCTTACACTGTTTTAATTAGTGTTATTCTATTTACTTGTAAATGTATTTTTATTGTTATATTGTCTTAGCCTGTGCTGTACCACGTACGATGTAAGATGTCCTGTCCAGTTCCCAGTCCACTACCCGATTGAAATCCCCCACCAGGACCCAGTGTCCTGTGGAAAACTGTGCTGCCAAAGCCCCCAGGGTTTTCAGGAAGCCTTGTGTCAGCGGTGGAGGTGCATAAACGCTGGCCAGTGCACTGGGGTGCCCATGAAAAAGACCAGATATCGCTGTGAAATAGCCATGGGTATCATGCCAAACCTTGTGAACCATGAGTTTATGTAACAGAATGGCCGTCCCTTGTGACCCTCAAATAAACCCAGCTTGATATGACTGCATGTTTCCCATTCAAGCAACTATTGCCCACCAAGTGGGTTTCTTGCAGAAGGAGCATGTCTGCAGAGTATATCTTGGCCTGTTTCAGCACTGCCCCTCACTTAGCAGGGTCTAGAATGCCATTAACATTCCATGTCAGGAGATGGACCACGCCCTGTGTCTCCATATTAGCTTGGTCAGCCATGAGACATGATAGTGTAATTGTGGGGATGTATGAAGAGAGGCTTTATTGTCCGAGTGTCAACCTCAGGCAAGTGTGGTGTAGTCTGGTGTAAGTAAAAATAAGTAAACGAACTAAACAATAACAACAATAATAACCCCATCATTCTCCCCACCCCATACCTCGGAATCATGAAGTATCTGTTGTGAAATAAACTAGGAGATGTCACTAACAAGTGAAGTATTGCATTGTTAATTCGGTCGGACACCCCTATGATTGGTGTTCCTGTCGTAATTTTTATACTGTGCCATGTTTTTTAATGTATTATTTAACTTTAATTGTAGTTTTTACTATTGTGTTATTTAGTTTTAATTATTATTGATTCACCGCAGGTGTCTTGTTTTTGTATTAATTATATGTTCATTTTTTATTAAAATTTGATGATTTTAGATCAGTTTTTTCAGCTATTCAACTGTCCTTGTCTTGGGTCGTTCACTTGTTTATTTTATTTAAAAGCCTTGACTGCCTAGGAAATTTTGCACACAGACTAACAAGTGAACCACATCCCAACGATGCTCCTCATCACCATTCCCTAAAGCAAACCTAAAAGCACAACCCAAAGTGAAAAACAAAGAGAAAAAAATAAAGAGCTCAGGGGGTCCACGTGATCCTCACTGAGCCATCCACTTCCTGGCAAAGAAGTTTGGGCCATTGGACATCGGGGCACAAAGTGGCATCAAGAAGTCAGGTCCCTAAGCACCCGCGGAGAAGGAGACACCCGGCTGCATAGTAGGGCTGGGTCCAGAGACCTCGAGTGGTGGGGTTCCGGCATGCCTGGTGAATCAGTAGATGAGTGGCGCCGTTACCGCATCCATCAGGACCAGTGCTGCTGCTCTCCTTACCTCTGGTCCCGGTCTGGTCCGTACCAATGAGCAGATTAGGGGGCACCTCCCGCTGGAAGGAGGATCACTCCTCCAGCCAGGTCTAGGCCGCCTCCGGCATGTCAAAGAAAAATGTTTCGTCCTGGAAGATGACCTTCAAATGTGCCAGAAAAAGTAGCATATACTGGATTTTACAGGCACGCAGTTTGCGTCTGACCTCCAGAAAAGAACGTTGCTACTGCTGGACCCTAAAATTATAATCAGGATTATTAAATTAACCGAGCAGAGGCACAGGTCTGGGTTTCCTGCAGCCAAGAGGCTTGGAGGATTCTATCCTGGTCTGCAAAATTGAAGATGTGAGTGATGATGGACCGGAGTGGAGCACCCAGCGGAGGTCTCTGTGCCAGGGATCTGTGTACTCTCTCTATTGTGAAGCACAGCAACAGCTTTCCCTTGGGTATCCATGAGGTCATTCAGTTGGTAACGTACTGGGTTGGGGATTACCCCTCTACACCTCTGAGATCCCCACAATTCTGATATTATTGCACCTGGAGCAACCCTCCGCGTCCACCGCCCTCAACTCAAGCTGTTACACTGTTTTTTGGAGACCTGAGACACCATAGTCTGATGGGAATGGAGGTTATAATCAGTGGTTGAGATACGATCCTTGGCCTCTACCACTCTCGCCGTTGTTTTGCGCAGGCCTTTCTGCAACACCGATATGTCAACCTTTAATTCTCCCATTTTTCCGCCCATTGGGGAACGCAGGCCCTGGATAATTTGCTAAATCAAGGCCGAGGGACTGAAGAAGCCACCACAGGCGACAACAGGGGATCTCTCTCAACTGCCCCTGCTGGCCGAGTAAACTTGTCTATTCGGCCCTGTGATGTTTGGGCCAATGGTTGTTTGTCCTTCCCTATATTCTCTTCTGTCCCTCAAGAAATCTCAAAACAGCAGGCCCCGGATTCTGCGTGCCACACCGGGGTCCAGAAGCCAAAACCATGCGGCCCCTCACACAAGGGCACCAGCAGCAACAGCAGTGGATAACCCCCTTGACACCAGCATGGCCGCCGAGAGAGGCAGGAGGGAGAATATCTGTGAGGGGCCTCCCAATTGGAGCCAGAGGACAATGATATGGCCTTCTACAACCTCCTCCAGGCCCCCCACGGTGTGGCACCTGGAGGCATCTCCCTGTAGACCATGAAGAAAGAGAAAACATGGGGAGGGGAAAGAGGCAACCAGTCTGCCTGTTTCCAAGCACTCCAGAGCCCCAAGAGCCCAGCCTCCCGATTGGAGTTAAGGGGCGAATCCCACCGGTCAGGCGACACCATGCCACACACTTAGGAGCTCCCACAAGGTGACACAGATGGCCTCCAAAACCACCCGATCAACAGCACCCAGTACCTCTGTGGGCCTCCCGGGTTAGGCCTCCGGAATGGAGAAGTGGGCCGATGCCGACCAGCGCCAGATAGCATCAGGAGGCCCCAGATACGCTGCTACCACTCTAATCTCCTCAGCCCCCCAGGGAGCTTCTGGAGATCACTCTGTGCAGGCCTCTGCCCCCAAAGACTCTACCCAGACTGGGCTGAAAACGGATTACTGCAGGCTGCCGGCAGAGCTCATAAACAAGCACCCGCCATGCTCAGTGTCCAGACCACGCTCCCTGATACCATACAGGCTTGATTATGCCGAAGCCATTCACTTGCATCATCCAGACTACATATCACAAGCACTGCCAACCTTTAAACGCTGCAGCTCATCTATTACCAAGAATTTGCAAACATGGAATATCAAATTGTGGAAAAACTCTTCAATATTGCACCACGTTGTATGACATAAAAGACAATTAAAAAAATATTCTGGAGCTTACATACAGGGCAAATGCCTGGTTTACCAAAATGTACTGGTAGTTCTAGATTTCAAAGGAAAAAAAACCTAGTGTTATTAATATTTTTTAGACCCGGAGGAAGGGCATTTTCCACACAGTGCCAAACGGTGAAGTGTTCCTTTCCAAATGTTTCTTAATTCTTAACTGAGGAATACCTTGCGGTATTAGCATTATTTGTAAAGCAAACAATACTTCTTTGCTGCAAAAAGGCCCTGAGTATACTATGTTTAGCGAATGCCGATATAACTGTGACCTGAATACAGTAGAAACTAACATTGCTTCCTCCTCATTCTAAGCAACACACCTGTTGAATGACCGACTGACAGAATTTAGGTGAATAGTAAATTATGTAAATGTAGTTGAGCTTATATAGCGCACAGCTACCCGCAGTGGGTTTCCTGGCACTTGCTTAGGGAACCCTTCCTGGTATTCCCCTGTGAGATAGCAGGGTATCCACAAGGTGAAAGTCAGGCATCCCGCCGCAAGGGGCCATTGTGGAGATTAAGCAAGCTATTGCCCAGAGTGTGAACCCGTGAGTCGAGGAGGCATGGGGCGAGAATTATCGAGTCCATGGAATTTTTAGCCCAAGACCCCACCGAGGCAGGGAATTGAACCCTGGTCCAGGACCGATCTCAGCTTCCAGGTCTGCTGCCTCTAACCCCTGAGCCACACTTCTCCACTATATTATAATTTGTTTTGCAGACATGATATTCGAAAATTTGGTGCCTAATACCTTACGCCTCTCTACTCTAAAACTCTAGCGCCATGAGGCCAGTATATCGATGAGGAGCTTTATAAGTAGAAGCAAATACCAAAAAAATAGTTTATTTAAAAAAAAGGACTAAAAACAATTATGAAAAAAATACCAGTCGTTGGCTCTTGTCATAAAATGTATAAATCGACCCAGCGCTTCTAGTGTGACTTGTTCGACAGGAAACATTTACAAATCTCAGGAGAATGAATGTAAATATAACTGTTTTCTTTGCATGTTTTCTGTTAAAAGTCAAGTCACACACAGATCAGCTGACCAGCAGCAAACATGTCCCAGAACGTGAATTAGCAAGCCGTTGGTTTCCATTGTTTTGAAATGTCTGACCAACTTCCTTCTGGCTGCCTACAGGAAACAATCCATTTGTTACATTTAAAAAAAATAATTTGTTTCGTTTGAGAGTTGTGACCCAGTTTAGGTAGAGCAAAGGAGATGGATGTGTCTTGAGTTCTAAGTACAGCCAAAGGAATTGTATCTTTGGACTTGTTACAGTTATCAGGATGGATATTCGTTTTTGGGGATTTTATTTTGGGTAGGACCTCAAAAGATGTAAATATGTAGCTAAAAAACTAAAAGAGAACTGTAATGCCCTAATAGCCGATGCTTTGCAGTGTAACTGCTGTTCAGTTTTCCATTTTCCTGGGCCACTGGAATGACACGATTATGCACTTTCCTATGCAATAATGGATTCGCCACGTTATGCACCATAAACTGTGAAATTTGCAGAATTCAACAACAGAAAAATTCTCTTAACTGAATTTGACCAAAATTTGCTTCACACTGCACACCAGAACATTGCAGAGGATAATTGGATGACACTCAAACCTTCATTGCGATAGTCAGCCATGAAAGTGTACCAATTACTCGATATTTTGTGAATATTCCCAGATGCTGGACTGAGAGAAATGTATTTTGCCTGCAGCAGGAAACACAACTCTAATCTACAAACATGTAATCGTGACAGTGGAAATAAATGAATTCTTATTGGTCATGAGAATGTGTTGATTCACCATTTGTGCAAATTCATGTTTACATTAGGTACACTTCTCAGAGCAGCATGTATTTCAAGATGGCATTCAGGGTTTAGAAGACCCACACACATTTTTTACCTCCTTTTACCATCTGAAGGCTTGAATGTTGGTGATGCATGTCAAGAAAATGTTGTACTGGAGAGATTTTGTTTTTTAAAGAAAACAGTGCTTCCAGAAACGGTACTTTACAATCATAGAGTACAACAGAAACTTAACACCAGTTTTAAAACAGGACTGAGAAGAAAACAGAGGCACACCTTTTACTACAGGAAGTCTAAGGAGCTGATTACATGTGTTCCAGAGGCTCGGAGATCATTATCACACCTGACACAATTCAATGCCCCATATTTCAGAATCATTTAGGCACAATAATTATTGCCTATGATGAGTTTAGATCCTCAAAATGGGGCATAACGTACATATGTTGGTGCTTTGTGTACCAAAATATGAATGCACTGGTATTTACTGAGCATTTTCCCATAGTAAATATCAGCAGATTTGATCTGTCAATGTGTACGTAGTGAGAAATAAAAAATGTCTAGTGAATTTGTATAGTTTTCTTTCCTAAGAAACCTATGCATTTTCTGAGACCATGGTATTCTTTTGGCCGCAATGCATGTCTAAATGTCAAAATAGCTGGATTTAGAATCCACAGAATGTGCTGAATAATTTGCCTTTAAATGCATTTTAAGCACCACTACTTGTCTTTCCTTAGGTATACGTTGCCTTTTCTTCGCCCCATAATATAGTCAACCATTTCATATCATGTGTTCATAATTCATGTGTCAAAATGCACTAGTCTAATAATATAAATGTTTCATTTCCATTCCATTTAACGATTTTGTCAAAGTTCTTGTGGAAAAGTAAATTTTGCCATGTTATATGTGCCTACGTGTTCCCCATCCTATGCTATATGTGCATGATTAGATATGCATGTATCCCCCTATGATCGATTAAAGACGCAATTACAGTTGTGTCCAACTCTAGTATGTCAGTTTCCAGTTCTCGTGAAAGCAACGAGTATTAGGCCTATGTTGCCATGTTTTACAGTGTACACGTTAATTCATTGAATTGTCCCCGTTTCTAGGCCTCAAAAGGGCCCGGACGCCAGATTCAAGCTCCAGTCCTCTGAACCCGCTCCGAGGAGCGATACAGCCCCCACCTGCATCCCTGACCCTTCACTTACTTCCTGCCTCACGGTGCCCGGCCCGGCCTGGCTCTGCCTGCCTGTCTGCCAAGAGTATGTTATGCTTCTAGTTATCAGTCCAGCCCTCCTTCTCTGCATTCCTAAGCTACTGAATCGCATCAACAGCTTCAGCTATAGTCTAGTCTTTATGTCTCCATGCAAGAGAATTACTGTATTAATATTCATAGAATATTCCTAGCACACGCATTACACGAAGAATATATGCATGCACCAGCCTTAGAGTCAAGTAGCCTCTGCCCTGATAGCTTTTAGTTTCTATCAACATGCACTCCAAACACAAGATACCAGATATGCCATAGGTACATGTCGTCCTGACACCGTAGACTTTAGTCTCCTCTTCTAGTGCAGAAGTCATAGCCCCCAGTTCTCCCTGGTAACACGTCATTGCCCGTTTGCGCGCACCACTAGGTTAAAGGTCCCAGCTGCTCTCAGGTAGCCCCCTCCATGTTTCCGCCCACTCATGACATTTCTGTGACGTTTCATACCACATGTCTATGTATACGCCCTGTACACGCCTTCTTGTTACACCCATTTTGTTCTTATCTTTCGCGACTGCTACGAGTTACGCCTACTGCTACGCCTATTGTATGTAATGTAATGTATTATACTATATATATGCTGCACTGTCGATGAGGCATTGCAGCTGCCATCCATTCCATTTCCGTGCAGGCTATCCCGTTCCTGTCCCTTCCCTTATGCCTGATTAAAGCCTGTTAGACTCAGATACCTCGAATCCTGTCTCTTATTTATTGAGCTATCTGTTTTATTCAATGTATTCAAAAATAGTACCGGTAATTAATTATTTATTTACCACATAATGGCGCCCGAATAGGGACTTGCCCTTTCCCCACGCGCCGGCGAAGCCACGCAGGCCCCCTGACCCTCTGCAGCCGTGACGGAACCATACCGTGCACGTGCAGATATTTCTGCTTCAAGTATCCCTCAGGCCCACGGAGGAGACGGAGACTGCGGTCCAGCATCCAGACGAGGCGGTGAGGAATGCGGCGAGTCCCGACCACAGCCCAAGCCGAGAGTACAAGGTCTGAGGTATCCGGAGGCCCACCTGTAACTGAAGTCCGAAGTTCGTAGTCCGACGTCGTAGCAGTCCAGTCCAGTCCGAGGCCTTCCGTTCTTGCTGCCCGGTGAGTACCGTTGCTGGGGTAGTATCTAGACAGGGTCAATTATTTTGTCTCTGGTCCGATGGGTTTGGGTACACAGATCCAGTCCGAAGTATTCACCTAGGTGGATACGGGTCCGACGTGTCTCTTTATGGGACCGGTATGTTCTGTACTGTTTTAGCAGTGCATCCAGTAATTCTAGTAAGTCTGTTCTCGAGAAATTCATGTGTTCTGTTTTCAATGTACCAGGTAATATTCTGTTCGAACTGTTATTAATGTTATTTAATGTGTTTTCAATGTCGTGGTATGAGTGATTTGTTTTGCTATTCATTACTGTGTTTATCGTGTATTGTATTGTGTTTGGATTCAAGTCTAGAATGCCTCTGTTTTCCAAGTTACGTCAGATAGGAACCCGGAAAGGGTTACTCGAAAAATCAGTTCCTGTCCCGCCTAGGGACAGTCCAGGACATTTTATGTATCATAAGCATGGCTTAAGTGCCATATTGTATTTAGATTTATGGGTCGACTATACCAAGGATCTAGAAGAGAAATATAGATGGCCTGTATCAGGTACATGGGATGCCGAGTGCATCATGCGAGTAGAAGAGGCATTATGGAAAAAGAAAGCCCGACAGTCCCAGAAATATGCCATCGAGTTATGGCGCAAAGAATCTCATAGAAGAACCGAAAAAGAAATCAGAAAAACAGAGTTAAGTAGGGAATCCTCAGAGAGAGCCCAAGAAAGGGAACTTCTAGAAGAAGGTGAACGAGTTAGAGCAGAACAATCAGACAGACAGAGAAATGCTCTTATAAGGGGCATGTATCCTCTTCTTGCCGAGGGCTTGCCGAAGGCAACCCCGGAAGCATCCAGTAATTTTCCGCCACCATTAGTCCCGACTAAGCTACGTCATAAACCGACCGCAGCTGAAATTTTTCTTTCGTCCTATTTGGACGATACAGTTCCAGAATATGCAAATCATATTCCGCCTGTTCAACCTCAGCACCCTGTTAATAATGTAATCCCTGTTCCTCCAGCCACTGGTCCCGGGGACCAAGTTAATGTACCCCCGGCCCAGCCTACAGTAAATGCACCTGTTTTACCAGTCACGTTACCAGCACCCGCACGTCCGGTATTACCTGACGACTCTAGCCCAGGAGGGGCGGCGGGAGGCGCTCCTACCACCCCGCCTCAAACGAAACGAATGACGCTGAGAGAAGCAGCGTTACAACGTACACCGAAAGTCTCTACTTACGCAGCCCTCAAGAAATACCTTACTGATTGCATATATGATTCAGTACCAGGTGAAGATTACATGATACTGTATTCAGTACGTTTACGACGAGTTACCACCTTTTTGGTTACTCTGCCAGACATGAAGGACCATCTAGATAGAATATATCGTTTTATCCGTACAGGGGAGGATCCAGAAAGTATTCACGAAGCTATGGCACACAGAAAAGTCGAGACTCAACATCTGATTTTACAGTTTTTGATTAACTGTTTAATAAGAGAACAAGACTATCCTGAGAAAGATAAAGATAAGATGAAAGTCCTGACAAAGTGGAGTGATAATATAGCCGAGGGAAAACACAAGACACAGAATTGTATAGACGCTATGTACAGGAAAATCCGTAAGGAAATTCTAGACATACACGAAAAAGAGAAAGCAAGAAAAATAGCCGAGAAAGAGAATGACTCTTCAAGTGAAGAGGTAGATAGCGAGAATCCCGACAGAATAGCGTATGTAGGTAGAACTAGACTTTCCGACAGACATTCACGTCCAGATTACAAGAAAAGTTTTCCTCCTCCAGTGCCAGAACAATGTTCTCTTGAGCAAGTATTCCAAGCTACTGATAAAATTCTGAAATCACGAATAGGTTATAGTGAACTTAATACCATGCATGAACAAGAACTAGCCCGATCAGCAGTCCGATGGACTAGTGATTCTACCACGTTTCCAGATGAAATCGTGGCACAAATGTTCCTGAAACTGCCCCCAGCCGAGCAGCGTCTGGTGGGTATGTATATGATCCAGCACCTCATCACACTGTATGAGGTTCAGCATTCTGATCCAGGTCCTTTACATGATGTATTGAACGAGTTACTCCAGTACAGATGGAAAGGTCTAGGTACCGATTTAATTAATGTCATTCTAGAACAGCGCCACAAATACAGTACGTTCCTGACTCCGCATTTTGTTCCCGTTCCACCCCCAGTAAGGAAGTCATTCTACATAGATAGACAGAATCCGTTACGAGAAGTACATCCAGTTAGGACGACGGGGGGTGCTCTAGAACGAGTATTTGTTTACACCCCATCACGAAAATAGAACTCTTGGAAATGAAAAAGTTAATTCCCTGTCATGATAAAGATCCAGCAGGGTTCCACCGTGAACTAAAAGACATGCTCCGTATGGGAGAATACACGTATCCTGATATCATTAAAATGTTAAAGGTCTTGTTGCCTGCGGGCATATATGAAAAACTTAAAGAAAAAGAATGGGAGGTGGGAGAGAATAAGATAGATTGGTCCGCATTAGAAGCCGAAGATAATACACGAGTACCAGGTACCGGTCTTGGGGATAAAGCTAAAGCTTTGCCCGAACTATTAATACAAGTCTTGCCAAGATTACTAGCCACGAAAAAGGAAGATTGGGATGCCATCTCAGCCTGTAAACAGAAACAAGATGAAGATACTAGTGACTTTTATTCTAGATTCGAGAAATGTTTCATTATTAATAGTGGTCTGAAAACAAGTAGTGAATCGTATCCACATCTTTTTGTTACCAAACTAGTCGAGAATTCAAGTCCACAAGTTAAAAATCGAGTATTGAAAGTCGAGAGTTCTTGGCAAGCTAATACTCCGTCACAGATGCTCCAGATGCTCCAGTATCACCAGAACAGAATCAGGGAAGAGCAGGAACATGAAAGAAGACGTATGAAAGACACGAAAATGAAAGTACTAGTTGCACAGTCTGTTCCACAAGACAGTCAGAAGAGGGGTCTGAATCAAGCCAGTCATCCTACAGCTCCCGTTAAAGGGACATGCAATTATTGTAAACAGCCAGGTCATTTTATAAACGAATGTGCAGTTCTGAAACATAACATAGCTACTGGTAAGACTAAAGAGAGACCGCGTCCGCCTAGACAAGAACAAGTTTTACAGACTTCCCAGCCACCGCAGAACGCACAACAGACAGTTACAGTACCGCAGCCTATAGCTGCAACACAGCACGTTACACAGCAGATGTACCAGTATGCACAGTCAGAGTATCCAGATTATCAGCCGTATTCATGAAACAGCCTAGAGAGGGAGGTTGGCTTGCCTCTCATCGAGATTCCTGTAGATCAAGAGGGTCCCTATGTACACAGTCAAGTATTAGGGAAAGACAGAAAGTTTCTGATCGACACAGGGGCAAGTAGGACTACCATCAGTCATGACGAGGTTCCAGGGGCTCCGCTCTCAGGCTCAAGAAATGTTTCCCTTGGATTTTCAGGAAAGCCTATTGTTAATGAAATATCGAAACCAGTTACTCTAGAAGTTGGTCCACTGTCCCGAACTACTGATTTGTTACTTACGAAGTCATGTCCAGAAAATTTATTAGGCATTAAGACACTGAAAGAATTAGGAGCAGTCATTTGCTGCTCCCCAGAAGGGGTCCGCCTGTTCTTGCGAGATTTTAAAGGTCATTATGTATTACGTGATTTTGATCCAAGATTATTGAATGTACCACAGCATTTATGGGCGCAAGGTCCAACTGATGTAGGTTGTATGCACATTACACCCTATCGTGTCACTCTGAAAAAAGGTGTTGTATTACCACGAATCAGACAGTACAAATTGCCACCTGAGGCTGTAGCAGCCTTATCCAAAATTATTGACGAGCTTATTGTTCAAGGAGTGGTTGTAGAAACTGACTCCAATGTATGTAATTCTCCTATCATTCCGATTCTGAAACGTACTGATCGCACCTCCAGTTTATCGATTAGTGATTGACCTTCGAGAACTTAATAAATGTATCATACCCCAGTACCCAGTAGTCCCAGATATTTCCTCACTCTTGACTGCCATTGATTCTGAAGCCACGTTCTTTACTGTAATTGATCTCAAGAACGCATTCTTTAGTGTCCCCATTCATCCAGACAGCCAGTTTCTTTTCGGATTCTGTTTAAATGGAAGAAGCTATAAATTTACACGAGCTCCTCAAGGATTCACAGAAAGTCCTAGCATTTACAGTCAAGCACTTAAAAGACAACTAGACAATATTCACATGCCAATTGACACTGCCCTACTCCAGTATGTCGATGATCTGTTAATTACAGCCCGTTCTGAATGTGACTGCGAACGTGCGTCACTGACAGTCTTGTATTTTCTGGCCGAGATGGGGCACAAGGTGTCCCCTTCAAAGCTTCAGTTCTGTGTCCAGCAAGTGGTCTACTTGGGACACTTACTGTCCAAGAGGGGTAGGCAGTTGACACCTGACCGTATCCAGTTAATAGCGCATCTTCCACAGCCAAAGACTCAGAAGGAGGTACGAGCTTTTATCGGCCTCACTTCTTACTGTAGACAATGGATTCCTCAGTATGCATTTCTAGCCAAGCCACTGATACAGTTAACGACACAGGAGGCAGCCGTATCGACTGTCCTCCCTTGGACCCAGGAACATACACTTGTTTTTAATGAATTAAAGAAAGCTTTATGTAATGCACCTGTTCTAGCAACACCAAACTACAGTAAGCCTTTTACACTTTTTGTTACTGAATGTGATGGTACTGCATTATCTGTTCTCACACAAGATCAAGCAGGACAATACAAGCCCTGTGCTTATTTTTCTAGCACATTAGATCCAGTAGCCCAGGCTCTGCCTGCGTGCCTCAAGTCAGTTGCAGCCACAGCTCTAGCTATCAGACAAAGTGATTCCATAGTGTTAGGACATTCCCTGACAGTACAAGTTCCACACTCCGTGGAAGTTCTTTTAAACCGAACACAGACTCAGCACTTGACAATTGCACGTTTAACAGGTTACGAACTGACATTATTTCAGCCACACATAGAAATCAGACGCTGCAACATTTTAAATCCCGCTACATTGTTACCGTCAGTTACTTCAAGTCCTGCCACACATGACTGTGTGGAAGTTGTTAACACCATGACAAAGCCAAGACAAGACTTGACAGATATTGCATTACCTGATCCTGACCTGACACTTTATGTGGATGGTTCATGTATGAGAACAAGTACAGGAGAACTAGTAGCCGCGTATGCAGTGACTACTGAAACCGAAGTTATAGAAACACACCGTATTGATACCCTGTCCGCTCAAGCAGCAGAGCTAGTTGCTCTGACCCAAGCCTGCATACGTGCCAAGAATCTGAAAGTTAACATATACACAGATTCACGGTATGCATTCGGAGTCGTACACGACTTTGGAGTGCTCTGGCAAGAGAGAGGTTTCATGACTTCTCATGGAACCAAGATTCAGCATGGTCTCCTCATTCAAGCTCTGTTAAATGCAATACATTTACCGACAGCTATCGCCATTATGAAGTGCAAAGCACATACGAAAGTTACTGACATCATTTCCCAGGGTAACGACCTGGCAGATCGTACAGCCAAGCTTACAGCTCAGACTCCAGACATTCCAGTTAACACGACACCGACACACATTCCAGAACAGACTACTTGTATGACAGTTAAGGACCCTACACAAGATGTACTAGATATCCAGTCACATGCTACTCCCGATGAAATCAAGAAATGGTCCGAACAAGGAGGGGTCCAGACAGATCAAGGATGGTTGACGAAGGGAAAAGCCACATGGTTTCTCCCCGACTCAATGGTTCAAGTCATTATTAATACCGCACATAGTCCAGTACACCTAGGAGAAAAGGCCATGTTAGACAGTATCCAGAACATTTGGTTCAACAAGCATTTACGAGCAGCCGCCAAACAGAAAGTACGTACCTGTATGATCTGTTGTCAGTTCAATCCAGGTAAAAGTGTCCCGGTGGAACAAGGTGGATTCCAACCTCCTGACCACCCTTTTGAAGTCCTCCAGATGGATTATATTCAGATGGAGCGATGTCGAGGTTTCAAGTATGTCCTCGTAGTCGTATGCGCTTTGTCCAGATGGACAGAAGCATATCCAGTTCCAGATTACACTGCCACGACCACTGCCAGGCAGTTGGTTCGTGAGTATTTTCCCCGCTATGGTTTACCAAGGGTCGTGTATTCAGACAACGGCCAGCCATTCTCATCTGAACTCATGAAACAAGTTTCCCTTCTGTTAGGGTACCAGTGGAAGTTCCATTGTGTACGGCACCCCGAAGCAGCTGGTCTAGTTGAGAGACATAATCAGACATTGAAAATCCGCATTGCAAAAGTATGTACAGAAAAAGGTGTAGATTGGTTAGTAGCACTGCCAGTTGCCCTTTTTTATATGAGAATGGTTGCACACTCCAGATCAGGTCTGTCCCCGTACGAGGTCGTATTTGGCCGACCTCCAAATATGTGGGGTACACCTATGCCCCGAAAGATTACAGACGTTTCCAGTAATATGCTGACAGATTACCTAGCTTCCTTGATGTCTGCCCTACACTCTTGTCGTTCACAGGTCTCCGCTGCTTTTCCAGACAACACCGAAGTGAAACCGCACGAAGTCATACCAGGCGACTTCGTCCTCGTGAGAAATTTTGATCGTTCAAATCCGTTGGAGCCCCGTTGGAAGGAGCCCCAGCTGGTGTTATTAACAACAAGGACCGCAGTCAAGCTCGAAGGACGCAAAGGCTGGGTGCATACCAGCCACATCAAGAAATTCCATGGATTACGGCCAAAGACATTTATCAAAGACTGCCCCGTTCTCAAAGACTGCCCAGACACAGACTCTAAACTTCCCCTGTTAGAGAAAACTCCGCAGCAGGAGTATAAAGCCAAGTTGAGGTCTAGCAAGTCAGACAGTTTAATTGTTTAAGTCCCTCTCGGGTGAAGCGGTTAGACAGGTTCCTGACATGTATGAGATAGACCCACATAGTGAGAGAGTTAGTCAAAACTCTAAGAGAATACGCTACCAAAAGAATATTTGCAGTAGATGCATCGTTTCTCTGTTATTTTTTATGTTTCTGAGTCTTATGGTTACCTGCATAAGTTATGCTTTTCATTTATGTTTTCCTATTTCACATGTACATATGTTTCCTAATGTTACAGTAGAGCACACATTTAGTGACCTGCCTCCTCACGAGTTATCCTATCGTCTTGCTATGCGTAATAACACATTTATCAGAATGTTACACTATTCACACCAGACCAGCAATGCCACTAATTGTTGGGTGTGTGGTCGACTCCCCCCTTTCCAGACACCGAAGGGAGTTCTGCCACTTTTTCCTTATCCGTTTTCACACAATGGTTCGTGTGGAGCATGGTCCACATTAACGTCATCCTCAACTGATATGTCCCTTCTGAATCGAACATGTTTCCCAGACAAGCAAGGTCTTTCCCATAGAACAGGGTTAGATCTAGAAAACGAAGTATATGATTTAGGTAATTATTCCTCGAATTTCATGGTTCTGAATGTTCAGTCCGATACTACTCCAGATTTGCCTGCTATTTCAGTACTACCAGTTAAAGGCGAATTATGTGTCAGAAAGAATGGTTCCGCACATGTAGGACATAGTGATTGTACTACTATTGTCGAGTATAGTGACAGTGGGAAATCTATTTTCAAAGCCTCACGTCATTCTTATTTAGTTTGTGGTCAGACCGCATATATACGTCTGCCCCTCGATTGGGATGGAACCTGTTACATTGCCTTCCTACTGCCACCAGTTTTTCTAGCCCCATCTGATTATCACAGAAACACACATCTAGTACACGTTAGACATAGAAGGGAGACTGAGTCCCCAATTGTCGATCAAACTGAAACTGCTCTAGAACAATATCAAGACTTCAATAAAGGTTTCTTTTTCTTCATAGGTCCGGTCCAGAATAGTAAGTTAATACGTAGGTTAACCAGAACCCTTGAAGCAGTAGTGAATGAGACTACTTCCGCTCTAGGTAACTTAACCGAAGAGCAATCTGCCATTAGATTTGTCGTGCTCCAAAATCGTCTCGTCCTTGACGTCATACTGGCCGATAGAGGAGGAGCTTGTAGAGTCATCGGATCTAGTTGCTGCATTTTCATTCCTAATAACGCGCCGTCTGTTTATTCAGCTATAACCAGACTTCATAAAATTGCCCACCAGTTACACCAAGATCCAGGCACCTGGACATGGTCCGGTTGGCTCTGGAGTATCATATCTGCCTGGGGATGGAAGGTATTGTCATTCCTAGGTATAGCAGTAATGATCATATTCAGTTGCTGCCTCTGTTTACAATGTGGCCCTGCGATTTGCGGCTTGTGTGCTACATCCTGTATTCCTAGTCCTAAGTCCCGTTCCAAGATAATTCGAGACGAGCAAATGATGCTATATGAACAGATAGATGGTATCATGAATATTGATGTTTCCTAATGGAAACGTAGGGCACAAGGAGGGAATGTGGAAAAGTAAATTTTGCCATGTTATATGTGCCTACGTGTTCCCCATCCTATGCTATATGTGCATGATTAGATATGCATGTATCCCCCTATGATCGATTAAAGACGCAATTACAGTTGTGTCCAACTCTAGTATGTCAGTTTCCAGTTCTCGTGAAAGCAACGAGTATTAGGCCTATGTTGCCATGTTTTACAGTGTACACGTTAATTCATTGAATTGTCCCCGTTTCTAGGCCTCAAAAGGGCCCGGACGCCAGATTCAAGCTCCAGTCCTCTGAACCCGCTCCGAGGAGCGATACAGCCCCCACCTGCATCCCTGACCCTTCACTTACTTCCTGCCTCACGGTGCCCGGCCCGGCCTGGCTCTGCCTGCCTGTCTGCCAAGAGTATGTTATGCTTCTAGTTATCAGTCCAGCCCTCCTTCTCTGCATTCCTAAGCTACTGAATCGCATCAACAGCTTCAGCTATAGTCTAGTCTTTATGTCTCCATGCAAGAGAATTACTGTATTAATATTCATAGAATATTCCTAGCACACGCATTACACGAAGAATATATGCATGCACCAGCCTTAGAGTCAAGTAGCCTCTGCCCTGATAGCTTTTAGTTTCTATCAACATGTACTCCAAACACAAGATACCAGATATGCCATAGGTACATGTCGTCCTGACACCGTAGACTTTAGTCTCCTCTTCTAGTGCAGAAGTCATAGCCCCCAGTTCTCCCTGGTAACACGTCATTGCCCGTTTGCGCGCACCACTAGGTTAAAGGTCCCAGCTGCTCTCAGGTAGCCCCCTCCATGTTTCCGCCCACTCATGACATTTCTGTGACGTTTCATACCACATGTCTATGTATACGCCCTGTACACGCCTTCTTGTTACACCCATTTTGTTCTTATCTTTCGCGACTGCTACGAGTTACGCCTACTGCTACGCCTATTGTATGTAATGTAATGTATTATACTATATATATGCTGCACTGTCGATGAGGCATTGCAGCTGCCATCCATTCCATTTCCGTGCAGGCTATCCCGTTCCTGTCCATTCCCTTATGCCTGATTAAAGCCTGTTAGACTCAGATACCTCGAATCCTGTCTCTTATTTATTGAGCTATCTGTTTTATTCAATGTATTCAAAAATAGTACCGGTAATTAATTATTTATTTACCACATTCTGAACAAAATTAACAATATAATTGGTACAGATGTAATGTAAGACAAGGTGCATCATTTGTGAAGGTCATCTTTTAGGATAAGGTGAAAGCAAAGCAGGTATGAGACAGAGTAACTAAGGAGAGGCAAGGCATTTCAATGTTTGGGAAGAGTGAAAGACATGAAATATGATGGGGCACATGAAGGGCATGGAGAAAGAGTGAGAATGAAGGTTACAGCTGATGATGTACAAGAGGACAAGGGATGAAAGCTAAGGAGGGTGCAGGCCATGGATGCTTTTACATCCAATGGAAAGGAGGCGAAAAAGAATGTGAGGAATGAAAGGAAGCAAGAAGAGAGAAATCGACGAGGCTGAGGTAGGAGCACCGTGGGGAGGAGGGGAAGCAAGAATGGAGTTGAAGAGAGGAATTTAAAACAGGCTGAAGAATTTGTAGGAAATCCAAGCAAGAGAGAAGATTAACAGTCCCAACAGGAGATAATGTGAAATGTTTGGGTTGTCGGCAATTAGGAACTGGACGGATCTTATGAAGATAACAGAGATTAAACCTACAGGAAGGGAGATAGAATGTTGGCTTGTAGGTTGAATTCAACACCCCTTCATGGCCCTGGCTACATTGGACAACTCCTCGTGGAATGGCTTTAGTGTCACTAGCCCACGCTGACCACAAATAAATATTTGTGGGTTCACATGTAACTGGATGAATTTGCGCTTATAACGTGTCCCAACAAATTTATATCACTGTATTCTGGGCTGGAAATATTAGTCCCTTGAGTGTAGGACTAAATTAATCATGTTTCTAAAGTAGATGTGACCTGTTTAATACACTTTTATATGTAGTATTTCATTTCATCAGGTCCACACGATTTGACTGCTGGATTCTATTAATCTTGCATTAAGATGTCCTCCCATCATGCTCAATATTTAGCGATAGGACTGAGTTAGTGAATAACTTCTAGAAGAATTTTGTGATTGCATGTATGTTTTAATATACTGAAGTTGAAAATGTATGAGTAGAATGATTTAAATCTACAGGTCACGCATGACCTCTAACTATGCTTGATGGCAGTTTTACTCGTTTCATTTATTTATTGTAATTATTCAACACGTATGCTATGTGCAATGTTTTTATTAGCTATGAAATAAAGGTGTCCTTGCATTCAATCGTTAAACAGTTAAGTGGAAGTTGGGTTAACATATTTTCAGAGGAAGGGTGGCAAAGTATAATTGGGTCATCTTTTTCTTTAAAGAGGAGAAAAATAATAGTCTGAAAGGCGGACCTACTTTACACATGGACTTGGACCACACAGATTGAAAATAAATTAATAAATCAAAGGCAACATTATGCAGTTTCATGAAGAATTATGGTGGTGTGTATTAGGAGAAAAGTGAAGGATCCTAAAAACAGATTTTTCACGAGAAGTAACAAAACAATCAATCATGGAGCTAGACGGGCTATAGGGTTGCCGCCTGCAGCAATAGGTTTGCTCAGATCAGAACCTACTAACCATTGCTTGAAACAAATGTCATTCAGCCCAAACGAGTATTTATTTTTCACTGTCAAGCCTTTGCCTGCTAGTTGTATTAGTCCACTTCAGGTGAAAGTGCTGCCATTGAAATACATTAGGTGCATAGTTCCTGAGAGCCTCAGCAGCTGGTAGAGGATAGAAGGCTATTAGAGTCTGATACAAGTGGCTGAATAAACAGTAATTCTTGCATAAACACCTGTTTGCACAGGCATAACAATTAAAAGTGGTTAGATATTTACCGCACTCACTAATTACAGGGCACACTAAAGTTTGTACCCTTCATTAAATTATGCCAGGTCAAACCTGCTGAAATTTAACAATGGAAAAAAGCATTAAAAAAGCACTAACAGGGGGAGGAGCCAAGCCGGCGACCAAGATGGCTGCTTAGGCTCCCGGCTCCGTAAACCTCCTCACCCTGCTACGAAATCCTGCCTGTTATCCTGAACCGATGCGACTCCCCCGTGTAGATGATTTACTACGGTGCAGTATTGTGTAGCCCCGGAGGTTCCATGTCCTCTGAGTGCTGAGAAACGTCGTCTCGAAGTTTTCGGCCTGCGTTGGCGCTTCGGCCGGGACCCTGGGTGGGAGTGCGCCCGGCCCACAGTTGAATAACATCGGCCATCGGACCGGGGTGGAGTCGGCCCATCGGAGCGGTGGAGAAGTTTGGTCCCATGTCGTGCTGACGGCGCCGTACTGGAATGGCATAACTACACTGAGGGTACAAGTGGAGTGATATAAGTACGGAGTTCTATAACATGCCCGGCTGGGAACCGCCCGCTATGCCAACTGATGCTCGCGTATATATCCTGATCAGGGCTCCGACCTCTCCTGGCACGCAGGCGGCTTACATTACGGGCCCTCGCTCTTAACGACTGGGGGGGTCTCTCTCTAAGAGCCCCGGGGACTGACCCTGTACGGAGAGCACGGCATGGCACCTGGCGTAGATCCTGGTGTGAGTCGGACCCGCTCCTCAGAGGCGTCCGCATGCGGCCATGCTGGGGACCGGGGAAGGTGCGCCCTCTCTGCGGGATTGCAGACACCGGCTCGGACTCTAGTTTGCGGGAGGCACCGTCTGGAGCAGCTTGGTGTTGAGCCCACGCTCGGAGATCTAATGGTGGCGATTTGTGGGCTCCACCTTTCCTTGAGCCGAAACTTCCGAACCCTGGACAGACAATTGGACACCGCTGCTTTCGGATGGGGGCATATGAAGGCGGATGATACACCATCTAGCTGCACTGAGAGATTAGCGGAGTCCGCTGAGCCCGGTTTTAATGAGGTTGTCGATTCTGTGACAATTGGGGATGTACAAGACTCGCGCCGGTACTTCTGTTAATGACCATACATTGAGGTCCTGGCTGTGTCAATGTGTGCGGAATTGAGGTGGATGGGAGGGAAACCGCGCTACGTATGGAGGTCGCCTACTGTGAAGACTCGGGGGTGGCGCAGCAGAGTAGTCCACTCATCCTTTTCGGACTTAGTGCGACTGGATTTGCAGCGACGTCGAGAGCTCTTGGTGTGGTTGGGACCTTGAGACTGTGAGCTTAACCCTGTCAAATCGCCATGGGTTCGCCTTTGCTTGCATTCAAACGTATTTCTCCGGTTCATTGACTCTCTCAAGATGGCGGCTGTCCGGATGAAGTACTCACGTATGCCTGATCGTGCGGGTCAAGGCTGAGAACGACTTATTGTTTCGGGACGGTGGGCTGAGTGGTAACGATGTGGGGCTCACTCTGAATGTTAGTGCCGGGAGACAAGATAGGCGCGTATTGATCCTCCGTTCTTAGCGTAATGGTGTGCTTACTACTGTATCTGGACTTTGGGGGAGGCCAAGAGTTAGCGGGGGGGGAGGGGCTGGGAGCCTGTACGAAGGCCCTCCTCCATACACCCTCTTTTAGATTTAGTTATTCCTTTATATTTCTTTGTTTCTTCTATATTTCGGGTTCTCCTTCTTTGGGGCGATAGGCACACTGCTAGGGGGGGATGGCCGTAGTCATCTGCAGGGGTGCAGGGTGGGGGGTTGGGGGAAGGGATTTTTTCATTTCGCCTTCTTTGGTTCTATGGCCCTTTTTCTTTTGTTTTCTTTCCTTTTTCTCTTCTTTCGTTCCTTCATCTTTTGGGTCAGTATAGTGGGTCCACTTTTGTGTTTACCGTTGATCCTTTTTACATGTGCCCTCCTGCAGAATAACCAGTATTAGGGGCGGGCGCTTAACTGGTGCGAACTGTGACTTTATGCTTGCTATGAATCGTATGCCTTAGCGACACTGTCTAACTGCGATCGTTCTAATTGTGGATGTTTTACTATTTGCCCGCCCCTTACGCGACTTTATGTTATTGTGTGGCACCTGATCCTTTCATTTTCATATTATAAAATGGAGCCTTTGCTTCCTGTGATTGGGCTTAGTAACAAGTTTTAACCGAATTGATAGTGCCCCCGATTAACGGGCTGCCGAGTCGTGTCATAACTGATTTGCCTTATTGAAAACTGACTAGCGGCCGGCCTTCGGGGTTGTAGGCCCATACTTGTAAGCGTTCGAAGCAACAATAAAGGTTTAAAAAAAAAAAAAAAAAGCACTAACATCTCCATGATATTCCCCAAAAGTTGGAATGGGCGATGATTATTGACCTTTACAATTGTTCAGTTTCCATGGACACGGCTGGGACTCTGCTGGGGCAGAAGACCACATCTCCCAGCCTCCCTTGCTGTTGTCGTGTCAGTCAACAGGCACCGGAAGAACCATAAAGAAGGCAGAGGTGTCCCGCTGAATGGGACATGAGCGGGTCATGCCTAGGTGTGACCCGGGCCAAGAGCTGGCCCTTCTGCGCCCGTCGGCGGTCAGGCTACCCACTCTTGGTTCTTGTGGCTGACAGAAGTGTCCGGAGAGTCTCTACCATTTAGATTTAAAATTAAACAGATACTTGGAAAATGGTGAAACTGAAAAATATTATGGGCAAAGAAGTTTCCCCCAAGAGGCCGCAAGGCATTACCTTAGATTTATTTCTGGTGCGTGCCACAAGGGTCCTCAATAATGAAATCTCACTTGCAGAATGCCGTTTATCATTGGAAATAGGTGACACTATTATATTTCCCACAGATCCAGATCCCTGTATTAACCCTGAGATCCTGCATAGTGACACCAGTCGTAGGAGTGAGGTTGTGACATCACCTGGGAAATTGCAAGATGATTAATTTTCGCCTCACCCATCTACATCTAATATGGGCGGGCCCCCAATGAAGAGGAAAAATAAATAAAATATGGCACAAATCAAGCGCCAAGAACAGTATCAAATGGGACCTCATATGTACAATGTACAAGAGCGGAGATGACTACGCCAGCCTTGTTCCCTAACATGGATAAGACGACAGCGCCTACCCTTGGTTCTACATTGAACTCTGACATGGACTTGGATTATATAATTAGTAAATTTGAGTCCATATGATAGCAAGCCTTTCCCCTGTTTTGGCTAGACCTAGTAAACTGGAGGATTCTGTTTTAATGTTTCAGACTACAATGGATAGCTTGAAAGTGCAAGGAGGTCTAGAGCAAGTTCTGGTAAGGAGTGATAGCACCAATGAGGGAGGCCTCAAGGCAGGTCGACCAAATACCAAGTCATGTAATGCTATTCCTTCCATCTCCTCTTCTCCTTCTTTTACACATAAAAGGGGCTAGAAACTGGGATGGGAGAGACCTGGGCTGAGGATGTATTGAAATGCACTACCAACAGGTAGATTGGCGCCAACAAAGAGGTAACAAGAAGGGTTCCAGATCTGAATTATAAGAACCCACCAAAGTTACTGACCAATCACAAGCCCACCCCAAGCATGTGACGTTGGAACTTCCTCGCGAGTGTTGCCCTTATGTGGCAATTCTAACTAATGTTCCCCAATTGCCTGTTAATAATGACAAGTCTACGGGACAGATGCAGAATAAAGTCTGTCACTGGCTATCACGTAACAATGATTTTTAAAATTCTAGTTTCAATGATATTTTGTTTGTTAGAAGAGTGGCCTGGGTTTGTCCAGCGCGCAAACATATAAGTGGACATTGCATAGTGGTAACTATTGTTATTGCTCCATAGCCTCTAACAAAGAAGATTCATCTGAGATATGAGCTCTGATTCCGTGCTAATTACCCCTACCACATGTTTCTGTTAGTGTTTGCCAATTCCACTGAGTCTCTAGCCTTTACTGGTTGCAGTAATTTAGTGCAGGAATGCTTGGTGTACTCTAAGGGGACACTTCTTATCACTGTCAGTTTCCCCACTATCACCTTTTTTGAAATATGTAAACACATTTGCTGTGTCGCAACATTCCACGTGCTACTATAAGCATGAACTAAGCATTTATAGTTTATTTAAATATTAAATACGTCTCTTTAAGATTGTAGTAATGTATATCATATATATATATATGTGTACATTTACAGCCTTGAGAAAGCTCAAGGCCTGTGCCGCCTAATGATGCAAAACAAGTCTTTTGCTGTACTTTTAATATTGAATGGCTGTACTTCAAGTACTGCACAGAAGATTTTCAAAGAATAAAAGAAGCATCTTTAACGTAAGTAAAGTCTCTCTTTTACTTTGATTATACAGAATGTTATGTTCTGAAATTATCTAATCTATTACAGACTATGTGTTAGCATTCCAGTATTTCACGTGTTTTGCCAATGTGTGGGATAGGGGCCTTACCCATGGTTTTCGGAATGCAAACATACACCAATTATCACTTTTACAAAATTCTTCTTTCTGCATTAAATGGATTAGTTAGGGTTTTAGGGCCCCAATAACTCAATCGAAAGTAAAATAAAGCCGTGAAATATAGAAGCAGAGCGTAATATAGTATTTGTGCTGATAGTATGTGTGTATGACCAGCGTTCCTGTGTCCATCGAAACAAAGGCAAGCATGTAAGAAACACTACTATTAAAAGGGCCAGCATTCCCCAATCCACTCTGAACGGTCTGAGAGGAATCAACATACAGCATACCTTATTACACATTAAGGGGGTCAGGACAACTCCTTTGCACCACAAGTACTTTAAATTGAACTAGTCCAACTTAGAATTTCATAACTCATTAAATGCAAAGTAAACCCTATTCCCCGTGAAACATCATATATTCCCCATAGAAGTAAATAGGTAAATGGCAAACACCTTAGTATTTGGTACTTGAACTGTGAGCCCAACTTGATGTAAGGCCTTAGTAACCACGGTTTTGTCCAAAATGATCTTTGACAACTTTTGCCAGTGAATTACATGTATAAACTTCAATATATAAACTTTCTGCATTAAAGGGAACCGGAAACATAAAATATGTATTGAGATAATTCAACTACCAGTCAACCTAGAGCCATAGTGCTTGATGGAATATTTACTTTCTAAGATGCTTTGTTCCTCTCCCTCTCAGAGATCTTTTAGAAATCACCCTGAATATGTATGAGTACTTAGCAGATACACCGAATAGAGACTGTGTCCTCAGCTTCCCTCTTCCATCAATCTTTTCTCTGTCATTGACATGATCTCTGTCAGAAATAAGATTATTAATTTGGGAGAAAGTTACCTCTACTAACTAAATCTCGTTAGGTAAAAACACAGTCCTCTGCTCAACCCATCCTAACTAATGCACACACAGCAGACAATCCCCAGAAAAGTGTGTGTTAACTTCAAGCAGGACCAGCAATTTTAAAGTTAAGAAATCAAAACAAAAATTTCACGCAGCTATTAAGAAAGATAGAGAAAAGTATAACAAGCAAAAAGACACCAAGATCATTGAAACAGGAGACGGGGAACAATAGATATGAATGTAAAATCAAAAATGACAAAAAGAGCCATTGAAAACCCACAGTTCCCTTCCCTTGAATTTGGCTATGTCGTTATTATGCTACCATTGAAGCCATTGGTTTTGGAACAAACAGCTTCACTCCAGCAGGACAAAGCTGAATTTCATGGCCACTGAGTTTGCTTCATTAGTCGGATAGATTTGCAGCCCTGCCCAGGGCCAAATTTTAACCTTTTGACTTTGTCACTTTTTTAAAAGTAAAATTCCTCCATCTGGGCAAGTCTGAATGATGTAGCCAGGCAAGGCGCCACAAGGACAGAAACGTTTTCTGCAAGGTCAACCTGTACCTGCCAGCACAGCAAAATGTTTTAAGCAGAACAACCCGGGTTTAGTTGCTCACATACCGAGAAAGCCTCAACACCTTGTCATGGTCCTCCTCGGATGGAAAAAAACATGACTAAGTCCAACATTTTTCCAACTGCTACAAGAAACTCCTTCTGGCTAGCTCTGCAGTCATTAGCTCCTCTGGGGAGCTTTCTAGGCACTGGGCATCTCTCAGAAGTGCTCCTTCAAGGTCCAGTTCTCTGTGATAAGATGGCCACCCTTAAAGTCAGAAATCCTTTTCCTTTTTGTGTTCCTGAAGCAGGCAAAGAGAAAGCCAAACACGTAAGCCTGGAGAGCAGTTCCAGGTCGAGGTGCCAGCAGGAGTCAGGAGCCCATGAGTCCTCAGTAAGTCCTCTTCTTCCAGCAGGAGTCAGGGCTCTTCTTACAGCAGGGCCTATTTGAGGTTGAGGGTTCCCAGTCCAAGGATGTTCCAATAAAGTGATGACTGAAGTACCAGATTATTGTGTGTTCTAGCTAGAGACTGGAGAATTTCTGCCACCCAATCCTATTTTCTTGCAGGTCCCTCCTCTTAGTTTTAGAACACTTCTTCTTTCTCTTACTGTAAAATTAGCCAGGAGCCCCTGTTTCAATATGGGAAAATGTTTTCCCTCCGGACAGGTCTGACTTCATCTCCTCAGCCACTTCCCTAATTAAATGAGCCTTCCCCCACCTGGCAGGTTCCAGACTGATTTTCACCTCTACTGTGACTGGCGCATGGCTATATATGAGAATCCTTTGAATGAACTGGAGAAGATCTCCTTGCATTACCAATTCAAAAGTGGTAGTGCCAAGGCAGTCTTTTAATCCTGTTCAACTCCCAGCTAGGAAACCAGGTCTAAGTGATCTGCAGTTAACACCACCCTGTCTTTCCCAGGCTTGGAGGCAGGCCATTATCTTCTAAACCAGCGTTGTCAGCTCTCCAATCAAAGGATGCGTATTTCAGCTCTGGAGGTGGGATGAGTGGCAAAACTGGTTTTAATCAAGTTTTGGCTCAAGCATTCTAAAGTACATTTTTCTAAAGTAACCAATCCACTCAACTAATCTAAAATCTGATTTCACCATTAAATTATATTTTGAATATTAAGTAGAAAATAACTTTGATTTGCTTTGCTAGTATTTTCTCAGGCAGAGATATACAACTAAATATTGTAATCCTGCAAGGCCTTTCCTATAGAATTTTTTTAATTGAGATAGGTAAGAAGAAAGGTAACAATATACATCTCAGATTAATTATTATTTATGTAGAAATTCATACATAAAGGATACACTTGAATATTTTAACAATGCATACCCCATACTTCAAGTCTACTCTGTCTTCCCACTGTGCCAATTATATGTAAAAGAAGTAGCTGAAACTACACTGTGAAATTGGTTTTAGACCTTCAGTCACTGTAAAGGCCTATTTTTCTTTAAATAGCTAGTGTGCCATATTTTATACATTAGCAAACACAAGGAGATGATGCACGGAGCGCTGAAACTTTTCAGACACTCACCCCCAGTCACAGATCTGGATTGAATCTATCAACGTTCTTTAGCTCACTTCGCCACCCCAGTTCAGACCCACCTTTATGCAAATCAGTCTTGACCCTGTGCCTCATGGGAACAGTCCAGCCCGAACGGCCAAACCAGGTCTTCCCTGGACCGGAAACAAACATACTGCGACTGGCTTCGGGGTAACACCACTCATCAGCCAGGTTAGCTTGAATCCAGAGGCAGAGTAAGCAAAGGACCCACGTCTGGGCATACCCTGCCAACGTAGATTGAACAAAGCAAACACAAGGAGATAAGGGACCAAGCGCTTCAATGCTCTTGGCAGAACACAGAGAATAAGATCATGATACAGCCACTGATGTACAGCACAGAGACTGCGGTATGCACTGAAAGACAGATCGCAAAGACAGCAGCACTGGGCAATGCAGAAAAGAATAGGGAATTTTCACTCTCCTCCCAAGATATTTAGGGGCATATTTACAAGCCCCTATCGCCAGCACAACGTCACTTTCAGTGATGTTGTGATGGCGATAGGGGCCTTGCCTGATTTACAAGGCAGAGTTAAGCCAATTAATGCGGCTTAAAACTGCCTTGTAAATAAGGCACCCTTTCACGCTGTGTTTAGAGTGAAAGGGGCGTGCAATGGGTGCAATGGGTGTTGCAGTGGGTGTTCCACCGCAACACCCATTGAGTTTGATGCTGCTCCCTATTTACAAGGGCAGTGTAAATAGGAGGCAGCACCAAAATTAAGACCGGGGAAAACCTGGTCTTAAACAGGTGAAACAAGGAGAAATGCTTTATTTCTCCTTATGTTTGCTGTTTCCATGTGTGCTGCCTCCTACTCTCCTACACAACCCCCCCCCCCCCAACGCAGGGACATTAAACTAACCTTGACCAGTTGAGTCTTCATGTTCTAAGTGGAAATATCTGGAGAGTCCATCTGCATTGGCATGGTTACTCCCAGGTCTATGTTCCACTGTATAGTCCATCCCCTGTAGGGAAATTGGCCAACTCAAAAGTTTGGGTGTTTCACCCTGCATTTGTTTTAGCCATAAGAGGGGCGTATGGTCAGTCTGAACAGTGAAGTGAGTGCCAAACAAGTATGGCCTCAGCTTCTTCAGAGCCCAAACCACAGCAAAGGCCTCCCTCTCAATAGCTGACCAATATTTCTCTCTAGGGGTCAGCCTTCTGCTAATAAAAGCTACTGGCTGGTCCTGACCTTCATCATTCAATTGTGATAGCACAACCCCTACCCCCAACTCAGATGCATCTGTTTGGAAAATGAATTCTTTGGAGTAGTTAGGACTTTGCAGAATTGGTGCAGTGCGCATGGCCTGCTTCAGGTCATCAAATGCCTTTTGACAGCTAACTGCCCATTGTACTTTCTTCGGCATTCTTTTAGAAGTTAAGTCATTCAGGGGCGTCACAATGGAACCATACCCCTTGACACATCTTGTATAGTACCCAGTCAGGCCCAAGAAAGCTCTGACCTGAGTCTGGGTAGTTGGAGCAACCCATTCCATGATGGTCTGGATTTTGCTCTGTAATGGTTGAACCTGGCCTCCACCTACAAGGTGGCCCCGGTACACAACCTGACTCTGCTTTATCTGGCACTTAGTAGCCTTGATAGTTAGGCCTGCTTTCTGCAGGACCTCCAAAACATTTCTCAGGTGAACCAGGTGATCCTCCCAGGTGGAGCTAAAGACAGCAATATCATCTAGATATGCTGCACTATAGTCTTCCAGGCCTGTTGGGACTTTGTTCACCAACCCTTGAAAAGTGGCAGGTGCATTCTTCAGGCCAAAGGACATTACCACAAATTGATAGTGCCCACTAGGGGTTGAAAATGCTGTCTTGGGCTTTGCATTGTCAGCTAATCTGATCTGCCAGTAGCCAGCTGTTGGATCAAATGTGATCAGAAATGTGGCTGAGGCCAACATATCTATAAGCTCATCTGCTCTTGGGATTGGATGGGCATCAGTCCTAGTGACTGAATTGAGACCCCCGTAGTCAACACAAAACCTCATCTCTCTCTTCCCACCCTGGGTGTGAGGCTTTGGTACCAAGACCACAGGACTAGCCCAAGGGCTATCTGAGGGTTCAATAACTCCCAAATCCAACATTTTCTGGACTTCTGTCCTGATACAGTCCCTGACGTGATCAGGGTGCCTGTACATCTTATTTTTAACAGGCAGACTGTCCCCAGTGTCCACTTTATGAGTGCACCAGTTAGTCTGACATGGAGTTAGAGAAAACAAAAGTCTGAACTGAATGAGTACTTATCTGCAATCAGTTTGCTGCTGGTCAGTGCGGCTGCCTGCCAAGGCTACACCATCTACTGACCCATCATCAGGGTTCTGTGAAAGCAGGTCAGGGAGTGGATCACTCTCTTCCTCCTGTCCCTGATCAGTAGCCATGAGCAAGACCATGTCTGCCCTGTCAACATATGGTTTCAGTCTGTTGACATCAAGCACCCTATGGGGGCTCCTGGGAGTTCCAAGATCTAACAAATAGGTAACCTCTCCCTTCTGTTCAACAATAGTGTGGGGTCCACTCCACTTGTCTTGGAGAGCTGCTGGGGCCACAGGCTCCAACACTCATACTTTCCGTCCTGGCTGGTAAACAGTCAGTACAGCCTTTTGGTCATGCCAGGCTTTCTGTAATTCCTGGCTAGCCTAAATGTTTTTAGTTGCCTTTTTTATATACTCAGTCATCCTGGAGCGGAGACCATGTACATAGTCCACTATGTCTTGTTTAGTTTGTTTGAGAGGTAACTCCATCCCTCCTTCACCAGACACAATGGGCCTCTTACAGGATGCCCAAATAGAAGTTCAAAAAGGCTGTAGCCAACCCCCTTCTGAGGAACCTCCTTGTATGGAAATAAAAGGCAGGGTAATAGGATGTCCCATCTCCGCCTAAGCTTTTCTGGGAGACCTTTGATCATATCCTTTGAGGTTTTGTTGAGCCTTTCAACTAAACCATTGCATTGTGGGTGATAGGGTGTAGTGAATTTATAATTCACTCCACACTCTTTCCACTTTGCAGTCAAGTAGCTAGACATAAAATGTGCATCTCTGTCAGATACTACCTCCTTAAGGAAACCCACTCTTGAGAACACTCCCAAGAGGGCTCTTGCCACAACAGGTGCTGTAGTGGTCCTAAGGGGAATAGCCTCTGGGTACCAAGAGGGATGGTCTACCACCACTAGGATAAACCTGTGCCCAGATGCTGTCTGAGTATCCAATGGTCCAACAATGTCAATCCCCACTCTCTCAAAGGGAACCCCCACCACAGGTAGTAGTAACAGGGGTGCCTTTGTTGTACCACCTGCTTTGCCACTGGCTTGACAGGTGACACAGGAGCGACAAAACTCCTTTGTGTCTTCAGACATGTGGAGCCACTGAAAGTGAGGGACAATTCTGTCGCAAGTCTTGTTTTGGCCCAGGGGTCCTGCTAAAGGAATATCATGGGCTAGTGTCAATAGGAAGCCCCTGAAATTCAAAGGTATAACCAACCTCCTGGCTGCACCATCCTTTGGGTCTCTACTCTCTGAATACAGGAGTCCATCATCCCAATAAATCTTATGGTTGCCACTAGAATTCCCAGCAGCCTCAGCAGTAGCTTGCTGCCTGAGTGGTTCAAGAGAAGGACAGCTCAGCTGCTCCTGACTCACATATACCCTGGAAGGGCCCCCTGTCTCCAAGAACTCAACCTGATCAGGCTCAAGCTCCTCTGGGACAGTTCCTTCTTCAGGAGCATAATCATCTCCCTCCAGAGACTGATCATCACCCTGAGTCAGGGGGTAAGGCACTGCCTTATCCCTACTGCTCCTTTTCTTGGAAGGCACCTGGTCCATTATTCCAGAATCCAGGGACTGTTCAGTGTTAGACATTTTGGCCTGTGACCTAGTCACAGCAAACACATGTGCAGGCAGAGATCCCTAACATTTCTGCATGGTCCTTAACTCCACTTCAGACCAGGCTGAAGTCTCTAAATCATTTCCAAGCAAACATTCTACAGGGAGGTCTGCACTTACCACAACTTTCTTGAGGCCAGTTACCCCTCCCCAGGAGAAACTAACAACTGCCAGTGCATGGTTGGTCCTGACATTGCTAGCATTGGTCACTTGGTAGAGTTCACCAAGTATGATTTGACCAGGGTCCACAAGGTCTTGTGTCACCATTGTGACACTTGCTCCTGCGTCCCTGTAGGCCATAGCCACTTTTCAATTTATCAAAGGCTGCTGTCTATATTTGCCCAAGTTACTGGTACTCACACAAGAGAACATATCCATGCCTCCATCACAGATCAGAACAGCCTGAGTTGGGACTCTCACTAGGCCAGAGCCCATCTTAGTACTCAAGGTTAACCCTTCTATACCCTTCTGCTGAGTACCACCATTTGGAGCTAAACTAGGGGGAACAGTTGCCTTAGGGGCAATGGTGGCTGGAGTCGAATCTTTTCTAGTGCAATCACTAGTCCTATGGCTGTTCTGCTTACAGACTTTACACCATGGTTTCTTTTGGCCTTTCTTTTTGGAAGATTGGGAATCCCCACCATTAGAAGATTTTGGAGACCTTGTAAAGACTTCTGGTCTTTACCCTTCTCCCCATCCTTATTAGGATCTTGCTTCTTCTGGTCACCACCTTGGTTCTGTACCTTCTGCTTCACCCTAGTTCTGACCCATTTGTCTGCCTTCTTTCCCAATTCTTGGGGAGAGGTCAGATCAGAATCTACCAGGTGCTGATGCAACAGCTGATTCTGACAGGTATTAAGGATCTGCTCCCTCATAATCAAGCTGTATAATCCTGTATAATCACACACGTTACTGCCCAGTAACCAGCCCTCCAGAGTCCTGGTAGCACAATCAACAAAGTCAACCCAGTCCTGAGTCTGTGTCTTGTGGGTATCTTTGAACCGTATTCTATACTGCTCAGTGTTTAGGCCAACCCCATATATTAGAGCACTCTTTAGGACTTTGTAATCATCAGTATCCTCTTCTCTGACAGTGAGGAGCTTTTCTCTACCTTTGTCTGCAAAAGAGAGCCACAAGATTGCTGCCCACTGCTCCTGAGGGACATTCTGTACTTCGCAGGTCCTTTCCAGTGCACTTATCCATTTGTGGATGTCATCCCCATTCTGATAGGGAGGGACAATCTTGTTTAAGTTTCTATGGTCATAAGACCTTTCCCTACCACTAGGGAAGTTGCTGCCACCATGGGACTCTAATTCAATTTTTTTTCTTGCTTTGTCAAGCTCTAGGGACTCCCTTCCTGAGGCTACTTTTTGTCTCCTTATTCACAGGTGGGCTTCTTCAAGCCTCAGCTGTTTCTTTCTCTTCTCCTGGGAGGTGTCCCTCCCATGAGAAGAGACAGAGGTCCCTACAGATGTGTCATCATGGTTAGATTCCTGTGAAGGAGATCTTGGCCTTCTAGGCACATCTCCAACTCTTCCTGGGGGACAGTGAAAGGGCCCCTTTGGCCTTCTGCATCTCCAGTTGGAGCTGGTTGGTCCAGGTCTAGGTCAATGTCACCTGCGTGGTCAACATCAGAGTCTGAGTCCTGTTGGTTTGTACCACTGGCTTCTTCCCCCTCTGTTGCTTCCACCCCATTGCCTACCCTTTCAGGCTCTGCAGCCTTCCTAAGGTCATCCTGCAATAACACTTCTCTGAGGTGTTGCGTGGTTGCATTCTTGCCTGTCTTCAGTTTCCTCATAGTACACAGAGCCCTTAATTCTAAAAAAGTGAATGTGTCATACTCGGATGTCTGTGACATACTGACATCTGGCAGGGTTCCACTGGTTCCTGGCCCTGACGACATAACTAGTGAGGTGTGGTATATGCACTACATATTCTAGGTGTTTACCTACTAAACTCTCTTGAATTGTAGAAACGGTGTGCTTAAGCCCTTGACACACAACTCTAAGTTCAGTAGAACTTACTGTATTTAAGCTTGTATTATATGTACCTCTGGTACCTTTAGTGGTTTTCAAATGATCAATCACTTGAGATTATCTGGTAAAACAATGGCAAGCTGGAATTCCACACGCTGCACACCAATGTCAGAAGTTGGCCTGGCATATGCTGTCCACTATTCTAGTGGGCACCTTGCGCCAGTCCAAACAACCCTTATTGATGGTAGGTTTAAAGACAACCTATAGAGAAAGCTATCCTAATGGTATCCTAGTGGTAGCTGTGGAGAGCAGCCTTCAGGCTAAGTCTTGAAGGAATGTAAAGCAGCTTGTTTTACCAGTCTATAATCACATGAATAACCAAATGAAAGGAGAACCACAGCAGGTATATATATAAAATATATGTATTTATTCTAAACACATCCCTCTAGTCTCTTTATGAGGCTAGAGGCAATATTATTTTCAGTAAACTTATTTAGCACACAGTAAATTAGCACAATATACGTTGAGCCCTAGGGACGTACCAAACCATATTTTAAGAAAGTGGTTTAAGAACCACGGCTGACATAGACAGAAGGCCTATAGCCTTTAGAACTGCTGGGGCCACCAGGAACCACCCAAGATAGTGACACAGGGGGCCCACGGGGGACGTGTGCAGTATCTAAACACAGCCACAAATCATCCTTAACTTCAATGGGGAAAGTCGGGGTTGGAAATTCAAAGATTAAGGACACTTATAAGAGGAATTGGAGCAAACCCCTTTAGAACTAGGCAGTTCTAGAGCCAATACCCACGGGAGAACCGGAGTACTTGAGTTACCTCACCCAAGGAAGCCGGGTGCATAGGTGTCTTTTGGTGTCGGGTTTCGTGATCGATTTCAATGGCGATCTGCTGCAAAGTGCTGGTGGCGACTAAGTTGAAAGCGTACGGGTGGATCCAAGGGTGGATCGGAGATCTGAAGAACCTGAAAGCAGAGGGGCCAGAGTCTGGGTCACTAGCCAGTGACCAGGAAGGGGATGAGCGGATGCCCACTGATGTCGGGAGATTTCAGGTGAAGAAGATGAAGCTTGACTCTTCAGCCACGAGGACCAGGAGGCGCCGATGACAACCAGGAGCTGGATTCGAGCTGTCCCGCAGAGGATGCAGAGTGCTGCGGTGTCGGTTTCCAGATTGGACCCAACAAGTCTTGGCAACAGCAACCCACCAGGAAAGCAAATATTGGTTTAGGTGCAGACCAGTAAGGTCTGAGGGACTCACTACTTGGTGGGGAGTCAGGACACATCTGGATCAACCAGGAAAGTCCAAAGGAAAGAAGAGGTACCTTCGTGGGGAGCCACCAGTCAATGGACCAGGGATTGCAAAGGTGCCTCAAGTGGAAATGCTAGAAGCGGGCTCATCGAACACTCGTGGATTGTAGGCCCATAATCTTCGCTGCAGATGGTGCTCGGGGCTTGGACTATAAGTCGCCCAACGCACAACTTCGGGAAAGCTCGGGAAGTTGATGCACTTGCAAATGTGCACGGTGTCCACGTCACTCGTGAGGGCTGCGGGTCTCAGCTTTGCTGGGATCTTGTGTCGGCCTCTGAGAAGTCTAGAAGTCTATGTCCTGAGTCGCAAATACTTCGGGGTACTTCGGGGTCCGGCAGGAGCCTCGGAAATACAGACCGGCAAGATGCTTCTTTGATGTTTGAACAGGTGAGTCACTCCTTGACCCCAAGGGAGATTCTTCCGTCTTCTAGTCATGTAGAATGTTAAAGTTCCAGGATATATGTTGCAGAGTTTCTGAAGTCCTAAGGACTGGGGTCCCATACTTATACTAAGAAAGGGGGTTGGACATACTCTAGGGACCCACCTATGGGAGGGTCTGAGAAGAGGGGTGATTACACCCATTCCCTTTGTCCAGTTTCACGCCAGAGCAGGGGCTGAGTGCCCCTGCAACCGGTTTGAACTTGGGTATGCACAGGGACACCAAGTGTGCCCCCAGCAATGTCTGAAAAGCATTCTCTGAATGCACCCACCCAGCCTCAATACACTAAAGCCTGTCTAGGAGGTGGTTACACCTCCCTGTGACAGGAAACCTATTGTCAAGGCCTCCCCTGCCAGAGCTTTGTCCAGCAGCAGGAAGCCAGACTCATGGTTGTGGCTACAGCATCCATTTTGTGATGCCAGGCCTCTTTTAAATTATTACTGGTCAGACCAGTTTGTACATGTCTCTCCCTCTAGTAGGGTGGAATTCTATCCTCGCCACCTGGACTGGCGGGGTGGGTAGGATTCCAAAGTGTTTGACACCAAACACGACATGTTTCCATGCAGTCATTCCAAAGTTAGGATTTACCGCAAGGTTATAATGCACTTAAGAGTATATGGTCTAGCTGCATCACAGAACAGCCTCAGAGAATAGATTGCGAAAGCTGCAGAGGGGTCCTGCTCATGCATGGGCATCCTCTCACACAAAACCAAGCACTCTGCCTTCAGGATTGATAAGGCCTGCCATAGTAGTGACTTATAGGTTTATGTGTGTCAGTGATTAAAGGTAGATATAGGTAACCTGTATCTTATTAAGAGGTGCATGCACCACCTTACCCATGCTGCAGTAGCAGACCTGTGGTGCCATTTTAGAAGGCTTCCCAGGGGTGGCATAATACATGCTTCAGCCCCTGGTAGGTCTCTGGGGTACCTATGCCCTTGGTACCTAAGTTACCATATACTAGGGACTCACAAGGGTAACCCAGTAACCAATCTGGAGTGTACCTAAAGTACATGCAATCATTTTAGACGAGGAAGCAGCTAGGCTGGGGTCCTGAATAGCAGGGCCCCAGCCAGACAAAAGTCGAGAAACAGTGACACACCAGCAAAAAGTGGAGTTAACCATTATAAGCAGATCCTACTCTCCTACACCGAGGTGGTGCTGCGCTGGTGCTCAGGTGGTGCTGTGTTGGTGCAGTGATGATGCGCTGATGCAGAGTTGGCATTGCACTGGTGGTGGTGCACTGATGCGGAGGTTGTGCTTTTCCGTCTTTCTGTTCCTCCCTCTTTCTGGTTTGTGTGCTTTTCCTTCTGTCGCTCTCTGGAAAAGTCTGATGAGGAGAATTAAGTACCAATGCCCACCACCAGCTCAAATTAACCACTGGAAGCATGTAGCAGTGGTCAGTGCTTGAAGCTGCACTGGTGCTCAGTGTAAGAGCATCTACTAGTGGCCAGCGCTAAGAGCTGCACTAGTGGACAGTGCAAGAAAATGGCATTATTGAGCAGTGTGTAAATAGTGTGAGGAATTGGCATTAATTGACAAAATAATTGGTACTGGTTGAAGCGTTCATGTTCAGGGTTCTAAGTAAAACACTTCTAGGCGTATTAGGTATACCCCTAAATCTTCATAGTGCCTAGCAGCAATTCTGTTGCTGTGGGACACCAGTTTACTAACAGGGGTCCAGCCAGGCATCAGCCTGCCCCTCGAGAAGCCATAGATCACTGCTGAGCACCAGGGGCTTGACTGTGAGGAGAGTTTAGAGAGCTCGGAAAAGCATGGGGAGCTTCTCAGCTTTTCTTTATAGAGCACACAGAAGAGCAGGTGAGCCATGGGCAGGCCTTGCGAGGAGTTACAGCAGCGAGCCCTGCGTGCCACAGAACCCCAGCCCCTCTCCGCAGACAGACACAAGAGCTGCCCACATCTTGCAAAGACGGCTTCTCTGGATGAGGCACCCTAAGGTGGAAGAAAGAGGGCACCCCCTCATTTCCGTGCCCCCTTGGAGAAATTCTTTAAGCTGAACTACTATTTTTTTACCTTTACAAAATAAAAAAGACAATTTGCAACACCAATATCTCAAAATTTCACTAATGCGAGACCTATTGCATTGCAAATGATTGTTAATGTCTGGGCAACGGCAGGTCACAGTGCGACTTGCCATTGCAGCTGCATTGAAATTTATGTTTTTGCTTGTCGGATTAACCAAGGCAGAGCCAGCTTTTTAAAGGTTTTCACTGTTTGTTCCCCAGAGTCTAGGAAGGAATGAGTATCTTCTTTTATTTGTGTCCCAGAATAACAAAGCAATTAACTTATGTAGGTGGGGGGCGGGTAGGGAAGGACGGGTGATTCAAGAGAATTGTTAACGAAGTGAACTAACTCTGACACAGACTGTGGGGAGTGTCACAGGCATGCAGCCACATGAGAGGGAGGAAAGCTCAATTAAAATGCTAGCAGTTACGGGAGCCGAGCTGAACACAGCCAAACACGAACACGAGCAGTAAAGGAGTTAAAAAAAAGTCCGCAAACTACAAGTCAACAACTAAAGTGTAATAATACAGTACTTGGTCCCTGCTGTCTGGGAGGAACAGAAAGTCAAACAGGAGGGACAAAGAGAAGGATTGACCACTAGTAAGAGAGGATTTTTAAAGGACACTGAAACAAACAAATGGCCTGCAGGGGGATTGCTTTAACCCTACAAGATAAGTTACAAAAGGTCTCAAATGCTCGACCTAAAAATGACCTTTGTTGGCAATATTAAAATTGATTTGCCTGCACCATATAGGGTATAAGTGGATGCTGCTTGCAGACACATGCACTACGTATTTAAATGTAGCACAGATGAGTGCAGGCGCATGGTAAATGGCATTTCCTTATTAAAATAACTGTGTAGACCAAGTCAATCCTCCTACAAGCCAAAGTACAGGTTCACAATTCCAATTACCCATCACTCTTGAACTGAAAATTAAAAACAAATATTACATTAAAAAATAGGTTATATTTCAGAAGATCCTTTTTCGAACTCGTTGATTTTTGACATGGCCACTACTAAAAAAGGCACCTGGAATTTACCCTGATAAACATGTTTGAATCATTTTATGTAAGCTGTGTATACTCGCATTCCTACTGTGGGGTTTTGCTCCACTCGAAGATTCTAGTTACCCTAGGCTGAGGAATTCATTTTCTCGAGAGGCACAACTAAAAGAGATTAATCTTTTTATGTGTTTAAATAAAAGAGAAAGTGCTGACTGTTGTGCCTTATTTTGACACAAGCTTTTTAAAACAAGGCCTAAACTGAAATGGAAGTTTGATCAGCCAGAAGTGTGAAGAATTTTTCTTCAGACCTACTGCTCTTTTCTGTGTCCAATACTGACTAATTGCACAACTCACACTCTTTTTACTTTATTACTACTGACATATTTTCTTTAGTATAGCTACTTTTACTCTACTAGGCCTTCTAGGTTGGGTTCCAATTTTCAAAAGGGCCACAGTATCGACAATCAGAGACTTACTACTAATCATGGCCATGGCATTTCTGGTCTGTCTGAGCAAGAAAGCCCAACTATAATCCATTATGGCTTTGTTTATACATATTTTACAGACCGTTCGACCGACAATGTAATACACAAATTAGGATTTCCAGGTAGCATGAAATAGTGCAGTACACTTCTTTTGCATCTTACAGAGGGACTCAGCATTCTCTCTCCAAGTTCTGGTGAGCTCAGTCACTCTGGTATCCATGGAGAAATAGACTGTGGAGTATACGAGGCTTTGTGCAACATTGCACCGATTCTAGTAATCAAAGGACAAAATATCTGTGGTGTGTGTATAGTTCACATGCACCACATACTGGAGATAAGATATGGACAACACTGAGGGGCATATTTACAAGCCCCTATCTCCACAGGAACGTCACTTTTTATGTCCTTCCTGTGGCGATAGGGGCTTTACCTTATTTACAAGGCAGCGTTAAGCCACGCTGCCTTGTAAATAAATACCCCTTTCTTGCTATATTTAGCCTGAAAGGGTAGGGCAATGGATGTTCCTGTGGGCGTTCTACCACAACAACCATTGATTCTGATGCTGCCTCCTATTTACAAGGGAGGTGTAACTAGGAGGCAGTGTCAGAATTAAGACCAGAGAAAACCTGATCTGACCCTGGCGCAATGAGGAGAAGTGTTTAATTTCTCCTCGTTTTGGCTGTTTTCATGTGTGCTGCGGTGTGCAGGACACATGAAAACAGCAAAAGGCCAATGATTGTTTCTGTATAGGAAGGTCCCCCTTCCGGCACATAAGCAATCATTTAAAAAAAATGCCATTTTGCAACCTCAATGTGTGCTGCATTAAGCAGCACACATAGAAGTTACAGATTGTTTATGTGCAGGAAGGGGGACTTTCCTGCACATAAACAATCTTTCCCTATATGCAGACACCCTTGCAATGCGGTGCAAGGGTGCCTGCGTTGGCGCTAGGCTGCTAAGTGTAGCACCAGCACAGGGGAAAACTTAGGGCTGCAACATATTCTTGTTAATATGGTGCAGCCCTGCGTTTCTGACATGGTGGAGTGAGGCATTACCCCCAGGTCCCTCCGTTCTCGACACCTTCACAACTAATGAGATGGATCCATCTCCTGACAGAAAAAGAAAAGAAGAAATGCTGGATCTACCCCCACCCTTCCCCCCCTCCCGCCGGGAGTACAAAAGGGTACAGGTCCCAGCATTCCCTCTGTTCTTTTTTTCTGTCATTCTGACAGATGGATTGGAAGCGCGAGGAGCTTGAAGACGCTCCCGCGCTGGACTTACTTTTCGGTTTCTTTTCTGGATTCCTGGACCTCCCCTGCCTGGCTTGGGGGGAGTGGCGGGGGGCTGCTCGCGCTTCTGGTGGCCGCGCGTGGTGTCTTGGTCCCGCGTGGGCTTGGCGCTCACCCGATGGCCGCCCCTCCTGGTCTGCCGGGCTTACTGGGGGGCGTGGCCTCCTGTGTGAGACCGGATTGGCTGCTCGGGGTGATGACTTCCGGTTTCCGCTGCCTGACTTCCGTCCTGAGGGGGTCAGGCGCTGCTGTCCCGGCGGTTTTCTCGAGGGTTTAAAACTCGGGGCAGTGGTGAGTACCGCATAGCGGTTTTGTGTTCTTTCTGCTACTGTGTGCTTGTTCATACGTGCTGTGGGTGTTTTCTACGCTTTGGAGGATGGGCAAATGTTCGAGGAAGAGGCGCCATAGGGAAAGGTCTTCCTCTTCTTCCTCCGGTTCCTCACGCTCTCCTTCTCCTGCCTGGTCCCGGCGTCATGGTGGGGGTGATGATGCGCGCTTGAAGCGCTTGATTCGTGAGACCATCACTGAGATGGGTGCTGGCAGGGCTCGTGGCAAGGGGGCGGCCTCTGCTCCTGTGTCGTCTGATTCCTCTGCTGATGAGTTGGCGGTGGCTGGGGATTCTGATCTCAAGGGGAAGTATGTTGACAAGGACGCTCTGCCTGAGATTCTGCAGCATGTCAAGGAGAACTTGGGTTTCACGGATGTGGCGACTCCCAGTACGTCTGGTGGTTCTTTACTGCGGCAGTTCCAGAGTTCTGCCACGGTGGATGTCCCGGTGCACCCCTTTATTAAGGATGTTCCGAAGCGAGAGTGGGCTGATCCGGATCGTATTCTGGTTCCCCGATTTATGGCCCACCTTTACCCCCTGCAGGATATGGCTACGGAGCTCCCGGACTCGATCCCCATTGACTCCTTTGTGGCTAGTTTGGTGGGTCGCACTTCCTTGTCGGAGGACGCTGTGCTGAAGGACCCTGTGGACAAGAAGGCCGACGGTGCTCTCAAGAAGGTGTATGCTGGCTCCCATCTGGCCTTGTGGGCTGGTGTTTATGGTACTTATGTGGCGCAATCTCTGATTTCTGACATTAAGTCCCTCTATCGCTCGATGGATGATGCCACGGACTGTTCTACTCTTCTTGGCCAGATTGAGCGCCAGGTGGAGCTTCTTTCTGACGTCTCTTTTGACGTGGTGCGGGCGGCTGCCCTCTCTGGTGGTGCTTGTGTGGCAGCTCGCCGCAGTCTTGTTCTGAAAGACTGGAAGACTGACTCTGCGCAGAAGGCTTGTGCTTTGCGTTTGCCCTTCCAGGGTTCTATGCTGTTTGGGGGGGAGTTGGAGGACAAATTGCGTCGTTCCTCCAATTGGCGGGAGCTGTCAGCTGTTTGTCGTGCTGTGATGGGGTGTCGGTCCCTGCTTCTGGGTCACAACGTTTTGGTTCGGTCGGACAATGCGGTGACCGTGGCGTAACTGAACCATCAAGGTGGGGTCCGTTCGGCCTCCCTGAATGCTGTGGTGGTTCCCCTGTTCTGTTGGGCGGAGGGTCACCTTCTGTCTCTGACGGCGGTTCACATTCGGGGGGTGGACAACTTTGTGGCGGATGCCCTGAGTCGCTGCTTTCCGGGGTCGTTGGAGTTGTCTCTCACCCGGGCTGCGTTTCGGCTTGTGTGCGTGAGGTTTGGGCGTCCCTTTCTGGACCTCTTTGCCTCCCGGCAGAATGCTCTGCTTCCTCGCTTCTGCTCCCGGTTTCGGCGGGAGGGTTGTTGGGGGGTGGATGCCCTGTCGATCCCTTGGCCGTCTCGCCTGCTTTATGCCTTTCCTCCCCTGGCGCTGATTCCTCGGTTTCTGGCGCGCCTGTGCCCGGAGTCTCTGGAGGTGGTTGTGGTCCTGCCCTTTTGGCCTCGGAGGTCTTGGTTTCCGACGGTTCGTCTGCTGGCGGTCCAGGGCCCTTGGTTTCTCCCCCTGTCCCCGTCTCCCCTGCGTTCGTCTCCGTCCCTGTCTCTTCTCCGGTTGCGGCTGTCGGTGTGGAGGTTGAGAGGCAGGGGTGGCGGCGACGTGGCTTCCCTGAGCATTTAGCTGTGGCTCTTCTGGGTTCCCGTAGGCCTTCTACCCTCCGGTCTTATGATCGTCATTGGGGTAATTTCTCTCGTTGGTGTGCGGAGCTGGGCCTTTCCCCTTTGTTATGTCCCTTGCAGGCTGTGCTTCAGTTTTTGTGGGATGGTTTCGAGAAGGGTTGGGCGGTGTCCACTTTGCGTGCGCAGTGGGCGGCTGTGAGGGCGTTCTGTTCCCCTTGGGGTACCCTGTCGGATGATGAGGACTTGGTTTCTCGTCTCCTGTGTGGGTTTTCCCTTTCTCGTCCTGTGTCCAGGCATTCTTTTCCTTTGTGGGATTTGCCTTTGGTCCTTCGGGTTTTACTTGATCCTCCTTTTGAGCCCTTGTCAGACGTGGACTTAAAGTTTGTCACCTTGAAGGTTGTGTTTCTGGTGGCCATCACCTCTGCTGGGCGCCTTGGGGAGTTGGGGGCCTTGATGGCGCGTGAGCCCTTCTTGTCCTTTTCGGAGGATGGGGTGGTTCTTCGCCTTGACTCCTCCTTCGTTCCTAAGGTCGCGTCTCAGTTTCACCGGTCCCAGGAGTTGGTCTTGCCTGCTTTGGGCCCTGGTTTTGATTCCCCGGGGGGTACTTGTTGGTCCTTGCTGGATGTGTGCCGGGCTCTTCGGGTGTATTTGGAGCGCACGGCTGAATTTCGGGTTTCTGATTCCCTTTTTGTCTCCTTTGGGGCTGCTTCCCGGGGGCGTAGGGCTTCCTCTGTCTCGACTGGTCGCTGGCTGAAGCAGGTCATTTCTTTGGCCTACTCCCTTTCTGGTTCCCCTCCTCCGGTGGGTGTTCAGGGTCGTTCCACTGAGGGGTGGCTGCTTCTTGGGCTGAGGTTCGGGGTGTTCCTCTGTCTGACATTTGTAGGGCGGCCACTTGGGCTTCTCCCTATACTTTCATCCGGCATTATCGCCTTCCCAATTTGCTGGGTGAGGAGGGTGGTTTTGCTTTGGGGGTGTTGGGTTGTGTTCGCCTTTGATTTCTTTGTCTCCAATAAATCTCTGGATTTCTGTGTTGTCCTGGTGGTTTGTTGTGGTTTTTCTTTGGGATGAAGGCCGGGTTGCGGCTTTGGTATGTCTCATTAGTTGTGAAGGTGTCGAGGACGGAGGGACCTGGGGGTAATGTCATATTACGTATGGTAATCCTCATTACTCGGGGTACCGTAGTCCTCGACACCTTCATGACTTCCCTCCCTCCCTCCCTTTGTGCCGGCCTTCATCTTTGGGCTTGGTATTGCAGAGGGAATGCTGGGACCTGTACCCTTTTGTACTCCCGGCGGGAGGGGGGGAAGGGTGGGGGTAGGTCCAGCATTCCTTCTTTTCTTTTTCTGTCAGGAGATGGATCCATCTCATTAGTTGTGAAGGTGTCGAGGACTACGGGATCCGGAGTAATGAGGATTACCATACGTAATATGACATTAAGCTAGGAAGACAAACGCCATACTCCGCCACTTCCCTTGTAAATATACCTCCGAATATATCAATAAAAACTTTTGGTGTGCTTCATGGGTGGGTGCCTCATCCTGTCTCCCTTCTCTAGGGCCAATAAAGTGTCTTGAGCTATATATAAAGTTACTTTTGTAAGCAGTTCAGGCAAGGTACTCAGTTTCTTTGTTAAACTTCCTAAAAGTGGCATTTTAAAAATTGTAACTTGAGATCCCGACTTTACCATTAAAGAGAATTTTAATTACAATTTCTCAGTCACCAAACACAACATTCGGATATGCCGCCAATAGAAAGATGCACTTATGAAATGTAATAGGTTAAACTAATGTTATCCTACTGGGGAAGTAGTCCCTGGACTAGTGGAAAGTGAGTTTAGAGGTTTTTCACTACCAGGACACGTAAAAGTACATGTCCAACTTTTTAAATACACTGCACCCTGTCGTCTGGGCTGTTAGGGCCTACCCTAGTGGAGACTTCTATGTATGAAAAAAGAAGGTTTGGGTCTGGCAAAAGGTTTATTTAGCCAGGACGAAATGGCAGTTTAAAACTGCAAACACAGGCTGCGATGGCATGCCTCAGACATGTTTAGCAGGGATACTTAAGTGGCTGGCACAACCAGTGATGCAAACCTTGTACTACCAATTTACTATGGACTTACAAATAAATGAATGTGTCAATTGGGTGTAAGCCAATTTTACCGTGCTTAAAAGATAGAACACAAGCACTTTAGCACTGGTTAGCAGTGCTAAAGTGTGCAGAGTCCTAAGGCCAACAAGAAAGATATCAGCAAAATTGGAGGAGGAAGGCAAAAAGTATGCAGCGAGCGCAAGGTAAATAGTTGTATTTATTTATTTACTTATTTTACTCCTGCCCGTCGTATGTCCGAGTCCTCTACCCCACCACCCTGTGCCCTCCCTCGCCCCGCCCCACTGAACCGCAGCACTCCCTCTAGCGAGCCGCCACTGAGTACGGGGAATTTTAGGAGTCTGCAAATCATTACTGACTTCTAAAATGGAATTAGTGCTTTAAAACGTATTTTTGTGGTTGCACCCTCCGATTCCGAGTGTTTAAGACCGTAAAAACATTCCCTGTACTTATTTATTCGTTTTGTAAACCTGAGACGTCTTTAGGGAGTTTAAGAACCTCTTCCTGTGGGCCAGTTGTTTATTCTCCGGTGGGAGTTGGTTGATGATGCCCGCGGTCAGCCGTCTGCTGCCACTACTGCAGGCGTGTGCTCAGGGCCGGCGCTAGGCATGGGCAGTGTGGGCAGCCGCCCAGGGCCTCGCGCTCAGCAAAACACAGGGGGCCTCGCGCCCCTGTGAAAGGTCACACTTTCACAGCTCACTTCAGGGCCCCCGGCAGCGCCTCGGGCGCCTTGGTTAAGTACCGGCCATTCTCGGCTCTGTTTGGGCATTTTGTATCCAAGCAACAGAGGCCCCTTTGTTTCTTTCGAGCACCAGCCGGACACAGGTAAGAGAAGGTGGGTGAGGGGAGGAGGGAGCAGCCAGATCAACTGGCTTTTGTTATACTTCGAATCTTGGTAGGGCAGTGTCTTGTATCTTAAAATGTATGCATAAGCAATATTTGACTTGTACTGATCTGACAGGGGGGGCAATATTACATACACATCGAAAATATATTTACTGTTGCCATCTAAGCTAGGTACAGCTACAATTGAAGCACACCCCTTCAGCTGACGTTTTTTTTTTTTTTTTTTTTGCTCTCTGATGAGCTCTCTGCAGTGTCTTGGGAAGTGCCTTGTTACGGTTTGAAGGCCCAGGGGAGGGGGGCCCCCTCCCAGGGCCTCATAGCACTGTGTCGAGCTGGAAGGTCATGGTGTGGGGGCCCCCTTCCCTGGGCCTTGTAGCCTTCGGTGTCTGTTTCAGAAAGCGCAGAAAGAGTGTAGGTTTTAAGCAGGACTCATTTATATATTGGTGATACATTTGGCAAGTTAGTGAAGGTGGCAATGTATGCCTCCAATGAGCCTGTCCTGGACTACAAAATTATCATCTTTGTAATGTGGGCATTGTAGCCATCGGTGGCTATTGGGCAGGAAGCAGAGACGTGAAAAAGTAAGTGAAGCAAAATCAGTTGCAGTGGAAACCACGTTCATAAATTACTAGTAGAACAGCACCTTGCCGTTTAAGTATAGTGGACCTTTTAAACAAGCATTTGCAATGCAATAGGTCTCGCATTAGGAAAGTTTGAGCTATTGGTCTTGTAAATGACAATTTTATTATTTATGTCTTGGTTTTGAAAATAGCTAAATTAATAGCTTTGTCATTTACAATGCCAATAGTTATAACTTTCGCAAATGTGACACCTTTAGCATTTGTAAAGCAACATGTTTTGTATTTACGTGACTTAGATGTATTGATATTACAAATAACAATGGCTTTTAATTTTTTAATTAATTAATACTTAAATAAAAGTGATTGTAATTTATAATGGCAACAGCTTAAACTTTTGTAAATAACTTTTGTGAAGATTATGTTCAGTGTATTTTATTGTGAAGAAAATCCAAGAACAGAAGTGAAATATTAACATCGTTTTGTGACATTTGTAATAAAGCTTGAAACATTGAGAGAATGTATTTGAACCAGTTGTTGTTGAATGGTTGCACATATTGATGCTGTGATGGCGCGGAGTGATGTGGTGGCGACGAGTGATGCTGTGGCGGCGACGAGTGATGCTGTGGCTTTCAGTGATGCTATGGTAGCGCATAGTGATGTTGTGGTGCCCCTGAGTGATGCTGTGGTGGCCGTGAGTGATGCTGTGGAGGCCGTGAGTGATGCTGTGGTGGTGCTGAGTGGTGCTGTGGTGGTGCTGAGTGGTGCTGTGGTGGTGCTGAGTGATAATGTGATGGCGCTGAGTGATGCTGGGGTGGCGCTGAGTGATGCTGTGGTGGTGCTGAGGGATGCTGGGGTGGCACTGAGTGATGCTGTGGTGGTGCTGTGGTGGTGCTGTGGTGGTGCTGAGTGGTGATGCTGTGGTGGTGCTGAGTGATGCTGTGGTGGTGCTGAGGGATGCTGTGGTGGTGCTGAGTGGTGGTGTGGTGGTGCTGAGTGGTGCTGTGGTGGTGCTGAGTGATGCTGTGGTGGTGCTGAGTGATGCTGTGGTGGTGCTGAGTGAGGCTGTGGTGGTGCTGAGTGATGCTGTGGTGGTGCTGAGTGGTGCTGAGTGATGCTGTGGTGATGCTGAGTGATGCTGTGGTGGTGTGGTGGTGCTGAGTGGTGCTGTGGTAGTGCTGAGTGATGCTGTGGTGGTGCTGAGTGATGCTGTGGTGGTGCTGAGTGGTGCTGTGGTGGTGCTGAGTGGTGCTGTGGTGGTGCTGAGTGGTGCCGTGGTGGTGCTGAGTGGTGCCGTGGTGGTGCTGAGTGATGCTGTGGTGGTGCTGAGTGGTGCTGTGGTGGTGCTGAGTGGTGCTGTGGTGGTGCTGAGTGATGCTGAGGTGGCGCTGAGTGATGCTGTGGTGGTGCTGAGTGGTGCTGTGGTGGTGCTGAGTGACTTCTTGCAGTGATCATTTCGATGGCCATGCTATCAACTTCTCAACCATATTGCTTCAAAATGCATTTTATCCTCTAGTCCTGAAGTACGGCATGGACCAGAAGATGCTCTTTATGCGTTACTGGCAAGATGTGTCAGTAAATCAGATGCTCACTCCTGACCTGCGGTTCCTACACGTAAATCGTGCCTAGGCAAGCTAACACTTTTAACCTTCCAAGGTCGGTATATTACACACCCTTAAAGATTACGTAATAGTAACGCTCGCCACTGCACAAAAAGTCTGCTCTACATTGCTGTTCACTACCGGTAGGTGAGGTGGCCTCCTCTAGAATTCTCTGCGCTTCAACACTCGCCAGTCCTCTTATAGCTCCTTACTCATCTCAAGCACCTATGACCTAGGATACTAAGATTAAATGTTACTATGTTATGTTACGTCATGATGGTACCTTGACTCTACAACTTGATAGCAAAGCATGCTGTTCCGTCTCACAGTCCTCATACCCCACTATGCGATTGCTCCTCTTTCTTCTATACTGTGCCTGTACTCTTTGTTTGAAAAATCTCAATTAAAAAGATGCTGAAGCCCTTTGAGCCCAATGGGCAACGTGCCTGATCCTGAGTAATCACGGTTGTAGGTGCTAAGCTTCCTGGTGCAAGGTCGGCGATCTTTGGACCAATCTATGTAATTTTCACTTTCAAACTAAAACCAGCAGAATCAAAAAGTTTTAACTTGTCAGCTAGAAGAGCCATGGGCCAGATGTTCAAACATTTTTGTGGTTACAAGCGATCTGGTTTGGAGTTTGTGACCTCACTGCATTTTGCAACAAGCATTGTGTTCATTCTCTCAACCTTGTTTCATTGCAATATTTAATTTTATCTACTTTTTATAATAAATTGATATTTGCTCACGTGTTTTCAATCCCCTCTACTTTTTGTCCATGTTACTGATATCCACATTAGTTAGCTTCAGTGATGCCAAATAAGATCAATAGTACTGCGATGTCGCTTTCTGTGATGTCACTTCTTGTGACGCAATATGCAACAAGGGGGGCCTCGCATCTTCCCTTTCGCCCGGGGCCTCAGAAGGCCTAGGACCGGCCCTGCGTGTGCTGGTTTTGTAGAGTCCACTGTGCCTTTGATGGGGGCCAGTGGGGAGGACTAGGCGTTCTCCTACGCTTTCGATCTGGTACTTCCAATAAATGCAGCCAGTGCTGACTGCAGTGACAGGAACTCATTCAGTTCCTAGAAGGTGTGCAGTGAATAGGGTGTGTCAAGCATACATGTGACGAGAGAGAACCGACCAATAAAAACACCCTGTCTTGCTTGCTCATGATAGATTGTGGGTAGTATATCACATTTTCTTTGTTTTCTTTTTGCAACTGGAATGATAATTGAGGCCGAAAACTCCATGCAGGAAGTATGTTTGAAAAATCTATTTGCTTTCGATTTGATCAGGTTCAGTGCATGACAAGAAGGCATTTGCTTCTGCGAAGGAAAAGAAACTCATCAGTGAAGGATTTCAAGTCAGGCATTCTTTTCAAAGAACTAAGTTTCACTTTCATTACGGCGGCCTTCGACTGGGCTCTGATAATTCCTTCACGGGTTGTTTCTCCTACCTTTTTAAAATGTACCCAGCAAAATGTTTCTCTGTTATATAGGATTACTTGCAAGGGATGTAAGCACATATTCAGTGAAAATCACTCTCCCAATATTCAAACGCCTAAAATACCACCATGATAGAGTGGTGGCACATTGTGCCTTTATAGACACAACCGTTTTAATTTTGTATTTAAAATGTTATGCAAGGTAAGGCTTTTTTAAAATAATGTTGCCAAAAAAAGAGGAACAAGCTACGATTTTAAAGCATTTCTAACCTTAGCTTTAAAGCTCGTGGGAGTGTTTGCAAGTTGTTCTCAAATGCATTGGCATAAAATCTATCTGTGTTCCACAAAGGTTCTCATAAGTGGCTTAGTATAATGCCGTTTAGTTTCTCACCATAGTGGTCCTCAGAAGCTAGGTGTCATGTCTATCATTGTCTCATTATAGTGATCATTATGGGCTATGTATACATACACCTTAAGGGCCTCATTTATGAAAAGTGATGCACTGCTGCGTGAAAACAGCAATGGGTCACTTTTGCTTGCGCCCTCCTTGCGACACCAATGATGCGTCCTATTTACAGTATGACGCATCATTGCACAAGGAGTTACAGATACGTCAGTATTTCTGACGTATCTGTATGGCGCAAAAGTTACGCATTGCTGGAGTGTGTCACAAAAGCTGGAGTGTGTCACAAAAGTGACGCAACTCCAGCAATGTGTCCTTTCACATGGGGCAAGCCCCATGTGAAAGGGCCTGTGTCAGTCTTACGCCTGCTTTGAGGCAGGCGTAAGAAATTGACGCATTTGCGTCCTAGAAGTGGCGCAGTAAAATCTTATAGATTTCACTGCGTCACTTCTATGACCTTTTCTTGCGTCAGAACGCCCCCCTGCATACATTATACCTGGCGCAGGTATAATGTAGCGCAGGGGTTTACAAAGTGACGCATCTACCTAAATGCGTCCCTTTGTAAATATGGTGCAACAAGGCACATTTTTTATGCTGCTGGTGCGTCACAAAAAGTGACGCACCGGCGGCGTAAAAGTGACGCAAAAGCCTCATAAATGAGGCCCTAAGTATTGATCAATCGTTCTCACTCCGGCCGTGCAAAACAGTGTTTAGAAACAAGGCCTGGCCAGCAGACAGGACCTCCTCCAAACTACCCTTACATCCCAGAAGTTGGACGCAGGGCCAGCCTCAGGCTAGGCCCACCGCCTATCTACCCATGTGCCCTGGGAGATAGATGCAGGACCTGGCCTGTGGCCAGACCCTGTGCTAAACCACCTGTGCATCCTGCTAACTTTATACCTGCCAGCCCCACCTGCATTAAGCAGCACGGTACCACTTTTAGGTGATTCTACTGCCGATCATTTTTACATCACATTCCAATATCTTTTACAGTCTCCTGCTGGCTTGTAAATCGATCTCACCACACTGTCCTTACAGCTGGTGCATATGCTGTAAGCACCTTTCAGCTGCAAAAAAAGATATTCTGGAATTCAGAATATTACCACTATTTGTATTAACAAGCAAGTTAGTTTCTTGCTTTCCTAACTGTACAGGTAGAACAGAGAAAGCTACATTTGTGATGAAGCGATGTGCTCTAATTATGATTTAAGTATTATGCCGTGTATCTAGGCATTTGATATTCGTTTTCCATTATGAACTAATCTATTTTGCTACAGGCTCTCTCTCTCTCTCTCTCTCTCTCTCTCTCTCTCTCTCTCTCTCTCTCTCTCTCTCTCTCTCTCTCTCTCTCTCTCTCTCTCTCTCTCTCTCTCTCTCTCTCTCTCTCTCTCTCTCTCTCTCTCTCTCTCTCTCTCTTCCCCCTCCCTAGTGGATAATCCCCCAAATCTCACATGGTTACGTTTCAATTTGTAATGTTGCAACAGCTGTTACCGAATAAAGTTAAGGGTGCTGCTTTCTGATACATGGGACTACAACTTTCCAGGTTCTGCTCCGAGTGACCCCCTATCCAGCTGTGGGAACATCCATCCCCTATAAATGCTTGCAAATCTATGTACAGATCTGTAGAGGTGGTTTTAGGGGAGGCCCTCAATCACCTCTTGGAAATGGCCACGAGCTCTGCTCTCAGTTGTTTCACTGCTCCATGCAATTAAAGACAAAGGTCATCCCTCATAACTGCTGAGAAGGCTGAGCACAATGCGGCTGTTGCTCCTCACATTGTATGGATACACCTGACTTAAGCGACATGTCTGTGAGAGTCAATCAAAGGCCAGGGCAAGGTCCTCCATCTGCATGGCACAGAGATGCTCAAAACATTTCTTTGGTATCACAGAGAAAGTAATTATTAGGTTCCTATGGCACTGACAAGCTCTCCCTTATTTCATAACAGAAAATTCAACAGTCTGTTATATTTGTCTTGACACTGCTTTTGCAGGTATTTTCCAGTGGAGATGAGTTGAGCTGGTATATTTTAATTTCTAGATTTCTTTTCCCTACAAATTACCAAATGGAAAGTAGTCTTGAATGTGTCACCTGAAGATTTATAAAAAACATTCATCTCACATCTTTACTAGATTTTCAAGCTAAGAACACAAGGAAGTAGCAATACTGATCAAGCTTTATTTGAACAGGCAATCATTATTACTAAAGGGACTGGATGTTCTATCAATTGAGTGTACCGAAACCTGGAGTAATGAAGAAATTGCAGTTACAAAAATGTTAGAAATCCCCAATATAACCAATCTCACAGATCTAAAGTACACATTGGAAAATCTAGAAAAACAATTTGGGGAGATCAAAAAGGATATCCATAGGCATGCAATTTAAAGCTAAAAAGAAAGCACTATCGATTTGAGTGGTTATTTAATAGGGTTTTAAGGCGCCACAGGATTGAGTTACACTTATTGTATTTATTATCAAAGTATGAATCTTACGGTGCTAAAGGGTGTGGAGATCCACTAAACTCCACCGGTTGGGCTCTAAACCTCAAACGCAAATCTACTCCCCAGCACACGTATATAGGTAAATATTGGTTTCCCTCCAAGTAAAGAGTTAAGTACAATAAATAAGTCACAGAATCTGTACAGTTCTTTTTCTCTTTGGTCTTGTTCACGTTTTTATTCTGGTTTTCTCAGCCACAACAACACGTGTTTCGTCGCTACAGGGAGTGATCCCGCGACTTTCTCAAGGCTACACTGTCTCAGTATAAAGCTTTTTAATGTGGTGTTAATTCCGACCCACACAGGGGTTCTGTTAGTTATCAGCTTTGACTCCCAAGTTAAATGTTTTCTGCAAGTTTTCCTTGTTTCCTTTTTTCAATAGTTACGCAATATCTTTTTTCTTAGCAGAGTACAGCATAACATCCCAGTGTCTCCAAACATCAACCGAGTGCGTAACTATTGAAAAAAGGAAACAAGGAAAACTTGCAAAGAACATTTGACTAATCCGACTGTAACCCGAGTATATCACCTTTACCCATGTTTGAATTTATTGCTGGCAGGACTGGGCTACACTGAAAGAGGGAAAATTATGTTAATCCTATCAGGTCGTCAGCAGCATGTAATGCTCTTGGAGCACTAGAGATAAATACATTGATTAGTTAACAGACAGCAGAGAAAGGGGGCAGAATCCTGATTATGAAAAAATGGCATTATGAGTGTGAAGTTATAAACCAGCTTAATGACGGGCTTTACTACTGTAAATTGACAAATGCTCGCAGCCCATAATTAGTGTGTGCAATTCAGATGCTCGCAGATATATCACAAACTGAAGGGTGATTAGCTATAAATAAACAAAGGTTTTGTAATTCTCCCAATCACACACCCTCCACAGAATTCATAAGAATCAACCAACCCACTGGTCAGATAAACTGCCTGTAGGTTACAAGGGGAGCAGCTTTTTCGTTACAACAGAACTTTTCACAAGGTGCAGTGTCTGTTCACCTGTGATCTCCCCCTCCTTCCAAGTCAATGTATCTGATTTTTGCATCACTGGGAAGGTTAGGTCCTTCAGATAAAATGGCACCACAACCAACTGCAACTGACATGCACAGCAGTCTCCCTACCAAGTCACAATTCGAGGAGATAATATCCAACAGTGTTTCCTCAAATTGTAGTGGTCTTCAAGAGACTTCAAACTTAGATGTTGATGCTGGGGAGACAGCTATTTCGAACTCTGCAAGTACTAACCTGGAATCATACCTTTTCCCTTGGCTAAAGCAATCGGCGCCATCGCTCCTAAAGGTGCATTAACCCATCTGCTTCTTTGATACCCTCTTCGCTGATCACTTTGGTAGACCAGCTAATTTTGAGAGAAATTCATTAAATTAGAGATGCCCAAAATAACTCAGCAGTGAAATGGCATCAATGAGCGCTTGACTAAATGTAATGATCGAAAAGATCAAGCTGAGCAGAGAAATTCAGACCTTGAGGATAAAGTTAAGAGCTTCGATATTCTGACAAGGAAATTGGAGATATCCAAATTAAAAGCCAAATTGGAAGGAATGGAAAACAGATTATGCTGATCTAATTTACACTTTTTGGGCATACCAGAGGGCCGGAAGAGTGGCCAAAATACATTAAAACTAATAAGTGATGTAGTCCAAATATATGAGTTGGCAGATGGCAAAGATCTTATGATTATATGCATGCATAGGGTCCCTAGTTATCAGATCCCAAGCGCGAAATACTCTTAAACAATCCTGGTCACTTTTGGGGACGATTGCATCAAGCAGCAGATCCTCACCAAAGCGATGCTAGCAAAACCATTTCAAACTTCAGATAATTGTTCTTTCCAGATTTTCTCTGATTGTCATTAACCGTGGTGCGTAGACGCAACAAATTTATAGCCTTGGTCGAACGGTTCAAGTAAGCTGGTAACCAAGCTGGACTGGTTCAACAGCTGAAGCTGAAAGTGCTTTATATTGGCACTGAACTTCTGGAAGATATAAACATCTTCAGAGCCAAAAAACGGAGAATGTGGGGGGGCGTGGCTACCAACCGACCGAGATGGCGGCATAGCTAAAGAGCTCTGTGAACGAGGTGGCTCCATTGCATAAATCCGATTATTAATCCGGCGAAATTACTCCTCAAGTAGCCGATCCAGAGGGGAGAAGCCGAGGGGCACCGTCCGCCACCACTCCGGACAAGATCCGACGTGGGAAGCTTGGAGTGGAGCGCGGCGAAAGTGTGGGCCCTTCCACGTCCCGGATGCACCGAGCTTGCGCTGTACCATTGCCCGACGGGAGGTGCCCACGAGACGGGGGCGATCACCGGAAGTCGCGGCAAAACAAGAGCGAGCCGCGGGTGGGGTCTGCGCAGGAGATGGAGTAGTGCGGGGGACACGGCTCCCTCGACACCCTACGGCATTCTTACCTGCTGTCCCGGCGAGTGCCTTCAGCACCGGAGGGGCGGTGTGCAGAGCCCCGACGACAGCGCACTTGCAGCGCGATATACGGACTGAGGTGAAGAGGCTTGTCGGCCGCCTTACTGGCGCACTTCGATCTTCGCGCTCATTCTTGCCTCCCCACAGCCCCCCTGGGGCACCTAAATTCTTCAGGGCAGTAAATCCTGTGAGGGCCCGTGCGGGGCCCAAAGAGACAAGGGGTCCTGCGCGACATGCTGGCCGACAGGCACCGGACGATCCGCGCCACACTCCTAGTGGCATCTCACATACCGGCAGCGTAGGGTATCGCCTGGCGAAGAACCCGCTTCCGCTAACGGGCGGACAGAGACTGTTGGCCGGCGCCGGTGAGCTCCAGTGGCGCCCACAGCCGGGCAACGCAGCAGGCAATATGGCTGGGGCGTGTGTGTTGCCCTAAAGGAGACCCGCCATGCCTGCTGGACTGCATGGCGACTGGGGACTAAAATGTTTACAGATTCTGGTACAGTAAGGGAGGCACTGCGGTGACACTGGTACCGTGTAATTTTGATTGAACGGGCCACCATAGCAGCATACTCCGTGGTGATGCGGGAGCCCCAGGACGCAACGCCATTTTGTGTCCTGCGCCTCGACGGTCAATCCTTGCGCATCAGGCCACCATCCACACTGCCTCGAGCCCCGGGACGATTGAGGTATCTGAATATTGCTACACGGCCGTCTTAGCCCAGCATCAGGACCATAAACAGGAGCCATGGCGGGAAGGGGACCCAGGAACACCGCGGCACAGTCGAAACTTGAAAAATACGCCTTCGACAAGACCACCGCGCAACACCCGGAAGGGCGCCCTTCCACTGGCAAGAGCCCGGAGGGGGATGGCGCCAAGAAGGTGACATTAGAAGACCTAATGAAAATGCTCTCTAGCGTGCAGACGACGGTGGGATCCATCTCTACGGACGTTGGCCTGCTGAGGGCAGATTTACACAAGATGATGGAGCGGGTGGCGCAGGTGAAAGTGGTCACAAAATCCTTGGTGGTAGACACCTCCGAACTGCAACTGGCCATGGAACGCATGGACATAGTCACCAAGAAACTCCAGGAGAGGCTGGACGACCAGGAAGGTCGCTCACGGCGGAACAACGTACGAATCCTAGGCATACCAGAGTCAGAAGGCAAGCGAACGATGGATCTCTACGTTGAGGACCTAATTAAGACAAAGTTACAACCAAAGGGTCTCTCCCATTTCTTCTCCGTCAAAAGGGCACATAGGGTCCCCGGTGGAGTACCGAAACCGGGGGCACCGCCGCGGCCAGTATTAGCTAGACTCTTTAACTTCTGTGACAGAGACGCCATACTCCAAACAGCAAGGGTCTCACCGCCTATTAAAATACAGAATTCCACCATTGCCTTCTTTCCAGATTACACAGCCGAAGTGGCCTGGCGCCGGAAGACTTTTACAGGCATTAAAAAAGCCTTGCGGGCAAAGGAATTCCCCTATTCCATGCTCTTCCCGGCGAAATTGAGAGTCGTTGATATTCACAAAGCATGGTTCTTTGATACACCTGAAGTGGCACGAGAATGGCTGGACGGCTGGCGGCGTGTGGAGGCCCCTCGGCGCACGGGAAGAGGACAGCGCGACCAAAGAACAGAGAACCAGACGAGTCAGCAGACGTCGCCCGGCCATAGCCATGACATGTTCTCGGAGACGGGTCTGGAGGAAGGAGAACAGCCCGAGTCATGAACGCACGGCTGCATTGACACTGGCAACAAACATTTAACATGGTAGGCGTACGGCCCTTGGACTCCACTCTGAAGGAGGCAGAAGAGGGCAGATGGGGCCGCTGTCATCACGGAACTACTTACCCCTACAAGCAAGTACATTGGGTTGGGACGGGACTATGCGCTCTGCTAAGTTGGGGAGCGGGCGGTTCTATGTCCGTGTAGCAGGGAGGCAGGGAGGGTTTGGGAAGGGAGTGTTCAACTGTTTTAATTATTGTGTTGCGCGACAGGACACGACACGACCAGGAATGCACGCGATCCACTCACAGAGATGCAGGACTCACAGCACGGTTGGGTGCAATACGGAGGCCCCAAATTTAACACACCTCACCATGTCACGACACTCACAGGAGACCGCTTCTAGCGGCGTATTGCGACAGATAGATGCCCCACCGCTGAAGATATTGACCTGGAACATGCGGGGACTGGGTGATAAAATTAAGAGAGGACTAGTGTTACAGGCCCTCAAACGCCAGAACCCACATTTAGTGCTGCTGCAGGAGACACACCTCACAGGCAAAACTTGTAAAGCGCTAGACCGTAGAGGATACAAAATGGTGGCGCACTCAGAGTACACTTCTGGTTCTAGGGGTACAGGTATTCTTTTGAAGAAGACCTCTCCATTTATTTTGTTGCGCCATGCCGTAAACGATCAGAGCCGCTTTGCTGCAGTACACGGGCAGTGGGAGGGTCGGCTCCTAAACATTGTATCAATTTACATCCCACCGGCACTCCTTACAGTGGCCCTGCCGGCACTAGGAGAATTCCTGCTCAAACTCCTGGAAGGAGGGACACTCCTCGGCGGAGACTTCAACGCAGTGCTGGATCCCACATTAGATAAATTCCCAGTCAGGTCACATACAACCGGTCCCACTAACCTACAAGGTTTCCTGGGGGTCATGGGCTTGATAGATCTCTGGCGCCGAAGACACCCAAACGCGAGACAGTACACCTATCACTCAGCAGTACACAATAGTCTATCCCGAATCGACTACTTCTTGGGAATGGGAGATGGAGTGCAAGACATCGATACTATCGAGATCCTGCCCAGGGGAATCTCGGACCACTCCCCGATAGTGTTGGCACTACGCTGTCGGGAAAAGACTTGCAGAAAGATTTACCCCATATACCCTAACCTCCTGAAAATCCCGAACATCAAGAAAGATCTGAAAAAAGTGACTACGCATTATTTTGCCGAGAATAGGGGTTCAGTGTCCTCCCCCTCGATCCTATGGGAGGCATATAAAACAGTTCTTCGTGGGCATTCAATTACCTCCATTGCAGGACATAGGAGAGCGCAGAGTCAGGAACTCGAAGAATTAGAACATTCCTTGCATGCAGCCACTGTGGCACAGACGGCAGATCCCACGACAGATACAACTCACACTTTACAGCTATGCCAGCAGCGACATAGGGAACATCTTAGACTGCAGGTGCTGAATAATATCTCGGCTACAGCCCACAGAGTCTATGAGGTGGGAGATAAGGCAGGAAAGATGTTAGCCTGGTTAGACAAGAATGACAGGAGCGGAAGAGGCATTCAGCAGTTATACACCAACACGGGTCAACTACAAACACACCCAGAGGAGATTGTGAACATACTAGCAGATCACTTCGAGGAAGTATACACCCCAGCTCGGGAGATCACAGAACATGCTGCCTTGCATTCTATACAACACATAGAGATCCCAGTGCTTACACCCAAGACTTGGAAGCCGACCTCTGTGTCGAGGAAATACAATCAGCAATCCACGCGTTACAATCAGGAAAAGCGGCAGGCCCGAATGGGATTCCTATAGAATGGTACAAGCTTATGTCAGACACACTTGGAGCGCCCCTGCTAAATATGTATACGGAGAGCCGAGAAAAGGCAAAACTCCCCATAGACCAACGGGCAGCCACCATAATGGCAATCCTGAAACCCGGCAAGCCACCCGCAGCATGCACGTCATACCGCCCAATTTCTCTCATCAACGCCGAAGCCAAAATCCTTGCGAAAGTGCTAGCCACGAGATTGATGCCCTGTCTCACACAGCTGATACACCCCGACCAATCAGGTTTCATGCCGAACCGGAGCACTGCCCTCAACCTCATACGAGTACATGGGGTGATGGCGTGGGCTCCATCGCTAACGGAACCAGCTGCGATCCTTTTACTACACGCGAAGATGGCATTTGATATGGTTGAGTGGGGGCACCTCTTCGCAGTCCTGACACGTATGGGCTTTGGCCCCAAGTTCATAGCTTGGGTACGTCTTCTATACGCTAATCCGGTTGCACATATCACAGCCAACGGTCACATCTCTCGCACGATTCGTCTGGAGAGGGGGACTCGACAGGGCTGTCCCCTTTCCCCCTTGCTGTTTGCCCTGGTCTTAGAACCACTGGCCACACTGATCAGGAATACACCGTTATTGAGAGGTATCAACTGGAGAGAGGGGTGGGAGGACCGCGTGTCCTTATACGCCGATGATATATTGGTGTACCTTACAGACCCAGAAAGAAGTATATCAGCCCTGTTGGCCCTGTGTGATGACTATGGGACGTCCTCGGGATATACTATTAATTGGTCAAAGTCTATCCTCTACGTGCTAAGGGGGTCGCACCGCAGCTCGGTATACAATGCCCGCTGCAACTAACCACATCATCCTTTAAATACTTGGGTATTTACATAACTGACAACCAAGCAGATTTTTTCGATAAAAATCTGATTCCACCCAAGTCCCGGCTCCGTACTGATGTTAAACACTGAGCTTCATTGCCGCTGACGCTCCTGGGTAGAGCGGCGCTTTATAAAATGATGGCACTTCCGAGGTTCTTATATGCACTAGAAAATTCACCCTACCCTGTCCCAACGAGTTACTTCCGTCAGGTACAAGCTTTGGTGTCCAACCTGCTCTGGGGCAACAGGCCGGCACGTATCGCCCAGGTCAAGCTGACCAAGAGTTGGTATGAGGGAGGGATTGCTCTGCCGAACTTGCAATTGTACTACTGAGCCGCCCAACTTAAAATCATCAACCAGTGGATACATGCGCCTCGAGATGACCCCGCCTACAGGGCGGATAGGGCACAACTAGGCACGGATTGTATGCTTTCAGTACTCTACAACAGAGGTAAGATGGCTCGACTGATAGGACCCACGAAACACACGGTCACGCTGTGGCACGCGGCGCAGGCGAAGCTGGGGTGGAGGGATACCATCACTTAACTTACTCCACTCTGGGACACTAAGGCGTTGGGGCAGCTGAGGAAGAGTAAAGGGTTCACACAATGGGATAGCATTGGCATATCCACGGTGGGGGACCTGTGGGACAAGGGAGCGGTGGTCCCCTTCTTCCTTCTCCAGCAACAGTACAACATAGGTCCAAACGAAACCTATAGATACGTGCAGATAAGGCACGCGTTGTTGCAGGCGATACCACTAGACAGTGAGGTCACGGAATATTCCCCGCTGGAGGATAGATTGCTTACAGATTATATGCAACACAGCGCCACCTCCCTTACCTATAAAAAACTATTGAATAACCAACCAGACCCTACGCTGAAACTGCGCGAAAAATGGGTGGATGAGCTGGGGGACATGGATGATACGGAATGGAATGAGGCGCTGGCATCCCCAAGAGAGGTGGTAATCTCGTCCAGGCTCAAGCTAGTCCAATTAAAAATCCTGCACCGCATATTCTATACAAGAACCACACTACATAAATTACACAGAGCTCCGCACCCCTACTGTCTTCAGGGATGTGGGGAGGAAGGCACACTGTTTCATACCCTTTGGGATTGCCCACTAATCGCCGCCTACTGGCGTCAAGTGATGCGCACAATGTCACAAACACTGGAGGTGTCACTGACTCCTGAACCACGAAAATGCCTGTTAAACATCTGGGAGCCAAATGATCTATACAGGTACGGGCTGATATGGGGTACTTTAGCCATGCTAGTGGCGAAACGAGACATAGCACAAAAATGGGGGTCCCCAGAGCTGCCCACAGTGGCGCAGTGGTGCATAAACATGGACCTACTAATGCTTACGGACCGGACAGTATATGTAAATAGGGCATGCCCTCGTAAATGGAACAAGGTTTGGTCCTCATGGAACTCATACAGGGGTGACCTATGTGATCCACTACCGGAAGACGATGAAACTGGCTCTGACGAGGAAATGGAGGGGGAGTGGGAATAGTGAGAACATCTTTGGGCCACAATTGAATACATGGTGAGACTTTCTATTTGATACACTGTGGGTCTATTCCGATCCCAAGCGTGCCTTTACTCTTACACCTGCTGGGATTATTGTCGTGCTGAATGTCGACGAGTTTCTTTGTTCAAAATTTTATATAAGTACATTATGAGACAAGACAGACTGCAACGAGAAAATATAGGCCTTTTCGATGATCCGATATACACATTGAATAAACTATCTTGTAGTGTAGTTCCTATATTCCCAATAGGCTCTGCGCATTGGAATAATATATTCAGCAGTGCAGACGTAGGACTGAGGTTATCTAGGTCTCTACCGACTATATTAGACTTAAGGTTTGCCAGCTAGCTCAGAGGTCACTAGAAACTTTCTCGAAAAAACGAGGAGGAGTTTAACCTCCCTGGATAGACAAGAAGGGATTAGCTTCTGACAACCATAAAACATGACAACTTTGCTCTCCCTGAATAAGAGTGTATCTCTAGAGTCGTGTGAAAACAATAGACAGCTATTTCACTCAGTCAAATGTGCGTACTTAGTTTCACCAGAATGCAGAGAAAAGAGAGACGGGCGTTTTCAATAAAAGGTGTTATTTATTTAGCAGTCTTCTTCCTCATACAAGAGAAATGAATTGCCACGATTGTAATACTCATGGTAAAGTAAAGTCCGTACAGTAAAAGGAGAAGTATAAAATAATACTGTAAAAGCATTGATATGGTTTCTTAGCCATATGATACTTTAAAATAGATAAAATATATACATACATATATACATTGACTAATCGTACTCAACTGGTGCTTCTAAATACGCCTACCCCGGTGTACCTGACCTAAGCCTAATACGTGGGAAGGAGTAAGTAAGTAGCAGTTTAAGTTAAGTTTGTTTTGCCAAGAATCTGATTCAAGAATTCTCTGTAAGGGTTTAGTCAGTTCCGTACCTGGGTAATAGAAAGCAGGAGGTCTTGTATCTCTTTCTCAGGACTTGATATCCCAGTAACCCGCGAAGGTATCTGGAAACACCGGAGCTGGATTTCTCGGCAGGAGAAAAGACAGCGTCTCTCTCAGTGCGTCAAAGGAGGAGGGGCAGCATCCGTGGGCTCTCGCATCAGCTGGGCTCTCGGGCAAGTAGATAACTGCTCTGCTCCAGAATCACCACCGTGTGTTTGCTTAAGGCAACGTTGGTATATTTATACCTGAAAGGTGCCTGGGTTTGACGTAAGGTTGGACATAAGACGTCAATAAAGATGTCACTAAGAACTGGCCGTTCTTACAGTGCTTTACAGGAGTTTTAGGACGAAATCAAAACAAAAGCAAGGGGGATTTCCCAGGTTGCTGGAGGCTTGGTTTTGTTTAGAGAACTCGGTGTGCTTACTAGGGGGCTGGAGGAGTAGCCTTGCTTAATGTGACAGCATGTGCTACGACTGAATTATGGATATGATTATTATGCCGTTGCATGGATAGTATTGATTATAACCGGACAAGGGCATAAAATAGGAATATCGATTCAGGTTCCTAGATAAAACACTACACCCACTCCACGAATTAATGTCCATCATTGCTAAAACTAAGCAATAGTAAACATAAAAGGTGCATGTGTATACCATCCCACCCCAAAATAAATTTTTTTGCATTTGAAATGGTGTATGCGAAATACATGAAAATGATTATAGGTACTGTACGCTATTCAAGCAGTGTAATCATTCATTAAAAAGGATGCATATATATATCAGCATGAATGATTTGCGAAATTTACACATGAAATGGCTCTTAATACAGAAAAATGGGTTGAGACCATTCCATCACATATAAATACAGTTGCTGTAAATGTGCTAGAGGCTGACGTGATATATTGTCTTTAAGAGTTCCTAAAATAGAAGCTCTGCTCTCTAAGAATAGTTCTACTTCAAGCAGAGTACATGTGCCAGAAAAAAGGTAAATATTTTTGAATCGGGAAAAAAAAAATTTCGCTTTCATGGGAGAGAGAAAAAATATAGTTCCAAATATGTTCAGTAGCTTTTGTTTATTAAAGCCGAAGGCCGAATTCATAGTTCAGGGAACGCTGTGTACTGGTTTGCTTAAAAGTTATTCTTTTTGTTCGGGGGGAAAACATCATTTCAGACAGACTTTCAAAAAAGTGGTTTACCGCTTCAGGTGAAAGTTCGACCAAGTTGGAAAATGCCGCAACTGTGCAGTCGTGAGAATGATTGCTATCGTCGATGTCAGGATCAGCAATGCTCACAGAAGGTCGTACCTGGGTGATGTTGCTCTCATCTCGTACTTCACTACCCTTTAATCGCAGTGGTGAAGTCTCAACGAATGCCGTCATCAGGATTGGTAACCGCTGGGAACAACACGATGCATGAGCCGTTACAGGACTTAGCAAGGTATCTGTATCCAATGGTACTGCTGATTGTAGTGTAAGACAGACGTCCAACATGCATTCTTCTCCGCATAGCATACATCGAAGCACAGGTAAGATACAATTCTGCCAGATGGGTCTGAATGAAAGAAACCAGGTCATATTCAGATCTCTTAGCCGGGCTAATCCAAGGACTTTAGTTAAGCGGTCCCGATAGCGTATAGCTAGGATCGTTTCTTCCATCGTGGCTGGAGTTTTGTCTGCGTTTTGGCTTGCCATAACGAAGCAGAAGTATCAAAAATAAAATGCCTGCTACGAGTCGCAACAGGAGTGGTAGGCCGCCAAAGACAGAATGGACAAAATTAGGAAAAATGCCCAGAACTGTTGTGAAGGGTGTTAACAGTCCCGAAAAAATTGTCTTAAATACATGTGGGATACCGCTCGTATCAGACATATTTAGGATTTGGCTTAACATTTCTGCGAAATGTAGGGGGCAATTTGTTGATAAAAGGTTATGTATCTCTGCCGTTGTCCTTGTGACTTGCAGATCATACGTTTCTTTTGATGACGTCAAGGGCACAGTCGTCTGTAAAAGAACAGACTTCATTCTGCTTAAAGTATCAATTCGAACAGACGAGATATTAAAAAATGGCCACATTTTTGCCTCCCTGTCTGGAGTGCTGTTTGGAAACAATACTTGCATACAGCAAGTGACCATGGAACTAACGCTCACGAGATAAGCTTTTCCTGGCACCATGCCACAACATCTGTGGTCCACTATTAGAATATAGCTCCCGTTAGAAAGCCGTCTAAAGAATGGCTCTATTCGAGTTGCAGGTGTGCCATGCTGGTGACATAAAAGGTTATTTGAAGTCCCCTCACAGGCCCCATGCAGGTTAATACCTTGACACAGAAGTATACCACTTAGTGACCTTTTACAATTATTACCACTAAGAAATACATTCTGTTCATTTTCTCTATAACATGTGTGTGTGTAAGGTAATTTCCATGATGACTTAATGTACCCATTACCCAACCTTTCATACTGGCCTGCTGGTATATACTCTTGACAGAATTTAAATTGGAAAGTTGTTATCGGAATAGTTATTATTCCGTGTATTATCCATTCAATGACAGGTCGTTCTGACATTGTCAATGGTAATCTCTCAAATTTTTCAATGCTTAGAATTGTATATTCTGCTCCTTTCTGTGCCAAGCTGATTTGTGTATCAGTAAGGTTAAAGATAGAGAATAATGACGTTGTGTTAATTAAACGCCAAGGCACGTAGCCTGAACGCAGATTTTGTAACGTCCAGCCAAGCTGTACAATAGAACGTAATTGGGACTGACCGTGTTGTAACATTAGCAAGTCCTGCTCTATTATATCTATAGCAGATGATACAATACTGTCCAGTGAATATATTCTGGAAGACAGAGTCATTAACCCATTGTCTACAACAGAAAGTGATTTTTCCAAATTAATACGGTCAATTTCCCGTATTTTTTCTGCTGTTTCAATTTGCATTACTTTCCAAGCTTCGTTGTATATACTGGCCGCTATGAAACGTTTTTGACGCTGTTTGCGTGGTCCCATTATGAAATCACGCAAGTCAGCACCGTCTTTAAGTAAAGCCAAGTGTTGCTTAATTTCTGCCAGTGTGGATGTGTGTAGCCATTCGAGGCAGAGTTTTCCTACACTGTATGTTGTAACTATCCCTGGATGTTGTCTCTGGGAGTATCTAGGGTCTGGCCTGGTCAATTTGAACCCCTGTATTTTGTTCAGGAATCTATCTTGACAGTTATTTGTGTCTGTGGGCCAGATCAACCATTTTTTCCAATCAGGATGTGTTCTGTTTTGGTTAAAAATATGGGATACGTCTATCTCAACATCAGTAGTGCTATTACTGTCAGGTGTTGGCTTTGGAATAGACGGTTTGTTCCAGTCTTTAGCTAGGCCAAGACAGGTTGTCTGTTGAATGGTATCATTCAAGAATATAATTTGTTCTGGGATCATGCAGGCTCTAAATAATGATTCTATACCTTGGACCTGCCAATCTTTGGTACCCCAGATGGTTTTTGTTTCAATATTGTTTTTCCAGAAATCAAAACCAAATGTAGTCATTTGTTCATAAAATGCTTCTGAATAGATTAATTTAGTGTTTGTCAGCATTGTTTTCATTCCTGTCTTATTTAACATTTTGAAATAAAAGGCTTCTGCTTTACTTGTATTAAACCCTGAGAAGTATGGGAATTTCTCATAAAATGTTTTAGAACTGCCTTTTGGTGGAGTTGCACAATGTTCCCATTGATTATAATTTAAAACATTTCTAGGTTGAGCAGATTTATGCAAATAGTGATTTGCAAAGTGGTTGTAGCAGTACAATTCTTCATAATTAGATGAACCCTGCAAGTAATCATGTTCTGTAAATTTTGCTGACATTACTAAATCTGACTGCAAACACAACAATGATGGACAGAATGTGGATCAATGTCACACATTCACCCCAGTCCAAAGATCTGGGCCCAAATCCATCGTTTTTCCACTCCACACCACCCTGGGTTAGACAATGGCGATATGCAAATCAGCGCTGACCCTGTGCCCCATGGGAACAGTCCAGTCCGAACTACAAAAGCCATGTCCTTCCCAGAACGGAAACAAGCATCCGAGGACCGGCCCGGTTTCGAGGTAACACCTCTCTTCAGCCCGGCTAGCTTGATTCCAGTGGTGTGGAGTGCCTGGGACTCACGTCTGAGCATCCCCAGTACACTTAGAGCGGTAACTGCAAACACAACAATGATGGACAGAATGTGGATCAATGTCACACATTCACCCCAGTCCAAAGATCTGGGCCCAAATCCATCGTTTTTCCACTCCACACCACCCTGGGTTAGACAATGGCGATATGCAAATCAGCGCTGACCCTGTGCCCCATGGGAACAGTCCAGTCCGAACTACAAAAGCCATGTCCTTCCCAGAACGGAAACAAGCATCCGAGGACCGGCCCGGTTTCGAGGTAACACCTCTCTTCAGCCCGGCTAGCTTGATTCCAGTGGTGTGGAGTGCCTGGGACTCACGTCTGAGCATCCCCAGTACACTTAGAGCGGTAACTGCAAACACAACAATGATGGACAGAATGTGGATCAATGTCACACATTCACCCCAGTCCAAAGATCTGGGCCCAAATCCATCGTTTTTCCACTCCACACCACCCTGGGTTAGACAATGGCGATATGCAAATCAGCGCTGACCCTGTGCCCCATGGGAACAGTCCAGTCCGAACTACAAAAGCCATGTCCTTCCCAGAACGGAAACAAGCATCCGAGGACCGGCCCGGTTTCGAGGTAACACCTCTCTTCAGCCCGGCTAGCTTGATTCCAGTGGTGTGGAGTGCCTGGGACTCACGTCTGAGCATCCCCAGTACACTTAGAGCGGTAACTGCAAACACAACAATGATGGACAGAATGTGGATCAATGTCACACATTCACCCCAGTCCAAAGATCTGGGCCCAAATCCATCGTTTTTCCACTCCACACCACCCTGGGTTAGACAATGGCGATATGCAAATCAGCGCTGACCCTGTGCCCCATGGGAACAGTCCAGTCCGAACTACAAAAGCCATGTCCTTCCCAGAACGGAAACAAGCATCCGAGGACCGGCCCGGTTTCGAGGTAACACCTCTCTTCAGCCCGGCTAGCTTGATTCCAGTGGTGTGGAGTGCCTGGGACTCACGTCTGAGCATCCCCAGTACACTTAGAGCGGTAACTGCAAACACAACAATGATGGACAGAATGTGGATCAATGTCACACATTCACCCCAGTCCAAAGATCTGGGCCCAAATCCATCGTTTTTCCACTCCACACCACCCTGGGTTAGACAATGGCGATATGCAAATCAGCGCTGACCCTGTGCCCCATGGGAACAGTCCAGTCCGAACTACAAAAGCCATGTCCTTCCCAGAACGGAAACAAGCATCCGAGGACCGGCCCGGTTTCGAGGTAACACCTCTCTTCAGCCCGGCTAGCTTGATTCCAGTGGTGTGGAGTGCCTGGGACTCACGTCTGAGCATCCCCAGTACACTTAGAGCGGTAACTGCAAACACAACAATGATGGACAGAATGTGGATCAATGTCACACATTCACCCCAGTCCAAAGATCTGGCCCCAAATCCATCGTTTTTCCACTCCACACCACCCTGGGTTAGACAATGGCGATATGCAAATCAGCGCTGACCCTGTGCCCCATGGGAACAGTCCAGTCCGAACTACAAAAGCCATGTCCTTCCCAGAACGGAAACAAGCATCCGAGGACCGGACCGGTTTCGAGGTAACACCTCTCTTCAGCCCGGCTAGCTTGATTCCAGTGGTGTGGAGTGCCTGGGACTCACGTCTGAGCATCCCCAGTACACTTAGAGCGGTAACTGCAAACACAACAATGATGGACAGAATGTGGATCAATGTCACACATTCACCCCAGTCCAAAGATCTGGGCCCAAATCCATCGTTTTTCCACTCCACACCACCCTGGGTTAGACAATGGCGATATGCAAATCAGCGCTGACCCTGTGCCCCATGGGAACAGTCCAGTCCGAACTACAAAAGCCATGTCCTTCCCAGAACGGAAACAAGCATCCGAGGACCGGCCCGGTTTCGAGGTAACACCTCTCTTCAGCCCGGCTAGCTTGATTCCAGTGGTGTGGAGTGCCTGGGACTCACGTCTGAGCATCCCCAGTACACTTAGAGCGGTAACTGCAAACACAACAATGATGGACAGAATGTGGATCAATGTCACACATTCACCCCAGTCCAAAGATCTGGGCCCAAATCCATCGTTTTTCCACTCCACACCACCCTGGGTTAGACAATGGCGATATGCAAATCAGCGCTGACCCTGTGCCCCATGGGAACAGTCCAGTCCGAACTACAAAAGCCATGTCCTTCCCAGAACGGAAACAAGCATCCGAGGACCGGCCCGGTTTCGAGGTAACACCTCTCTTCAGCCCGGCTAGCTTGATTCCAGTGGTGTGGAGTGCCTGGGACTCACGTCTGAGCATCCCCAGTACACTTAGAGCGGTAACTGCAAACACAACAATGATGGACAGAATGTGGATCAATGTCACACATTCACCCCAGTCCAAAGATCTGGCCCCAAATCCATCGTTTTTCCACTCCACACCACCCTGGGTTAGACAATGGCGATATGCAAATCAGCGCTGACCCTGTGCCCCATGGGAACAGTCCAGTCCGAACTACAAAAGCCATGTCCTTCCCAGAACGGAAACAAGCATCCGAGGACCGGACCGGTTTCGAGGTAACACCTCTCTTCAGCCCGGCTAGCTTGATTCCAGTGGTGTGGAGTGCCTGGGACTCACGTCTGAGCATCCCCAGTACACTTAGAGCGGTAACTGCAAACACAAAGTGTACTGGGGATGCTCAGACGTGAGTCCCAGGCACTCCACACCACTGGAATCAAGCTAGCCGGGCTGATGAGAGGTGTTACCTCGAAACCGGTCCGGTCCTCGGATGCTTGTTTCCGTTCTGGGAAGGACATGGCTTTTGTAGTTCGGACTGGACTGTTCCCAAGGGGCACACGGTCAGCGCTGATTTGCATATCGCCATTGTCTAACCCATGGTGGTGTGGAGTGGAAAAACGATGGATTTGGGCCCAGATCTTTGGACTGGGGTGAATGTGTGACATTGATCCACATTCTGTCCATCACTGTTGTGTTTGCAATTACCGCTCTAAGTGTACTGGGGATGCTCAGACGTGAGTCCCAGGCACTCCACACCACTGGAATCAAGCTAGCCGGGCTGATGAGAGGTGTTACCTCGAAACCGGGCCGGTCCTCGGATGCTTGTTTCCGTTCTGGGAAGGACATGGCTTTTGTAGTTCGGACTGGACTGTTCCCATGGGGCACAGGGTCAGCGCTGATTTGCATATCGCCATTGTCTAACCCAGGGTGGTGTGGAGTGGAAAAACGATGGATTTGGGCCCAGATCTTTGGACTGGGGTGAATGTGTGACATTGATCCACATTCTGTCCATCACTGTTGTGTTTGCAATTACCGCTCTAAGTGTACTGGGGATGCTCAGACGTGAGTCCCAGGCACTCCACACCACTGGAATCAAGCTAGCCGGGCTGATGAGAGGTGTTACCTCAAAACCGGGCCGGTCCTCGGATGCTTGTTTCCGTTCTGGGAAGGACATGGCTTTTGTAGTTCGGACTGGACTGTTTCCATGGGGCACAGGGTCAGCGCTGATTTGCATATCGCCATTGTCTAACCAGGGTGGTGTGGAGTGGAAAAACGATGGATTTGGGCCCAGATCTTTGGACTGGGGTGAATGTGTGACATTGATCCACATTCTGTCCATCACTGTTGTGTTTGCAATTACCGCTCTAAGTGTACTGGGGATGCTCAGACGTGAGTCCCAGGCACTCCACACCACTGGAATCAAGCTAGCCGGGCTGATGAGAGGTGTTACCTCGAAACCGGGCCGGTCCTCGGATGCTTGTTTCCGTTCTGGGAAGGACATGGCTTTTGTAGTTCGGACTGGACTGTTCCCATGGGGCACAGGGTCAGCGCTGATTTGCATATCGCCATTGTCTAACCCAGGGTGGTGTGGAGTGGAAAAACGATGGATTTGGGCCCAGATCTTTGGACTGGGGTGAATGTGTGACATTGATCCACATTCTGTCCATCACTGTTGTGTTTGCAATTACCGCTCTAAGTGTACTGGGGATGCTCAGACGTGAGTCCCAGGCACTCCACACCACTGGAATCAAGCTAGCCGGGCTGATGAGAGGTGTTAACTCGAAACCGGGCCGGTCCTCGGATGCTTGTTTCCGTTCTGGGAAGGACATGGCTTTTGTAGTTCGGACTGGACTGTTCCCATGGGGCACAGGGTCAGCACTGATTTGCATATCGCCATTGTCTAACCCAGGGTGGTGTGGAGTGGAAAAACGATGGATTTGGGCCCAGAGCTTTGGACTGGGGTGAATGTGTGACATTGATCCACATTCTGTCCATCACTGTTGTGTTTGCAATTACCGCTCTAAGTGTACTGGGGATGCTCAGACGTGAGTCCCAGGCATTCCACACCACTGGAATCAAGCTAGCCGGGCTGATAAGAGGTGTTACCTCGAAACCGGGCCGGTCCTCGGATGCTTGTTTCCGTTCTGGGAAGGACATGGCTTTTGTAGTTCGGACTGGACTGTTCCCATGGGGCACAGGGTCAGCGCTGATTTGCATATCGCCATTGTCTAACCCAGGGTGGTGTGGAGTGGAAAAACGATGGATTTGGGCCCAGATCTTTGGACTGGGGTGAATGTGTGACATTGATCCACATTCTGTCCATCACTGTTGTGTTTGCAATTACCGCTCTAAGTGTACTGGGGATGCTCAGACGTGAGTCCCAGGCACTCCACACCACTGGAATCAAGCCAGCCGGGCTGATGAGAGGTGTTACCTCGAAACCGGTCCGGTCCTCGGATGCTTGTTTCCGTTCTGGGAAGGACATGGCTTTTGTAGTTCGGACTGGACTGTTCCCATGGGGCACAGGGTCAGCGCTGATTTGCATATCGCCATTGTCTAACCCAGGGTGGTGTGGAGTGGAAAAACGATGGATTTGGGTCCAGATCTTTGGACTGGGGTGAATGTGTGACATTGATCCACATTCTGTCCATCACTGTTGTGTTTGCAATTACCGCTCTAAGTGTACTGGGGATGCTCAGACGTGAGTCCCAGGCACTCCACACCACTGGAATCAAGCTAGCCGGGCTGATGAGAGGTGTTACCTCGAAACCGGGCCGGTCCTCGGATGCTTGTTTCCGTTCTGGGAAGGACATGGCTTTTGTAGTTCGGAATGGACTGTTCCCATGGGGCACAGGGTCAGCGCTGATTTGCATATCGCCATTGTCTAACCCAGGGTGGTGTGGAGTGGAAAAACGATGGATTTGGGCCCAGATCTTTGGACTGGGGTGAATGTGTGACATTGATCCACATTCTGTCCATCACTGTTGTGTTTGCAATTACCGCTCTAAGTGTACTGGGGATGCTCAGACGTGAGTCCCAGGCACTCCACACCACTGGAATCAAGCTAGCCGGGCTGATGAGAGGTGTTACCTCGAAACCGGGCCGGTCCTCGGATGCTTGTTTCCGTTCTGGGAAGGACATGGCTTTTGTAGTTCGGACTGGACTGTTCCCATGGGGCACAGGGTCAGCGCTGATTTGCATATCGCCATTGTCTAACCCAGGGTGGTGTGGAGTGGAAAAACGATGGATTTGGGCCCAGATCTTTGGACTGGGGTGAATGTGTGACATTGATCCACATTCTGTCCATCACTGTTGTGTTTGCAATTACCGCTCTAAGTGTACTGGGGATGCTCAGACGTGAGTCCCAGGCACTCCACACCACTGGAATCAAGCTAGCCGGGCTGATGAGAGGTGTTACCTCGAAACCGGGCCGGTCCTCGGATGCTTGTTTCCGTTCTGGGAAGGACATGGCTTTTGTAGTTCGGACTGGACTGTTCCCATGGGGCACAGGGTCAGCGCTGATTTGCATATCGCCATTGTCTAACCCAGGGTGGTGTGGAGTGGAAAAACGATGGATTTGGGCCCAGATCTTTGGACTGGGGTGAATGTGTGACATTGATCCACATTCTGTCCATCACTGTTGTGTTTGCAATTACCGCTCTAAGTGTACTGGGGATGCTCAGACGTGAGTCCCAGGCACTCCACACCACTGGAATCAAGCTAGCCGGGCTGATGAGAGGTGTTACCTCGAAACCGGGCCGGTCCTCGGATGCTTGTTTCCGTTCTGGGAAGGACATGGCTTTTGTAGTTCGGACTGGACTGTTCCCATGGGGCACAGGGTCAGCACTGATTTGCATATCGCCATTGTCTAACCCAGGGTGGTGTGGAGTGGAAAAACGATGGATTTGGGCCCAGAGCTTTGGACTGGGGTGAATGTGTGACATTGATCCACATTCTGTCCAACACTGTTGTGTTTGCAATTACCGCTCTAAGTGTACTGGGGATGCTCAGACGTGAGTCCCAGGCACTCCACACCACTGGAATCAAGCTAGCCGGGCTGATGAGAGGTGTTACCTCGAAACCGGGCCGGTCCTCGGATGCTTGTTTCCGTTCTGGGAAGGACATGGCTTTTGTAGTTCGGACTGGACTGTTCCGATGGGGCACAGGGTCAGCGCTGATTTGCATATCGCCATTGTCTAACCCAGGGTGGTGTGGAGTGGAAAAACGATGGATTTTGGCCCAGATCTTTGGACTGGGGTGAACGTGTGACATTGATCCACATTCTGTCCATCACTGTTGTGTTTGCAATTACCGCTCTAAGTGTACTGGGGATGCTCAGACGTGAGTCCCAGGCACTCCACACCACTGGAATCAAGCCAGCCGGGCTGATGAGAGGTGTTACCTCGAAACCGGGCCGGTCCTCGGATGCTTGTTTCCGTTCTGGGAAGGACATGGCTTTTGTAGTTCGGACTGGACTGTTCCCATGGGGCACAGGGTCAGCGCTGATTTGCATATCGCCATTGTCTAACCCAGGGTGGTGTGGAGTGGAAAAACGATGGATTTGGGCCCAGATCTTTGGACTGGGGTGAATGTGTGACATTGATCCACATTCTGTCCATCACTGATGTGTTTGCAATTACCGCTCTAAGTGTACTGGGGATGCTCAGACGTGAGTCCCAGGCACTCCACACCACTGGAATCAAGCTAGCCGGGCTGATGAGAGGTGTTACCTCGAAACCGGTCCGGTCCTCGGATGCTTGTTTCCGTTCTGGGAAGGACATGGCTTTTGTAGTTCGGACTGGACTGTTCCCATGGGGCACAGGGTCAGCGCTGATTTGCATATCGCCATTGTCTAACCCAGGGTGGTGTGGAGTGGAAAAACGATGGATTTGGGTCCAGATCTTTGGACTGGGGTGAATGTGTGACATTGATCCACATTCTGTCCATCACTGTTGTGTTTGCAAATACCGCTCTAAGTGTACTGGGGATGCTCAGACGTGAGTCCCAGGCACTCCACACCACTGGAATCAAGCTAGCCGGGCTGATGAGAGGTGTTACCTCGAAACCGGGCCGGTCCTCGGATGCTTGTTTCCGTTCTGGGAAGGACATGGCTTTTGTAGTTCGGACTGGACTGTTCCCATGGGGCACAGGGTCAGCGCTGATTTGCATATCGCCATTGTCTAACCCAGGGTGGTGTGGAGTGGAAAAACGATGGATTTGGGCCCAGATCTTTGGACTGGGGTGAATGTGTGACATTGATCCACATTCTGTCCATCACTGTTGTGTTTGCAATTACCGCTCTAAGTGTACTGGGGATGCTCAGACGTGAGTCCCAGGCACTCCACACCACTGGAATCAAGCTGGCCGGGCTGATGAGAGGTGTTACCTCGAAACCGGGCCGGTCCTCGGATGCTTGTTTCCGTTCTGGGAAGGACATGGCTTTTGTAGTTCGGACTGGACTGTTCCCATGGGGCACAGGGTCAGCGCTGATTTGCATATCGCCATTGTCTAACCCAGGGTGGTGTGGAGTGGAAAAACGATGGATTTGGGCCCAGATCTTTGGACTGGGGTGAATGTGTGACATTGATCCACATTCTGTCCATCACTGTTGTGTTTGCAATTACCGCTCTAAGTGTACTGGGGATGCTCAGACGTGAGTCCCAGGCACTCCACACCACTGGAATCAAGCTAGCCGGGCTGATGAGAGGTGTTACCTCGAAACCGGGCCGGTCCTCGGATGCTTGTTTCCGTTCTGGGAAGGACATGGCTTTTGTAGTTCGGACTGGACTGTTCCCATGGGGCACAGGGTCAGCGCTGATTTGCATATCGCCATTGTCTAACCCAGGGTGGTGTGGAGTGGAAAAACGATGGATTTGGGCCCAGATCTTTGGACTGGGGTGAATGTGTGATATTGATCCACATTCTGTCCATCACTGTTGTGTTTGCAATTACTAAATCTGACATCATATCATTAATACTTTCAAAGTACCAATAATCAGAGAATGTGCTCGGTTTTACAAAGTCACTCAATGAAATCTTAAACTGGTGTGGATACTTCAAGAGCTCGACCGGGCCATAAATGTCATAATCTGTTTTGTCCCAAGCTACCCCGCCGGGTATTGGATTGGCTGTGACATTCACGGATGATAGTTCTCTTTTCTCAATGTGAGATGACTTGTGTGGCTTTAGGACCAACTTGATGTTCTGACTTGCTGTGTCCATTGTACTATATTTTCCCTCAATGAATTTTCCCAAACAAAGAACCATGATGAGCCAAAGCAGGAGGAAAAGTACACCTAACACAATCCAAAATTCAATCCATGGAGAAATCAGATAGGTTTCTTTGAGTTGATGAAAGAGTTCTGTTACTTTGTTTTTAAAAGATTTAGTTGTTGGCTGTTCTTCAGGCTCGCTTGGATCCTCAGAAAAGTCATCGAAATTGATGAAGTAGCCAGATGCAGTTCTATCAATTGTTGGAATCGCTTCCGGATTTTTATTTTCTTTTGGAATTTTCTTTGTTTCATTAGCATAGTCTGTGGCTACATCGTTGTAGACAGGCGTTTCTTGATGAACTGTTGCAATTTGGGTTTCAAGAGGCACAAGTTCAATGGCATTATTGCATAGTCCTTTTTTATTCACTGCAGGTTTATCAAATGTGATTAGTCTCTCAGTTTGAACCTCTTGTATTGTAGCAAACTTTGGTGTTCTGCTATTTTTTGGGAGCCCACTGGGCCTACTACTTATTATCGGCCACATGATTGTGGTTTTACCAGGTCGATGGATACAACTCGGTTCTCCTTTTTACCAGCAAGAGGCGGTAGTACAACTGATCTTGTTCCGTTGACAGCTAAGACAGGTACTGCTTTTCTGTAAGAAGGCCCAAATTCCTTCTTCACCGCGATCTTCTCTCTGACCAGATCCCCAATCTTTGGAATCCAGGCAGGCCTTGCTGGGACAAGTGGTTTCTCTTCAGTGGCTGTTGGCTGCTGTTTTAGCTTTACGTTGCTCAGGTCTTTTCTTGTTTCATTTAAGTCCTGTAAAATAGCCAAACGATCTTTGATATCAAAGCATTTTTCTTCTACCACTGAAGTCTGACTATCGAGGTCCTGAATGTGTATTCTAGTCCCGAACAGTAGTTCATACGGACTGAAACCTTTTAGAGAATTTCTTGGCAGATTGTTAAGACTAAGTTGGACACTTGTTAAATGTTGGACCCACCCATCACCCGTACCTAATACCCTCACCGTTATAGATTGCTTTATGTCTCGGTTTTTTCTTTCCGCAATCCCGTTTCCCTCAGGATGGAAGGGACAAGAGTACCGCAATGCAATGCCCATGCTGGTCATGGCCTCCTTATAAGCTCGAGAGCTAAAAGCAGGACCCTGGTCAGAATGTAGCATGCCAATTGCGTATGTGCCGATATAGACTCGCAAATCTTTTATAACAGTTCTGGCGTCAGCCGAGCGCTGGTGTCTACATTTTAAGTGAATCTAGTCTTAAATAATATGCATTGGGACGCATGTTTCCTGTTTAATCATGCGTATAGATCGCCTTATGCTTTCTATTAGGTGATCTGGCACTACTTCGGCCGGTTCGCCACTGCGATCTCTGTTGCAGTTTTCACAATTTTTTGCAATTTTGTGATTATCCAAGCTCATTCCCGGCCACCAGTATTCTGATTGTAATTCTGTCAGAGATTCTTTGATCATCTGATGCCTTAGACCTAATCCCATATGTGCTTCTTGTGCGTCTTGTATTAAGAAGATTCTCCTATTCGTGTTTGGAATTACTCTATCCCCCACTCCAGGGATTCGAGCAAAAGGAACGGAGTTTGTATCGATTATGTATGTATAATTGGGTGGATAGTTCACGGGTAATGCTGCACAGTCGCCTTTTGAAGACGTTTTTACCGCCAGCATGGTTTCCCCGTCTATGTATTTTTCTGAACGCTTTTTTGTGGCTACGGAAGCCGGATTAATTGCTTCCGCTGTGGCTGTCTCAGCCAATGAATTCCCTGCAGCGTGAACGCCATCACGCTGATGACTCAGTGTATGTATCACGTGAGTCTTTTGTAGTTCTTTCTTCAAAAGAACTACTTGTTCCCAAAGCAATTTTTGCTTGATTGTGGCACCTGTGTCATCTTTGTAACCGTTTTGAACCCATTTCCGCAAAACATTATTGTATGATTTGACGCAGGAATGCGAATCGCACACTATTAGTGTCGGGAATTCGCGATCCGCAATGTCGAGCGCCATTTTTAAAGCTATTAATTCAGTTTGTTGACCTGAATTGTCTTTTACAGATTGTGACATTGTTACCAGTGGTCTCAATTTACCTCCGCGCCACCGGCATTTGACAACCTCGCACGTAGCGTTAAAAGCTTGTTTTCCCCAAACTGAGGGTTGTGCATATCTGTCTGTATATGTTACACAGGCGTACTGTCGTAGGGGCAGACTATCGATTGGCAGAGGATATTCTCTTTCATATGTTAGATATTTCAGTTTTTTCATTTCCGGGTCAAAATAGTATTTCACTATTTCTGTAGCAAGAGAATTCTCCCATTGTATCCATTTTGGATCTAATGCCACGGTAGTTAAATTACGTGGGCTTGTTAATGCCTCGAAGGCTGATTCTGGTGTTAAAACAGTAAACCGTCTGCCTTGGGCCTGGGCTCTTTCTTTTGCTACAGCTGTTTCAACCGCATTTACAACATTTCTCGCGAGACTGAATGTTTTTTCAGCTTGTGAGTACAAGTGTTATTTGTATGCTATTGGTACCTTTTCTCCCTCATTAGAGGTCAGGTACGTGAATCCGCACCTTCCTGGGATGACTCGGATTACAAGGTTGCGTGTATTATCGCGAGTTTGCAATTTTGTTTTTGCTAACATGTCTGTTTGCAATGATCTCAAAATTTCTGTGTGTTTTTGAGTCCAATCGATTGGTTTAAAATCAGGTTTTATTAATTCATAGAGAGGTTTAACCCTCTCTGCATAATTTAGAATGTAAGTTCTTCCGAAATTCAGGAAACCTAGTATTGATTGTAAGTTCTTCGGCGTATTTGGTGCTTGAAGTACAGCACACTTCTCTAAGAAATTGTCTGCTAGGCTTTTGCCTTCACTTGATAATTCATATCCCAAAAATAGGACAGTCAGATGGGCAATTCGTGACTTTTTAAAGTTGAATTTGTAACCCTCTGCTGCGAATCCAAGTATTATGGTGTTCACTCTTTTCAAGTGAGTATCCAGGTCATCATCTGTCAGATAGATGTCATCGACATAAGATAATGCCTCATCATCATACATTTGTAGTAACTCTGTTACTCTTGCTGAGAATAATCCTGGGCTATTCTTGAACCCCTGTGGGATTCGACAGAAATTGTTCTGCAAGCCCATTATTGAGAAAGCGGTCAAATACCTGCTTTCAGGTGCAATGTTTTGACAAAAGAATCCATTAGAGATGTCTAATGTTGTTTTGTATTTTTTGCGCACGATGTTATTCATTAGTGCTGCACTATGTGAGTTTTGTACTGCAAATGTTTTGCAACATGAGTTAAGGTGTCTGTAGTCCAAAACTAGATGATATGAATCGTCTGGCTTGGAGACAGGAAACAAAGGATTGTTCATTTGTGAGGTGCATGTTTCAATCACCCCCTGGTATTCAAGTTGATCTAAGATCTCCCTGACCTGTTTTTTAGCTTCTTGCTTAATTGGGTACTGCCTTTGTGCAGTTGGTTGACATTTTAATTGGATTTTGTGAGGAGGAGAGTCCTCATCCCATCCTACATGATTTTTATATAATGCAGGAGCTTGGGCTACTGCCCACTTTCTTGCAAGTGTATATTTTTTATGAATTGGAATGTGATTTGAGAAGGCAGGCATAATCATTTCTTCGCCATGAGGGCACTCCCTGACAAACTTTGGTGGCCAGTCCTTTTCAGCTAAAAGGATGTCATAGCCTTTGGAAAGGTTATCCCAAAATAGACCCCTTACTTTCCTAGTCTTATCCCCCTCTATACGTAATGTTATCTCGTATATTTTATGAGGTTTGCTAACTCTGCTGTCTGCAGTTTCCACTTGAATGTATTCATTCGTGTCCACTGTCTCCAGATGATTCATCAGGATCTTGCGAGCTATGGTCACTTCTGCTGCGCTGTCTAGCACTGTCTGGGCCCACTCTCCGTTTTTCAGCTGTGTCCTCAGTATCCTCGGCATGTTTAACTATTTTAATGCTGGCTACCTTCTTTCTTGGAAATTGTAATTTTTTACTTTGATGAGCAAGTTCTTTGTCTTTGGACTTGACGTGCTCTTCCCTTTGTTCTGATCGTCCTCTTCTTTCCGATTTCTGCGAGGAAGTCTGAAAAGATCGAGAGGGACGTGTATCAATATCTTGATATCTATCAGGTTTCTTTAGATTATCCCTATTTCTAAGGTTGTATCTTTTCTCAGAGGGCTCCCTCTGGGGAGACTCGTGTCCTTGGTCCGGAGATCTTTCTCTCCGCCGAGGAGACCTTCCTCTGGACTGGAATCTTTTTTCTTTGGGGTTGGATTGTTTATTTCCATCCCAGCTCATTTTTTGAGTATTTAGATTATTTTTAATAAATATTTTTTCAGGATTTTCAGTTAGTTGGGGTTTTACTGGTTTCCCACCCAAATTATCTCTTCCTAGTTCTTCATAGGATTTTTCTATGATTCTGGCAAGTTCAAATGGTTGTTCTGCTATATTTGTTTCTTTCAATTTCTGGCGGATCGCCACAGATGCTGCTTCCCCTTTTAGGTTCGCTAATAATATAGCCGAGACCTGCTTGAAGTCTTTTAGTAATTTCATACCCAGAGTTAAAGCAGGTTCTGGACCGTATTCATTTTGAATCTGTCTTAGCACATCGGGTATTACCGCCATGGACGGAACACCATGTGTTTTTGTGTAAATGGAAGCAAAGACTGTGCCCCAAGTGTCACAGTCCTCTACATGTGGTGCGATCCCCATTGGAAGACAGATAGTCAGAATTCTGTGTTTCTCAGTAGGGGTAGTATCCGGAAATACTGCCTCTATTTGAGTGATTTTTTGTGCTAACCAGAATGGAATTTGTTCCCGTTTTATGGGTACTTTACCCAGACATGATTGTATGTTCTGTGGTGTAATTTTGTTTGTGTTCCCCTGATGAGGGGTCAGCTGTGGAATGTTAATGGCTGGTTGGACTGTTGAAGTCCGCATTACATATTGGACTAATTGTCTATGTATTTTAATCAGTTGTTTTAGCTGTGCTAAAAGTTCTGGTACTGACATTTTTTCGATGTCGGGATGTGGTGTGTAGCCGGCTAGAACCGGCCACGTTGCTCCTGGTCTACCTAGTGGACCGAGCCTGGTGATGTGATCCTTATGTTTTAGGGCGCCTTTAAACCAGAGCAGGTGCTCTTGGTATTTTAATGGGATTTCCCCCTCCTCGAAAGGAGTGTACTCTTCCGGAGGTTCCTCTATTTTGTAATAGTGGAATTCGTGTGTGACAGCGTTTGCTGCTGGAAAGTTTATCCATAAATAGAATACCTCTGTCTGACGATATTCATGTGCCTCAATTACGAATATGACTGTACCACCTCTCGATGTTAGTCCATTTTCTATAAGTTTAAGAGTTATAGTTTTTCTTATGTTGACCGGAATGAGTATTGCATTCGGGTCATTCTGTAGGAGACTTGTGTCATCCTCTAGGAGTCGAGCTGCTATTCTAGCTGTCTCCCTCTCTTCGTCACTTTCTGGCATTTTTACTGACAGAAAGGTTTTTGTTGCAGATCAAGTTTCAAGGAAACAAAGATTAGGTGCACAATATTTTTGGAACACTGTATCCTTCAACGTTGACTAAACCAAAAACTATACATAGAAATCTCTTCCTACTAAGTTCCGGCGGATTTTTTACCTTTTACCCACTCCAGACGTCTTTTGGAGTATTTACGGCAAAAGGGGTCTGTGTGAAAAAGCACGACTGAGTTACTCTAACGTCTTGAGTTAGATTTATCGCCTTACCAAACGTTGGGCGCCATGTAGTGTAGTTCCTATATTCCCAATAGGCTCTGCGCATTGGAATAATATATTCAGCAGTGTAGACGTAGGACTGAGGTTATCTAGGTCTCTACTGACTATATTAGACTTAAGGTTTGCCAGCTAGCTCAGAGGTCACTAGAAACTTTCTCGAATAAACGAGGAGGAGTTTAACCTCCCTGGATAGACAAGAAGGGATTAGCTTCTGACAACCATAAAACATGACAACTTTGCTCTCCCTGAATAAGAGTGTATCTCTAGAGTCGTGTGAAAACAATAGACAGCTATTTCACTCAGTCAAATGTGCGTACTTAGTTTCACCAGAATGCAGAGAAAAGAGAGACGGGCGTTTTCAATAAAAGGTGTTATTTATTGAGCAGTCTTCTTCCTCATACAAGAGAAATGAATTGCCACGATTGTAATACTCATGGTAAAGTAAAGTGCGTACAGTAAAAAGAGAAGTATAAAATAATACTGTAAAAGCATTGATATGGTTTCTTAGCCATATGATACTTTAAAATAGATAAAATATATACATACATATATACATTGACTTATCGTACTCAACTGGTGCTTCTAAATACGCCTACCCCGGTGTACCTGACCTAAGCCTAATACGTGGGAAGGAGTAAGTAAGTAGCAGTTTAAGTTACGTTTGTTTTGCCAAGAATCTGACTCAAGAATTCTCTGTAAGGGTTTAGTCAGTTCCGTACCTGGGTAATAGAAAGCAGGAGGTCTTGTATCTCTTTCTCAGGACTCGATATCCCAGTAACCCGCGAAGGTATCTGGAAACACCGGAGCTGGATTTCTCGGCAGGAGAAAAGACAGCGTCTCTCTCAGTGCGTCAAAGGAGGAGGGGCAGCGTCCGTGGGCTCTCGCATCAGCTGGGCTCTCGGGCAAGTAGATAGCTGCTCTGCTCCAGAATCACCACCGTGTGTTTGCTGAAGGCAACGTTGGTATATTTATACCTGAAAGGTGCCTGGGTTTGACGTAAGGTTGGACATAAGACGTCAATAAAGATGTCACTAAGAACTGGCCGTTCTTACAGTGCTTTACAGGAGTTCTAGGACGAAATCAAAACAAAAGCAAGGGGGATTTCCCAGGTTGCTGGAGGCTTGGTTTTGTTTAGAGAACTCGGTGTGCTTACTAGGGGGCTGGAGGAGTAGCCTTGCTTAATGTGACAGCATGTGCTACGACTGAATTATGGATATGATTATTATGCCGTTGCATGGATAGTATTGATTATAACCGGACAAGGGCATAAAATAGGAATATCGATTCAGGTTCCTAGATAAAACACTACAATCTACACCATTCATCACTACGCCGCCGGACCCCAGGGATGTCGGCTAAAGGGCTGTGTTACCAATATAACGTTGAAAGATGCTCGTAATTGATGCGGCCGGCCCCGGAGGTTGTAGGCCAATAGCTGTGTTATTGTAGGAGTGTGCAATAAAGGTCTTTTAAAAAAAATAAAAAAAATAAAACAACGGAGAATGTGTAACTTTGTTTTTAGTGGAGTATCCTTTATATGCCTTCACATATCTAGCGTTCGGTGTTTAATGTATATGCTTATTTGTTTGATTATTGAAATGTTGAAGATTCATTAATGCTGCATTTATTATGCCCTTCTTCATCTGAAGTGAGAATAAGGGGTGAGAAGATTTAGAACTACATGCCTCCACCATCGTAGAAAGCTGCCCTGAGTGCACAACCAAGGAACTCAGTTAAGGGGGGATTTATAGTGGTGGACATGAGGGGAAGTAGGTCAAGGCAGGATTCAGAATTAGGGGTCAAGTGATATCATCCTCAGGAGCCATGACGGGTGGGGCTCAGGGAGGATCGTTAGGGTGAGAGGGAAAGAACAGAGTAGAGGGAGGAGGAATTCCCCTCAGCAAATAAAAAGTTGAAAAGTCTCGATAAAATATAACAGACGGATGGTAGTTATTATTATTTTAGAGGCAATTTGTATTCAGCATAACAGTACCACTACCTTGTGTAGTTTACTAAAAGCTGAGTATGAGGCTGTCCCTGTCTCAGTCCAGACACAGCCCAAGTGAATAAGAAAACATTGATCCCTTAACCTATAAAAGTGGTTGAGCATTCACAGGGTATATTCCCCATGTATTTTTTGCATCTACTAATGCCGCGGTTGGAGGTGTGACCATATTGATTTCTAAGAAGCTCCAGTGTGAAGTTCAGCAGGTTATCAGGTATCCACGGGCAAGCTGGATCTGGGTTAGAACCTTGATAGAGCAGCAGGTAATCCATGTCATACTTTAGTAAGGCTTTACTGAAGACTCTAATATAAACTTTAGAGGAAGTACATAATATTGCCATGCGACCAATGGGGACAGTCATGCCAAAGAAAGCTTTCTATATTATTCAAAATGTTAGAGTTGATTGTTCATTAATTAATAAATAGCAAAACAAGCCAAAATCTGTTCAATTCTTGAAAAAATGAATATATGATCTGGCTTTAATAGATGCATGGCCAATTGATCACCCTCAGGATAAGCAATTGACTTGCTTTTAAAAACAGATTCAATTTAGCATCAACATTTTGTTTTGTATCACATTCAATTTGCGGGGAAAGTACAGATGTTTTAGATAATTGCTTTTAAGACCATTCAGCTATTAATATTGAGCTCAAAATAGAGGAACCCAATGCGACCCATTTTAGGTGGTGTTTGGACAAGTCTTTGTTGATTAATAAGGAATGGGTTGCACATATGTGTATCGCATTAGAAGAATTTTTTAGAAAGGAACTTTGTTACTGTCTCTTCTTTTTCTGTACGTGGTGCCTTAAAAGCAGTCTCCTTCAAAGCTACGACTATTCAGCAGTATAAAGAGGTATCTACAGAATAACAATCAGCAATAAACATTGCAACCCTAGTTTGTACCACTTCCAACGCACCAGCTGCAAAACTAGAGCTAACTCAAGCTCAGCAGAAGGTAAAGGACAATTTTACATCGATCAAATTTGTTAATCAAGATACTTGCTTTCAAAGGAGCTACGAGGAAAGCGAACATGTTGGTTGATATCTAACATTGTTGAAAAAGCAAAAAAATAGCAAGAATACCATAAAATCCATTGTAGACACAGCACAAGTAGTCACTCAGGTGGATCTAATCACCAAAGTATTTCTCAAGCACTACTCAGAAATTTGGCCCCTATTATGATGTCATTAGGTCAGTTCACCGACAGGCCATCAGTGCTGGTCTGACCGCCGACATCTCTTCTGTCTGACCGCCATATTATGAAACAGGCAGTCGGACCCTAATCTGTCAGACGCAAGACCGCCGGCTCCGCCAGGTGGCTCAATAATATTAACCAAACAAAAAAGTTTGAAGAGGCATATGCGAAAAGAGTAAGGGGCATTAAAGAATTTACCGCCTCTTGGCAGTTTATGGATGCAATAGTACATGCTTGATAATAGGGACATTGTTTTTACTTGTATATGTACTGTATTATTATATTCTTACAGTCCTGAGGGTAGCTAAGAATGTAATTTACACTTGCACTCTCACTGATTGCTATTTCCTGATGTTTATTGGAAATAATATCAGTGATTCATTATGATGCTAGTTATATCATGATTGTTAAGGGGAAAGGTATGGGATGACGATGGCTACACAAGTGTTGCTATTTTAGGTACAATTGCACTTTTTGCTGTTTGCTGCTATACTGATCAGTTGTAAAAAATATATATTACTGGTGTTTAGTAACTGTGGAACAACAATTTCATCCTGAATTTTGTATTTCATACTGAACAACTTTGATTACTTTCGATGTTGTTTATTGACTTCCAGTGTTTCTCTTGTATTTGATTTGTATATGATTCTGCTCAATACAAATATATTAAAATTATATGTATATAAATAATGAATTGATAATTATTACTTAATTAACTTCCCACCCTAGACTCCCTACAAACCTAGTAGCAAGCAAATTGCATAGTTAAAATTCAATGAAATAAGTAAAATACAAATAATAATTAATAGTTAATTAATAATGACTTTTTCCACCCTATACCCTTACAAACCTTGCAGCCCGCAACTAAAATATAAGTGAAATAAATCAGTATTCTATATCTTACATAATTAAAAATCAATCAAACGATTAATTTATGATTACTAATTATATTTTAAATAATTATTACTTAATTAACTTCCCACTCTAGACCCCTACATACCTAGCATCACAAAACTAAAATATGCATAAAATAAATCAGCATTTCATATTTTACATAATTCAAAAATAATTAAAGAACTAATTAACAATTAATACATTGCTAATTAATTATTACTCAATTAACTACACACCCTAGACCCATACAAACCTAGCAGCCCACAACTAAAATATAGGTAAAATAAATAAGTATTCCATAAATTACAAATTAAATCGATTGAATAATTAGGTACCGAATAATAATTAATTGTTACAAAAAGTGTTACTTAATTACTTCCCACCCTGTACAAACCTAACAAACTGATAGAACACTATACATTACAATTCATAATTAAATGGAATAAAACATTCTAAATCACTTAAAATTACAAGTTAGATTAAAAAAGCAATACAATTTATACAAACAATAGTAACACACAATTAGGATGTCAACTAAAACACAATCAAATAATTTAAAAATGATATTGTTAACAACTATATTACTGGAAACAATATTTTTTTTAATGATATTCTTTAAAACTATATTACTTACCTCAAAAAACAATATTCTCGTCAACGATATTAGTGCATCACACTATTTGTGTGTCACAATAACTAATTCCCAATATGTATGTATCCCAATATTTTAAACTTAATATTTTGTCTAAACAGAAAACACCACTAAAACTGGTCACATTCAATATAATTTTGGTGGTGGAAGGAAAATAATTGTTGATACCGTTTCCAATTCTTGTTATGAACTATGGCATCATAAAAAGAGACTTGGAATGTAAGAATGAGATATGGTATATTCCTCAACATTTAGCTCAGATGGCAAGGTTAAATGATGAAGTGGGCCAACATTTCACAATGCGTCACTAAACCATGAGCTCGGAACCTGTAATGGACATACTAAATTTGAAACCCCTCCAAATCTAACATTTAGAAAATATAAAAAAGAAGTCATCCAAATGATATCCTTTTTATTTGTGAGGATTGGTTAATATGCAATATTATGGGGGAGATTTTGTTACTTTATTGTGAGGCATTTCTCAATAATTTCCTAACTCCCTGTAAACTCCCCATAAATATCTAATTCTCCTCTGGGTATTGCTCCTCCGGGCTGTGGTGCAACGCCGTAACGCTGCTCGTGCCCACCCACCCACATCTGCCCAGTGAGACACAGGATGCCTAGCAAGACGCAGGGTTTCAGGAAACGAGACTCTTGTGTCCCTCCCGCCTCCACCCCGTGTCTACGTCCGGGAGTTTCGTGGACACTGCCACAGAGGCAAGTGGAATCAGCCAGGAGCTGGGTGGTAACAGGCTTGTTGTAGCATTCAGCAGAGCCGCAGGACTGCAGGGACAGTGGGGTCAGGTGGCATAAACCTTCTCTCGCTACTTTGGTCTACCCCCTGGGAAGCTGGGGGGTTTGGATGTATCACAGGGTGAGAGTGGGCTGGACCAGCGCCTTGTGTGTCCTGATTCCGCATTGTTCCCCCGAAGCTCTTGTTGTGCCTTCATGCATGCCTCCTCCTTCATAACATCCATTTGGTCTCTTCCTTGGCCCTCACCTCAACCCTCCCTAATAGATCCGCAGACACCATTATTGTCTTCAACCCCATATTTGGGCAGATCTTCAGCTCCTCAATATAGTTGTTGTCCTGAGGTTTCGCTTTTGACTCCATAGGAGAGAGCAGCCTTCTTCTTTGTCACTCCCCAAGACACCTGTTGGATCCGGATATCTTAGGGTGTGTCGGAGGCGGCGACAGCATGCGGTATGGCTGAGCAGCACAGGAGGAGGAAGGGTGATCATCATTTTAAGCACTGATTTCTGTCTACTACGGGTAGTTATCACATTTTAAATCATATGATGCATGCACTACAATTTTAGCCCTAGTAGTTTAGTGTTTTCTTTGTGATTATTGAACCAGGATCCATTATGGATTTTGTGCCCCAAGGGGCTCATTGGTACCTCTAGGGGAAGGGGTGTGAGAGGCCAAGCAAAAGGCGGAAGGAAGTGAATAAAGAGCCTAAAGTCAATTACCCAAGTACTTCTACAAGAGATGAAAGTGCAACACCCTCTTCCATAACCACTTTTATAAGGAAGCTTGTTACAAAGCATTTTCAGCAACAATCTTTAATCGGAGCAAGTCTTGGGGTCTCCAGGAGCTCAAGGTGCAGCTGAAGTGGTTTTAGAAGAAGACAACGGTCAGCTAGGGAGCAATCTGGAGGATTCACTTTCATCTGATTTAGAGAAGGACCCTAGACTTTTGTTATTCCCTTGTCTTGGTTTACTGACAAGCTCATTGACTGCGGATGGGTCTGGAGTCTATAGGTCTCGATCCAGTTTGGACTACTGGGAGTTAAGTAAGTCATCACCTAAACAAAAGCAGCTGATCCATGGGTCTGATTTAAATCAGGGATTGGTAGCAGTATTTATTGATATTCAGCCCTCTGCATCATCGTCACTGTAGGACGTCATCCTCCTTATGCAGAAGATGTTACAAGGAATCCTGGAGACTATTGTGGTTGTTTGCTTTAACCATGTTTTTCAGTCCAAACACCTGAAGGAGATTCATACTGAGCTATGTAAAGTCAGCAACTGTAGACCAACAGTAATGGGTCCTGAGGAGGGAAATGTCCCCGAAGAAAATTTGTATGAGGCAGTTTCAATAATTAATAGCAGGGCTCAGCAAAACCCTGACAAGTCCCCAAGCTTGCTATATATTTCTTAATGCCCAATGCTAGAAAAGGCAACACACCTATGGGTACCTTAGATTTTCCTCTGGCTATTATTATTTGCAGGGTCGTGGAGGGGTGATAAGACCGGAAGAGTTTCTGCAGGGAAAACAGGGATAGTGCAACCTCTAAAGAAGTGTTGGAGGCCAAAAATAGAGAGAAGCTTTGAGGAGTATGACAGTTGTCCCAGTTGTGTCCAGTTTGGAGGAGCCATCAAATCAAGACAGAAGCACATCATCTAGGAAGAGACAGCCTGCTCAAGATCAAGCATTAAAACATAATAGAAGCCCTGTGGTCGGTGATGGGGAAGGAATTAAGTCTCCAAGGATTAAGAATAGAAGATGGGAAGTTACCAACCCTGTAGAGAAGCCTCAAACTCTTAAACAGGGAACTTGTGTACTGGTGTACTGATGTTGGATATAATCCGTTGGGGGAAGAAAGCTAAGAAATTGCACCCACTGAATAGTTCTAAAATATTGGTTATATTTCTACAGAGTCACCTCACTTTCCAGGCACTCCTCAATGTAAATGTAAATGTAAATGTCATGGTACTTATAGAGCGCACTGTCACCAGACGGTCACCTTGCGGTGTCGCCTATTCGGCTTCCTGACGCTGATACTCATACCGCTGTGGAACCCCTCCTGGCTTTCCTTGTGAAGTGTCCACTCCTGGGCACCCCCAGGGTGAAGCCAGGCATCCTTAGCGCTGTTGGGGCCGGTGTGGAGGCTAAGCAAGCTATTGCCCAGAGTTGCAGCGTGGGGCCCGTGATTAGAATAGGCACCGAGGCGAGAATTAACAGGTCCGAGGAAATTGAGTCCGAGACCCCGCCGAGGCGGGAATCGAACCCTGGTCCCTGGCCAGAACTCTGCATCAGGGTCTGCCGCTCTAACCATTGAGCCACACTCCTCCACTCCTCAGCCTATCTGGGTTTCAGGTTGGGGAGGAGGGGAGGGAATTAACAAAAATTGACTTCATTTTGCCCATTATCACAAATATGGAAGCTGAAGCATAAATCTATTCAGCTGGTGGGGGGTCAGGGGATAATGATACCTGCTAGGGAGGAGCTTATGAGGAGAGGTCCCAGTGCTAACCACATCCTAAACTCGCACGGAGGGTTGGGTCCAAGGCAATGGGAGTTTATTTCATCTTACTCCTCAATAGGGAATTACCAAGGCCCAACCCTCAGGGGTATAGTGTGGACCCACAGCCCACTGAAAACCTGAGTGTTCTAATAGCTAATAATAGAACAGTGAAGTATAGTAGGGCATCTCATAGGTAGGGGCAGAATAATTGGTTTGCCCCCCAATGCAGTATCAGGACATGCAAGAGTAGGACAATTGGGTAAATGTTCCACAGAGGGTGGTGTCATCCCACAACCTGAGAATCCTAAACTGGAATATACATGGGTTTGCCCGATGTAACAAGTTGGTAATTCGGATCAAAGAGTACGTTTATACCATGTTGTGTTCCTGCAGGACTCCTGGTTGAGAGAAGAAACGTTATTGAGTGCTTGTTAGCCATAAACAGGAAAGGTAGTAAGCATGGGAAGGGTAGAGACTCTGCGGGGATGCTGATGTTACTACTAAGGTAAATAAAAAGAATCTTGTTGTAGTTCATTTGTCCAGTGGAATACAAATCCTAAGTTTAAGAGCTAGGGGTGAAGAACAAGGAATGTAGGTAATTTATATTGCTAAATATATACATCCATAAAAGGAGTATTGTAGGATGAATAAATAGGAGGATTTCGACCAATTCTTGGTGCAAAAATGTATAGAAGCTATGGAAATTATGGCCAGGGACTTCAATGCACATCAATATCCTAGGAAACTGGATGAATTTTTGCAGGAAGTATTAGAGTGATATAATAATACCTCCTGCTTCTTTCTCAGTAGGCGTGATTAAGGAGGCCAAGGTGTTGGGCCAATGGTTGCCAAATAATGTGTTGTTATTTTTAAACGGTCACTTTGAGATTGATACTACGCAGCTCCAACGTTTTCCTACGGTTGCCAAGAGTGCCCCATTAACTATATGTTTCGTTCCAGCTTTGCAGTAAGTACTCTACTGGGACTTTAAAGTAAGAGACTACTAGGATAGCAATCATCTTTGACTTTCAGACGTTTTATGATAAAGAAAAAGAACCTGAGGTGGTGGCTAAGGTTTTGCCCCTGGGTATAAGCCTCACTCTGAGACTTACAACATGCCTTGATCCCCCATATCTCCAGCACAGGGCTGCAGACCAGGTTTCTGAATGTATCAATGTTTTTACTGGGACAAGGAGAGAATTGTGTAGTTCAATTTGTTTTTAGAAAATGTGATGGCCTGTATATGTGTAAAGCTTATTTGTAAACCTTAAGAAGTGTGTGATGCAGTCAGCAGGTTCAGGAAATGGGCAGGGTTGGTTCAATGCAGCCTGTCATAAAATGAAAAGCCATCTGAGGAGGGTATCAAAACAATTCATGCTAGGAATAAGTACAGTTTCCAAAGAGGAGGTTAAGTGTCTAAAAAACTCAGTATAGGCATCTACTTGGAGAAAAAAACCTGCCTTTTTTCATACCCACTAGAGCGAAATGTTAGAGGTAATACAGTCAGGAGACCAGGGGCATTTTGGCAGAAAGTTAATAAGACCTGAAAACCCCATGAGGGGGCGCTCACCTAAATGATTGCAGGGGATACCTGTGTTATGTACCTGGAGGATTTATAGGGCTCCCTGCAAATATTGCCCAATCCCCAGGTGGGCTCCTCCGGGAGTGTGGAACATAATTGGTTTTCTGTAAAAGAGATAAGGTCTGTAAACGACCGTATTAATCTAACTAAGGTTGCAGGTCCAGATAATATCCATGCAGTCTTAATCAAGACAAATAGCGATTGGTGGGTTTATTGGCACCTGTTTGGTTGGATAATCACAACAGGGCTATGTCCGCCCTCGTGGAAAGACTGTGTTGTGAAACCCATACTAATAAAAGAGAACAGCACACAACCCTCACATTACAGACAGATTAGCCTCCTAGATATCTCTGAGAAGGTGTTTTCCAAAGTCTTATTGACACATTTGGATGAATGGGCACAGGAAAATAAGCTCAGCCCTATTCAGCAGGGTGGGTTTTGAGAAGGCCACTCTACTGTAGATCACTGTTTTGCCCTTTGGGGTATCATTATGAAATCACTGGCACTCAATCAGAGACTGTGCTGTTGCTTCACTGATTTTTGTATGCCGTTTGACACAGAAGGTAGGGTTCTGCTCTGGGAAAAACTCAGCTTCTTGAAGATACCATCTGACTTACTTAGTATGTTCCAGGCATTGGTTATATGACAGAACCACACGTGCCTTAACAACAGCTGCATCATTACCACATGTTTCTTTAGCATACAAGTCGTTACAACGACTTGCTGTAGCAAAACTCTGGACTTTCAAATAGTATAATTTATAATTCCAACTCTGCGTGTCAGCAGGGAAGATGTTGAACTTAAAATCCAACACGAGTCCAGCACTGCCTTCCCTAAACCAAGTCGTTGTAACATCTTGCTTGCTAAAGGAACATGTGATAAAGAGACATAGTAAAGGCACTGCATGGTTCAGACTGAGTGGTAATTGATGTTTCCCCAGGCATTACATACTCACAATTGGGCACAGGTAGAATTAGACAAGTCTGGGAGGTTATCAAAAAGGACACCAATTTGAAATAGTCTTCACCAGGGTTGTGTTTTGGCCCTATCCTTCTTTGGTTTATTTTTGACAGATTTACAATTTTCAAAGGATTTTTAAAGTTAAATATTTAAAATTATTAATGTTCTTTTCACCAAACATTGGGGAAGTCCATATTCCATGCTTATTGAATGCAGACAATCTGATATTGCTAAATGACATCACCCTTGGTCGGCAAAGGAAATTGGAGTCCGTTGACGCCTATAGTAAAGAAAGTCTTTGAAAATCAGTTTATAAAAAACAAAGATAATGGTTGTTGGAAAAATAGTAACTAAGGCCTAGATGTATCAAGCCTTTTGCGATTCGTTAAGGCCGAAATTCGCAGAATTTCGGCCTTAATGAATCGCAAACGGACATTTTGCATCTTTTGGGATGTATGAGAAATTAGCAAAATAAGGAATCGCAAAAAATTGCGATTCCTTATTTTGCATAAGCATTTAAGGAATCGCAATTTTGCGATTCCTTAAATGCCATGTATGAAACATTTTTACATTGCGAATTCAGGTTAAGGAATCGCAAATTAACACCAATTTGAGGTTCGTGTTAATTTGCGATATCCTTTCAAAAACCAAAATATGACAATTTTGAAGGTGGCATGTGACACACATACATGCCCATAGGGCATGTATGTGTGCCATATGCACACACATGTAAGTTTCAGGGGTGCAGCAGGGTGTCCATGAGACACCCCTGCACCCTTGAAATAATTCTCAAATTGCGATAAGCAAATTGCGAATTCGCAATTTGAGAATTACTTCACAATCATTCCTATGGGCCTCCTGGCCCATAGGAATGCATGGGAAATTATTCCTTATTTGCGAATTCGCAAAGTGCAAATTCGCAAATAAAGATTAATAAGGAATAGCTAAAAAAAAGTGATTTTTTTACATACATTCCATTTTGCGAATTCTAAATAGCGATTCGCTAAAAATCGCTATTTAAGATTTGCAAAATGGAATCTTGATACATCTAGGCCTAAGTTTAGATGGGCTTTGAATACTTTACTAGTAGAAGTAGTGGACTCTTACAAATATTTGGAGATGACTTTCTACAAGAAACTAAAATGTGCCACCCATATGGGGAGTGTTAAGCCCATATCCATGTAACAAGCAGGATACCTAGTCAAGTTTATTCAGAGTTATGGGTGCTGATCACTTACCACCCTTATGAAAGCTTATAAAGGGAATATGCCTCCCCTTGCCCTATATGGGGGCAGAGATTCTTGCACTCTATTGTTCTTGCAGTTGGAAACCAATGGGTGGTGCAGTCCTCAAAGGGTTACTGCGCCTTCCACTGGAAACTATGATATAGGGTATAAGAAGGGAAATGAAATTGGCATCTTGGCAGTTGTTGTCCAACTTTCATACACTGAGGTTTTAAAAAAGTTATCTCTGGACGAAGAAGCAACAAAGGTTTCTACGTTATGCAGGAAAAAGATTCTACGCAAGGAAAGAAAGTGGCCCGAAATGTTTAGCTTAGGATAAGAGAACTTAAAACTGTGCTCTACTTATGGAGCATAATAGAAACATGGTCAGCTTTTTCAAGTAAGAAAGCATTGAGGGAATCAGTCAGAGGAAGTAGGTTTACGTTGAATTTGGCCTATTTAAGGAACAAACCCTCTATCAGCTTTACATTGAAGTCCTTAGGGCAGGAAGCTGTTTTCCCTATTGCGCACAGTTACCATATCCCAGGTTACTTAAAAAATGAGACTGGGGTGTAACCCAATCTTTTCTAGTGCTAAATGGTACAAGGCGATACGGGATGAAAAATGGCTTTTGTATGCTTCTTTAATGTAAAATACTCATTGTGTCATGTTCTCATGGATTGTGTCTTTTATAACGCTGTCCACTTTAAGTTTTTAAGCCCTCTATTTTTAAAATATCAAATGTACTCTAGGTTGAATGCAATGGGGTTATTGTCGGAAATGCATTTTTTGGACATTGCAATAGGAATTGGATTTTTATGCTCTGTGTTAGGCAGCGTTTAAAAAATGGATTAGGGTCGGTCGGTCTTAACTATATGTCGTTATGGTTTTTAGAATGTATGTGTTGGTTTTTAGAATCTTTTATGGACCATTGTCCTATTAAACGTATTGTAACATCCCTGGTTTCTGAATTGCTATCAACTTTGAGCCCAGAAATCTGTCCTGCAAAAACACCTGGGAAAAAACAATTTGAACAGAATAAGGTGACCAGCAATAAGTCGACTGGGTGTAACTTGCTAACATACACTCCAGGGGCAATTCCTACTCAAGTGTAAGAAGCCAGGGATAATGCTCTGGATGAGTCTCCCTGTGGTTGACTGGTGAGCTTGAATGAAAACTTGGCATACTTCGCGTTTGGATCCTGGATTCCGCTACTATGCCCCGATTTCCTAAACTATTGTTTTTCGGGACTCAGCTCCTTGTAACCAGTTTGAATAAGCTGTAGGGTGTGCCGGTCTTGAACATATAGTCTCAGGTTATTTTACGCAAGAAAGATGTAATTTGTCTACTGTTGCTTATTCATTTCCCTTTTGTCAAATCAGTTTACCAGAATTTCACTCTAAATAAACACAAAACAATGTAATAATAAGCAGCAACAGCCCAATGGGCAATCTTTTGCTGCACAAATTTCATTTGATTTAATTTGGTCATACTTGTATAACTCACAGACACCCAAATAGGCTTCCCAGCGCTTACAATGGTCAGATGGATGGGTAATCACAAATGTAAGGGCATTAGAACAGCCATGTCTTGAGGGTTCTTCTGAATACTTTCTCATCAGGGTGCTGGTGGATAGAGTGCAAGAGATAGTCAAAGGAATGTCCTCCGTGTCTTGATTTATGGAGCCTAGGGATTCTAGCAAGATATATGATTTTAGGGCTCCGGAGGGACAGTAGAGTTGCACTTTGTTGTGTCTTGTATATATGTGCATGAAGACTCTAGTGGCCCTCGACATACTCATTAAAAGTATTATGTAATCTAATGGGTGTGACCCAGTACGTGCAGATAAAGGGTGCACTTTGAAAAATAAAGAAGTGCACTACAGAGCTCCATGTGTGGCAAGTTATTTGTAAGCTACCGGGCTGGGGAGGATGCCTCAACTGGCGGTGAGATAGGAGATATGTAACCTAAAAAAAACGAAAGTGCTCTCCCTGAGAGTGTGCCGAGCTCCAGCAAACTGCTCGAGCATGCCACGTGCACCTCAGTCAAAGTGAAGCAGTCAACGGTTGGCTTATATGGAGTCTAAGAGCCACTACAACCAGTACAAGGCTTTCGAAGCAGACAAAGGCCCCACTTAAAGTTCAATCACAGTCATCCCGTAACCTGCTGGTAAGGCCAAAAGAAGAGAGACTGCCCGCAACATAGCAAAAAGCTGGCATAATTACAGAATATTAGCGCTAAAGGCAGCAACAACCAGGAACAGTGAAGCACAGAAGGCTGAGATAGCCAGGTGCACCAGAGTGCAAAAAGCAGCAGCAGCAAGGCACCAAAAAAACGCTAAAGGCAGTGAAAACAAGGTATGATACAGAAGGTTGAGAATGGTCATGACCATGTACTGGAGACAAAACAGCTACTCACCGCTAAAGATGAAAAAGAGACCATACGACATCAGATCGGCAGCAGCAACACTGATACAAGCATGCGGCTGGGGCTTAGAGATGGTATGAATGGAGCCAGTCCAAGCGGACAACAGATGGCGCTGGAGAAGGCCCTACTCTCAATGTCAGTGAGGTCCACAACTGGCTACAATGCTGCTGTTTCCCTGAAACTGCAGCTTCCATTTGATACCACCAAAGAGCACAATATTGGTGCCAGATGGACTGCATGGATTGAAGCATTCGATTATTTTATTGACGCACTAGAAGAAACCGATGACGAAAAGATCATCAAATACTTAAAGATCCTTGCAGGTGACTGAGTAAAAGAGGTGCTAAAGAAAATATCACAAGCTGGTGAAACATCATACGTCAAATCAAGAAGACCTTAGAGGCCAAGTTCAATCCAATGCCAAATGTCGACTGTGAAAGGTACACTTTTAACCAAGCAAGACAGTAACCTGATGAGACGATGGATGAGGTTGTTGAGATACTTGATATTCTTATGATGCACTGCAAATTTAATGAATACAATGATGAAGCCATCCATCTAAGAGTAACTGATGGTTGCCTCTCTGACTCATTCTGACGACTCACGCTGAGAGAAACGCTCAGTTAGGAGAAAGCACTCATGGCTGAAAGAGCGGAGGAACATGCCGATCGACAAGCTGGCAATATGGAAGCTGTAACAACCCAAAATGAATCAGCATTGAGAATGAAAAGTAAGCAGAAATACATGGCAGAGGCCCAACGAGTGATGTCTCAGAAGAAAAAGAAATTATTTTTTCACTGTGGATTCTACTTTCCACATGAAGGTAAATGTCCTGCTATCGGACAAATATGCCAAGGCTGTGTAAAGGAAAACCACTACATAACAGTTTGCACAGCAAAATCAAAAGAGAAACTAAGTACAACATGAAGAGACAAGAAGATGGACTCCAGAACTTCCAGAGCATTCTAGCCACGTCCACAAAGCCCAACTTTAACTCCAACTAAGGGAAGTGGAAACAAAATGAAATTAATTGTTATCAAATTCCTCGTCCAACGGTTTATCACATCATCAAGTGACGATGAGGAAAATGGATGTGCCATGGTGATGTCAGTCACAGATCGGCAAGAAAATGTAGGATTGGTCCTTTGCAAGAAAAAGCATGCCTGAAAAGAATTAGCACATGAAGCAACAAATTTCCTTTGGACATTGTCCTAAAATTCCTTTCAAGGTGAATGGGTGCCATATGACTTTCATTATAGACAGTGGTGCGTCGATAAACATCATGCTGGCAGAAAAGTACAAAAAACTGTCTCCGATAACACATCTCACACCATCAAGAACCGAGGTATATACCTGGGCAGCTTCTACACCCTTGCAGAGTAAGGAATCCTTTGTGGCGTCCATCCAGCACAAGAAAACGACAGTGCAAGAGCCAATCCATGTACTCCCAGGCACTTCGTCGAGTACATGTTTATTAGGTTTTGACACTGCTGCTGACATGGGGACTGATTTCTATTAACTACAACTTGACTGCCCATTTTGAAATAGTGAGTGAGGTCCTAAAACATTGTTTCATGGACAGCTTCACATTAATGAAAATATTCATCACGCTGCACAGCGACACCATTGCATTGCTTTTCACCTACAGGAAGCTGTTGAGAAAGAATTAGAAGCACTGTTAAAGCATGATATCATCAAGCGCTCTACTGGTCCGACACAGTGAGTTTAATGCATTGTGGTGGAGCAAAAAAAACTGTGGAGCTTCAGTGCGCATTTGTGTTCATATGCGACAGGCCAACAACGTAATCAAAAGAGAAAGACATCCAGGTCCACACGTTACGGACATAATCACATAGCTGACTGGCGCCCAGGTCTTCCCCCACCTTGACCTGAACAAAGGTTACCATAAACTTGAACTGGAAGAAAACTGTAGGTACATTACTACTCTTTCAATGCATATTGGTTTGTTCAGAAATAAAGGACTCTGTGTGTCATCAGTTGCGGGAATCTTTCAAGATGTCATTTGTCGAGTAAATCAGTCCATTACACATGCTTTACTACAGTGATGATGTACTGGTGTTTATGGCTACATGAAAGGAACATGACAAAGTATACCGTGCGCTTGCTGATGCTGAGAAGTGTGAATTTAACAAAAACAAACTGAAATTCTTTGGGCATATTTTCTCTGAAAACAGGGGCAATTCCTATCCCCACAAAGGTACAAGCATCCAGAAGATGTGACCATGCTGTGATCCTTCCTGGGCATGGCCAGCTACTGCTCGAGGTATATTTGTGACTTTGGCACTGTGAAGGCCCCTCTATGATTACACTATTGTGCACAGATCAGGGAAAGATTAAAACCCCACAGACTACTTTCACGAGTGCGGCTAAAGCATCGTAACACAACGTCCAAAGCGCCAGAGGCCTACATCAATTTCAGAGTAAAGTCAAGTGTGCCTGCAGTTCTTTCTATTAAACAAATACTGACAGCTACCAATACTGACAAAGACATGCTTAAGCTCAAGGAAATCATTACAACACAATTGCGGGGGAAGCATACTCGACCAGATGATGTTAAATACTAGAAATTTAAAAATGTTTGTGAACAACTTTCTGTTACACATGATGATGTCATACTACGAGGGGCAAGAATAGTTATCCCTGAAAGCGTGAGGCAGCAAGTGATTGAACAGGTACATGAAGGACATTGTGGCATTGCTGCAACTAAAAGAGCTCTCAGGGATCGAGTGTCATTCCACGTCTTGACAAATGAGCTGAAAGGGAGCTTAACGCTTGTCATCTCTGCAACTGCCAGTCTCCCAAAACAACTTAGAACCTGTCTGATCTACCTAAGCATGCTTGGGAGAGGATTGCTGTTGATTTATTCGGACCTCTCAACAATGGACATCATGTCATGGTAGTTGTTGATGTGTAATCACATTTTCTTCTAGTGGAAGACTTATCAACCACACATGACAAAGTCATTGAAAGGCTGGATGACATTTTTACAACATGGGGTGTTCCCACCATTCTCAAAGGTCTGCCCTTCAATAGCAGAGAGTTCAAAGACTTTCTTAATCATTTGAACATCAAACATCAGAAAGGTACACATCTCTTGTCACAGGCAAATGGCATTGTAGAACGCTTTATGAGTACTTTGAAACGGGTGGCTTAATGTGCTGCATTGGAAGGCATTGACTTCAAGTCTGCTCTGCGCCCAGCCCTTCGTGTCTACCATTTGACTCCTCATTCCACAAAAGGAGAAAGTCCTACCACCTTGCTGTTTGGGAGAGCTCTGGGAAGGAAGATACCTCAATGGACCACCAGCTGGTCAATATACCCTGACGATATTAATGTCACTGATACCTCTCGTAAATTCAAAATGAAGGCCTACACTGACCTTCATTTTGCAACAAGCGCTGACATGCTTGAGACACGGTTTTCAAGAAATAAAGTCAAGTTCTTGTAGAGTAAAAGCAGACATGCAAGTCAGACACTCCATTTGATGCTGAACCGCTGAGAGTTGTGCCGAGTAAAGGACATATGGTAACTGCCCAATGACCTTGAAAGTCCATAACCAGAGGCTCATCACACTTTAAGCCTTTGCCTCGTGGTTTCTCAACTTCAGACCACGCGAGTGAACCAAGTCCACCAGAGCGCCGTAGTCAAGCATCCGACTCGTCTCTGGAGATACCAGATGATGGCACCCCTCCTCTATCTCAAACAACTAGATCTGGAAGGCTGGTGCGAGCACCACGAATACTCATCGAGGATTTGTAATGTGCATATATAAGGGGGAGATGTGTCCTGTGTTTAACTGCATGAAGAATTTAGTGGCCTTTGACAGGCTCCTTACACGTATTATGTAATCTGATGGAAGCGGCTGGGTGTGGTAAATAAGGTTTGTGATGCAGTGCATGCAGTTAACTGTTGCACTCTGAAGAATAAAGACGACTACAGAGCTCCGTGTGTGGCGTAGTCATTTGCATGCTATCGGACCAGGGACGATGCTACACACTTGATGACTGAATAAACCTGCTTCACTATGAGGAGCCAGTGAAGGTCTGCCAGGGAGTAGACCACAGACTGGTGCTTAGGGATCCTCAATGGTGCTTAGAGATCCTCAACAGGAGATGGGCCACAGCGTTATGGATTATCTGCAATCTGTTTAAAACGGCTTGAGAGGCTCCTATATACAGGACATTTTCATAGCCCAGGCGCGATAGAATTATGGCCTTGATTACCGTTTTCCAAGTAGAAGTACAGTTAATCCTTCTCAGTGTTCCCAATAGGCCAAAACAGCAAGCTCCCAGTTTCTTGACATGTGCTTAGAACCCAATTTGTCATCAAACCAGAAACCTACATTTTTAATTAAGGGTTTTTGGTTGAGGTAGTGGTCCTAGGAAGTTATCCACCATCATGACATTGGTTTTATAACTGTTCACATTTAAGCAGCATTTCCCATCCACTAAGCTACTTATGCAAGACAGTCATTCAGGTGACAGGTGGGAAAGGGAGGCCAATTGTTTATCATCTGCATATGAGACAATGGTTGTGCCAAATGATTGCACAATGCCTGGTAGTGTACTGACATATATGTTAAACAGAGAAGAGCTCAGGGAGGATCTCTGAGACACCCCACATATTATTTAAAGACATCTGAATAAAATGGTCTGTCAAAAACCTGAAAAATACGATCGTTTAGAAAAGAGGCAAAGAGGTTCCAGGCATGGTCTGCAGTTCCTACCTTGAGCAGTCTGTACAGCAGGGTGTTATGGAAGCCAGTGTCAAATGCAGCAATGAGATCTAATAAGATTACGGCTCACTGCCAGCGTGCTCTAAAATCTTCCAATATAAGAAATAAAGAAGTGCAACCCAAATGTCCATACAGACCTGGGACATTGATATACAAACGAGGATAATGGTTCAGACAGAACTTACCCAGCACAAAATTATTGGATAAAAACAGCAAAAATGACTTTAGCCATTGTAGTATAATATAATGACTATCAAGAAAGCAGGTTTCCAGTACATCATAAATCGCAATATGATATCAATGTTTAAACATGATAAGTGCAAAGTGACACCCACGTGAGCAACAACCACAGTCAAACATATAGGTGAAACAAGTGACGGGAATCGTAGGTATGTTGGCAGGGCCGGACTGAGAACGCGAACCAGCCCCGGCATTGAAGTAGGACCGGCTGCGGGGAAGGAGGGGTTAGGGTCGGGAGGGGCTGGGGGTTGCTGGTGCTATACACTGCTACAGCTTTTGGTACAGGAGGCCGATATTGCAGCAAACTAGCCCCCACCCTTCCGGCCGGCTGGGAAAATGCCTGGTGCCCGCTACGGCCAGTCCGGCCCTGTATGTTGGTGTGCAAACAGCCACGCACTAAAGTCCTATTAGACCAGGCACATAGTTGCCTATCCACACAAATGTTGTGACATATCAGGAGGTTTATTTGTAAACAATGTTGACTTCGTTGCGACCCTTCCAGCAATAAGGGGGTCTCATCAGGACTAAAAGATAGCCCGGGGAATGGAGACTTGAAGTGAATTCAGAATGCAAGCAGTCTATGAATTACTGCACATAAGTGTTCAAAAAAACACCAAGTGAGTACAAGTAAACAGGAAAATAAATACTCACGGGTGCCATATCTGTGAGAGGAAATAACAGGCAGATGGATAACCAGGATGCGTGGGGCAAAGTTTAAGCAGCCCACGGAAACTCCACAATCGAAGACGTGCGAATAAGCAGCCTCAATAAACCGTCACTGTCAGGATAAACCTCCAGTGTTTACTTGTACTCAGTTGGTGTTTGTATCTAGGGAACGGGATCATTATATGGCCCCCAGAGCTGTGACAGGTTAGAGTAAAACAGGATTCATCAAGCTGCACCGCTAGTCCTGAATCTGGAATTATGGCTAGTTCACAGCACTCTAGCAATAGAATTGATTTTGTTCACTGGATGATATGATAATTTCCACAAATCTTTATTCAATCTTCCCAACGGATATAAAATATTATTTAAGAGATTACCATTAAGATCCACAAAATCCATGACAACCTCCATACCTTTTACATTACTGGTACCCATTTTAGTAGCTGTTCTTGTTCCCTTACAAGCCATACTAACGGAATGACATGGTGTTCTGTGAAATCGAATCCTGACAGCATTCTTTCTTTTTCTGAATATGTCCTACCGCATGTTTTTGACTGTATGCTCTGGAGCTAGTTAGCCTGGACTAAGGGAATAGCAGCTATCCAGGACTTCCAGCAAGACTCTTATTACACTAACTTTTAAACTAAAAAATGAACTTGCAGTGTGTGCAAAATACCAGAACTTGAGCCCACCAAGGTTTGAACTAGTTTGGTCCCATTTCTCATGCATTGGCCAGCTAGCACTGCTTCCTGTGGCTCAGTAAGTCACCTTTAAGTCTCTTTGTCTGGTCCAATGGATAATATACTATCTTTCTAACAATTGTAAGCATTTTAAAGCCTACACTCCTTTTTTAGCTTGCAGGATACATCAGAACTTCAGAATGTGTAGCCCCAAAACAAAACGATTTGCACTGAAGAAAAAGCCTTCTGGGTAGCAGTGGGCAAGCATTGCAGCTCATTGCTCTTTGAGCTAAGAATGAACTCTAATTGGCAGTTTTTTCAAAGTCAACAAAGACCAATAGAACTATCTGCCTTCGTTCCTCAGCTGATTAAAACTCTATGAAATATTGTGTGTGACATCTATAAATACAGAATAGAATGCAATGGAATAGCAGTTTATAAAGAAATATATATTTCTGCACTGGGGTAGGTGTACGTCACACCAGCCCATTTTCACTGATGCAAATGATTTCTGAAAATCTGACTGTACTGTTACAATACAGCAGTTTTCCCTCCTTTTTTCCGCTTACCCTGTAAAGTCGGAATCACATTAATATGTGCTGGCTGCATATCATTCTAAATGGAGAAACAGCTAACTAGCCACACCTCAGCACAATCACAATTAGAAGCACATAGAGATGCCCATATGCAGGGCCATGACCTCTTCCCCTTTTCCTATGCATGCATTGAGCTTGGTTTGTCTGAATCAGAAAAATGCAGACCACCCCACCGAAGAGGAAGATTTATTTCACTGAGAAGGAAAAAGACATTGGGATCAACCTGACTACTACGGTGAACCCCACGGTCTGCCTTCACACACACTCAGCAGAGCAAAGAAGGCAGCCACGTAGCACAGTGTCACCAATAGAGTGAATGCATCGGAGGTGGCGGAAAGAACCAAGGAGGACATAAGGGAGATAAGGAATATTGTCGGAATAAGAGGAGGCAGGTGAAGGATACGTTTGACAAAGAAATAGGTGGTAGCAGCAACGCCTGGCAGCAACCCTAGATCACCCTTATATCTCAACCAGTGATTACTCTAGACTAGGCTCTGCACCAGCTGCATAGCCTGTCCATTCCATACACCACCATCGTCACGCCAAGTAAGGACACATTAATATTTACAGCCATAGGTCAGTCATTCCCCACAGTCCGAGTCACTCAATGCCCTTGGGGTCCCGCAGCTTAATTCACCATATGTCCTCAGAGACTCACAACCTTGGTCATCCAATGGAGTGGAGAAGTGTGGCTCACTGGTTAGAGCGGCAGACTCTGAAGCAGAGATCAGGCCCGGGACCAGGGTTCAAGTCCTGACGCAGCTGGGTCTTGAGCTCAATGTCCGCGGACTCGATAATTCTCGCCTCTGCGCCTACTCTAATCATGGGTCCCACGCTGCAGCTCTGGGCAATAGCTTGCTTAATCTCCACAACGGCCCCTACAACACTGGGATGCCTGGCTTCACCTTGTGGTTTCCCAGGAGGGGCTTCTCTCAGGGAGAGCCAGGAAGGGTTCCACAGCGTTATACAGCGCCGGGACGCCCCGTTGGGGCAGCTGTGCGCTTTACAAAATACACTGGGGCAGATTTATGACGGCCTTACGCCGCCGGTGCGTCACTTTATTTGATGCGTCACGTTGTAAAGCCCTGCGCCATAGGAGGCGTTCCTGCGCAGGGGGGCGTTCCTGCGCAGGAACGCCTCCTAAAAGTGGCTGAGTGAAATCTATAAGATTTCACTCAGTCACTTTCAGGACAATGCTGCGTCAAAACCCTGCGCCTGCTTGAAGCAGGCGTAGGTCTTGACGCAGCATTGTGGAGATGGGGCACCCCCGAGCCTTGCTGGAGCTGCGTCGCGCTTGCGACGCAGCTCCAGCAATGCGCCACCTTTACGGCACAGATGCGTCACGCATCTGTGCCGTTTTTGCCCCATGGTGCGCCGCATTGTAAATGCGGCGCACCATGGGTGGCGGAGCAGCGGCGCAGGATGACTGGCGCATCCCTGGGGATGCACCAGTCATCATAAATCTGCCCCACTACATTTACATCCAATGCCAATTGGGTTCTATTGCATGGGTTACCTCTTCCTATGAGCTGCACTGCCAGGACAGACCTCGTCCCTTGAAGGTTTCCCACTACCCCAGTCTCCTGTGGTACTGTAGCGTAGAATGCAGAGCTGGCAGCATAATCTCTGGGAAGGCCGGACGATGAGAGGCACAGCTTTCTACTTTATTTAGAGTCCTCTTGTGAGAACAACACATCTTCGTTCAGTTTACCAAGTACCTACCCAGGTGGAACAAGACATCAGATTCAGGAATTGTTCGGCAGACTGCAGCAATTCCATCTTCATTTCAGAACTGGAACCTATCTGAGAACGTAAAACAAGGATGCATAGGTCAGTCGACAATACTAACACCAAACTCCTCTCCAGTCATCTTCACTTACCTAATAATCAGACTGGAAGTCAGGAGGGGGCATTTTGTTACAGACACGAATCATTGCAGGAAACACAACAGGAAGAGGTACATTTTAAGTTTACCAGATGTGCAGCATGCCCAAATAATTCCCCATGATCTGTGAGCCACATCTGTGATGCTCCTGTTCCATTCAGAGGAAGTGGGACCACTAGTTTCAAAAGGTGGGACCATAGGTGGCTCAGGAACAGAAACATTTATCTGACTCTTTGTGCACCAGAGGGCCATCAAGTGACAGTGATGGTCACCTTTCCCTAGTTGGGGGGAAGTGACCATCAGTAGATTTCCCTGCCTAGAACTGCCAAGTAAGGCCTGGGGATTTCATCAGAGAGATCACTTAATGGCGTCCATTGTTAGGGAGAGAACAACCTGCTCTTTGGGCCTTTTAGTTATCGTTTCACACACAAACTGCCGCTTTGGAAGTTTCTTAGTGAAAAACAAGAATCTTGGCGAATGGGCAAGATAAACATGTGGTCTGCTCAGCACAGTTGAGACTCCATTATAATGCAGGAATTACATCGTAATGCCTTTACATCACAACGTTTACAATGCAGGTGACTTTGTATCGCATGCCATTCCAATGCATGCACCATTACAACGCATGTCATTACAACGCATGCCATTACAACACATTGTGAGGTTAGTAATGGAGGTAAGTGAGGTAGGAATAAATGTAAGTAAAAAACTACGAAAAAATATTATGCGTTGTAATAGTATGCATAATATTAGTATGCATTGTAATGGAATGCGTTGTAATGGTATGCGTTGTAAAATCATGTGATGTAATGGTAGTTGCGTTGTAAAAACTGTGATGTAAAAGTAAGCGTTGTAATGGAATACGTTGTAACGTCATTATTCAACTTCCACACCATGTGGCTGCACTGAAAGCGTTACATCTCTAAAGTGGGCAGAAGGCCCTGTGGTAGAGTAGTGCAGGGCACAGCATCGACTAACCTGAAGAACTAGCTGCCCAACATTAAATAACCACAAAGACAATCAAGATTAATGTGCGTTCCTTACATCAGTTCTAGTGCACATAACTACAGTGGTAAAATTTAGTAAAGATAAAGACAAACTAAGAGTACGAACAATCCAAAAGGCACCCATGAGAAGCAACTAAAGAAGGTTTTACGATTTTGATACAGCTGTCATTAGTGAAGATTATAATCAACATTAAAAAACCCTACTAATCTTTGGTGATATAGACAGTCATAATTGTTGCTATTGGACTGCTACACACATGTTATTTCAAGGAGGAGGGGGGACCCAGAGTAGGGGCCACTGGAGCTCGGCACCGACCAACTCCATTTTTGAGTATTTGCTAAGGGCGACAGGCACTCAGCGAGTTGGGGGGTGGGAGTTGTTTTACCCACCAGCAGGATAGCAGGGTGAGGCGTGAGAGCAGTTCGGGGAATGTTAAGTTTTGTAGGTTCCTTCAGTTTTAGTGTCAGTTTTCCACAACACAAGTCAGAGCAATGGGTCAAAACAACAGGATGGGTATAGAATGGGGTACTTAGTGCAGGGATGGCATCACACGAGTGGGTAACAAGGCAGGGAATAGGACAGATACCACCAGGAGGGCCGCGGGGGGGACAGCAAGGGGCTACTAGTCTGCAAATTCAATCCTGGAATGTGAATGGCTTGGGGAGCCGTATTAAGTGGAGAATAGTGCTTCAATATTTGCATCAACACTCCTCAAGTATTGTGTTGCTTCGGGAAACACACCGCAAAGCGCATAGATACCGAGCTTTAGATAGATATGGTTATAAGCTGATTGCACATGCTGGTGATACATCCGGCTCCCGAGGGGTGGATATTTTGGTGAAGTCAAATCTCCCCCTGGTTATTGACAGGATTTGGCAGGATCACCTGGGCAAGTTTGTAGCCATCACGGGGAACTGGGCGGGGAAAGCAGTCAATATGGTCTCCAGTTACATTCTACCAGTGGCACGCTCCGAGGCACTTACAGCGCTAGGCACCCTGCTGGTGGACCTTCCACCGGGCCTATTGGTGCTGGGTGAAGACATGAACTCCACTATAGACCCGGGGATAGATAGGGACTCCGCGTCAGTGAGGGTGAGGGGGTGGAGCCGCTGTGTGCATTCACCGAGGCGATGGGGTTAATAGACCTGTGGCGGTTGCATAATCCAGGCATTCGCCAATATACATTCTACACAGCTGCCCATGGCAGTTACTCTCGGCTAGATCACATATTGACCTACAAAGGAGGGGAGGTGTGGTTTTCCAATGCACGGATAGGTCCACACGGCATCTCGGACCATTTCCCAGTGGAGATATTGGTGAGGGGTCTGGTTCGTCAATATACGCTGCCACCCAGAATGAACGCATGGTTCTTTAAGAACAAAGATAATGCTCAAGGGGTTGGGGAAAGAGCTCAGCTTTATTTTCGCAAAAATGAAGGGTCGGTAGAGGAGGGCTGAACTCTCTGGGAAGCCTTTAAACCTGTTATGAGGGGGCATGCCCAAGCATGTATAGGAGGAGCAAACAAAGAAAATAAACTGATATGGGATAGGTTAGAGGCAACAATAATGCAGATGGAGGCCACCTTTCTGGAGGGTGGGAGGAAGGATGAGGTGCTCATCAGTTGGACCTTCGGAAGCATGAGCTACAAGAGTTGGCAAATAATGCTGTAAGATCGGCTTCACTGGCAACTCAGAAAAGAGTATATGATCTGGGGGACAAAGCTAATAAAATGATCGCCTGGCTAGAAAAACGAGACAGGGAGACACCCAGACCAATTAGGCTTTATGCCTGCAGCATTACCAGGCTCAACCTTCGTCGGATCTATGGGTGATGCACCTGGTAAAGGCCAACCCGGAGGTGGAGGCAGCTTTACTGTCACTCAATGCCTGTATGGCATTTGATAGTATAGAGTGGCATTATCTCTTCGAAGTACTGAAGCAGTTTGGGTTCGGGCCCCAATTCTGCTCATGGATTAAGCTGCTGTACACACAGCCCATGGCAAGAGTTCTTGTTAATAGTTTGGTGTCCCGCTCCTTTGCTCTCAGAAAGAGTATGAGACAGGGGTGCCCTCTATCTCCGCTTTTATTTGCACTGGCTCTTGAACCGCTCGCGGCATGGGTGAGAGGGGACCCAGTGATATCAGGCATAAATGGAGGAGATTAGTGGGAAGAGAGGATATTGTTATATGCAGACGATGTCCTCTTGTATGCCACTAGACCACGGTTCACAATCAACTGGCTACTACAGATTTTTAAGCTCTTTGAGGAGTATTCTGGATACCAGATCAATTGGGATAAGTCCCTCCTAATCATACTATTCAATAGGTCGCTACCGCTATTGGGTGTAGATTCCAAACTGCAGGTCAAGGATAGTTTTATATACCTGGGTATACAGATAGCAAAAACAGATTCAACATTTTTGCCGGGGAATCTACAGCCACAATTGGAATGCTTGAGGAGAGATGTAGCTCACTGGAGGACGCTACCAATATCCCTTATGGGCAGAGCAGTCCTTTTCAAAATGATGTCCCTGCCAAGAATATTATACGTCATACAAAACACCCCCTGTCAAATACCGGACAAATTCTTTAAGGATGTGGATAGTGAACTGAGAACGTTGTTGTGGGATGGCCAGGGTGCTCGGATTGTACTGGCTAAGCTACAAAAGTTGGTGTATATGAGGTGGTCTGGCCATACCAGATCTTTGAAAGTATTACTGGGCCTTGCACTTAATGGTCATTAATGATTGGGTATTCGCGGGTAGAAATTACCCGGCGTATAGGGTGGACCACTGGGTGATGGGGGCTAATAGCTATTTAGGGGCACTGTATGGGCGAGGAAGACAAGGACGCATGCCCCTGCAGCATACTCAATTAGTACTGACAGTGTGGACAATGGCCACTCAATTTCTGGGTTGGGCTAATCGGTTGATGGATCAGACACCTCTGTGGCGCAGCAAAATGCTCAGGGAAGTAGGTAGACTGCAGGGCTTCGCTAAATGGAAAATAATAGATATTGTACGCTTAGAGGATGTGTGGAGGAGGCAGGCAGTGCTTTTGTTCCCAGAATTACAGTAAGAATATCAATTGGCACACACAGAGCACTACAGATATCACTACAGATATCTACAACTGAAATATGCGCTGAGCAGACACCCCAAAGAAGGGGATCAGATTCCCGAATATAGCCCACTAGAAGACAGATTAGTATTAGACCCAATTCCGGAGAAAACACTATCAAGCACATACAAGAAGATAATCAATAATTCCCCAGACTTACTCACAAAGACGCGGGAGGCCTGGGAGGCTGATGTGGGCCTGTTAGAGGATGATGACGGGCGGAGGCGGTGCAGAGTCCCAGGGAGGTGGCGATTCGGGCAAGATTTCGACTGGTCCAGCTGAGAATTTTGCACCGGTCATACTACACCAGCACACTAATGTTTAAGTTGGGGCGCATATTAACAGAGCAGAGTCAGAGGGGGTGTAGTCAGAGGGGTACCTTCTTCCATATTCTGTGGGAATGCCCGATTATGCAGAGATATTGGAGGAAGGTGACACAGATTATGTCAGAGGTAATCGAACAGGAAGTCCCCATGGAAGCAAGGTGGCACGTGCTATGCGTCTCTGGAGAATAGGTGTGGCCCACATACCAAAAAATGTGGCTACTGGTGGCAGCAATGGTGTCCAAGAGAAATGTGGCTGAAGCCTGGGGGGCTTATGAACCGCAGAATGTGTCACAATGGAAGAGAGATATGGACTGGTGCTGTGCGGCGGAAAAGACAATCTACGAGAGTCGGGCTGCCCCAAAAAGTGGGACAAAGTCTGGCAGCGGTGGGATGAGTACAGAGGGAATTGGGGAGTAACAGCCAGTTAGAAGGGGAGGGGGTGGTAGAGGAAGGGTAACATAACGGTGGAATTCACATATATCCTAGACTGTTCCCACATATCCATATGTCGAAGGTTGTGAAAACTGATGAAAAACTCGTATTTTTTAACCATTGGTCGTGTAACCTGTATACTGACACTGACACTTGTTAAATAAAAAGAAGTTTTAAAAAAACCCTGCTAATAAGCAATTATTCTACCAGCGTGTTGCAAACTGTCTAAACTGTAGTTCGTAAGCTATAATTGTTGAGTATCAACTTTTAAATGTGTTACATGTTGGAGTAATTAGCATTTGATTCATAGGCCAGTCCTATCTTTTTATGTGCAGAGTTCTCCACCTCGACTGCGGAGTCTTACCATGAGTAAAATTAAACTTGTAGTTTGTGAATGCCAAAAAATAGTGAACGTAAACAAAAGTAAAAATGTTACTTATACAAAAGTGGAGGTTTACCTTTGTGAATCAGGCCCCAAGTGTTTTAATTTGGTGAAAAGGATGGAACCATAAGCATGCTCTGACATCCCACCTTGGCATACCTGACTCGACATCCCTGACTCTTAACTGACGTGAAACTATTTGGAGACCTCCCTCACTGACAAATGTATTCTAATTTATGCTTTTCCTTTCCTTGGCAGCATATAAAACAGGGTGAGAGTTGGCACTGTGCATGCTAAACCTCATCTCAGGGGTTATGAAAACTGTGACAAAAACAAAACAGGTATTCACAAATCTAAACGGTCTTGCTAGAACAACCAATTGGCTTTGCAAATATCTGTTTTCTCCAGATGGCCACCTTGTGTGCATGGGGATATTCAGCAGCCATCTTGGAATGTTTTTACTTAAAAAAAAAGAAATGTCCAAGGTGGCCACTGTTAGTATCTGCAAAAATGAGGCGCCCATATTAGAATGTTTTTGTTTCAAATACAATTTGATACGGATGTATGACATTACAACGCATGCTTTTACATCGCATGCCTTTACAACGCAAGTATTACAACACAGTCCATTACAACGCATAGTGCTTTGGGGTGCTGGATAGTGAATAGTATAATTTACTATTCCAACTCCAGTCCCCGTGGACACTAGGGAAGGTTATTGGATAGTAAATTAACCTATTCCCTATCCTAGAGCGCCCCCCAGAGCAATGCGTTGTAATAGTTTGCGGTGTAATGGTTGCGTTGTAAAGGCTTTGCGATGTAAAAGTTGCGTTGTAAAGGTTGTTTACCATTTGATACATCAAAATGTGACACAGGTTTAGTAACCACACTATTAATTGCACATTTTCAAATCATGATTTTTGTGATCATGTCTCAACTGGATCTCACACACCACAGTGTTCAATGCACAGCTCTTCTTGGTTAAGATGCGCCTGCTGCAATACAACTGTTCTTTGTAAAACGTTCCACACCTCCTTGAAGAAAGGTTCGTGCTATTTAAAATATACAAAACAAAATAAATAGAAAATGTTATTTAGATGATCAATGGGATTATGTATCACAATGTGACTCTGCGGAGTATCTCAGAGGCCGGGGAGGAAGAGTGAAGAGAAACATACTAACCAGATTTTATTACATGACAGAAGTGAAGAGATAGGTCATTAAGAGATTTCAGAATGTAAACTTATTAGTGCTGGAGCATGGATTTAGAAGGAGAAAGTTGCAGGTTTCCACCATAAGGAAGAGGTACCGCCTGACACATCTCTTTTTACCAGGGCCAGACAGGCCGTAGCAGGCCCTGGCCGTTTCCCAGGTGGGCCCCCAGGGTGGGGGCCGGTCTTGGACTCCTGGGGGGGCAGTTTTTGTTACTGAGTGCCGGTTTTGCAGTATCAGCCCCCTGTATCAAAAGCAACGTGTTTTACACACATGCCCCTCCTGCCCCTGCTAGACTGTTATAGCCCGGTGGCAAATGTACATTTAAAAGTGATTATTTTTGCAACCAGTAAAGAGCAGTGAGAGGGTGGGAGGCACGGACTATGTCACATAAAGAGATCCCTTGGAGACATATCACATAAAGAGATCACTGTGAGTATTAACTTAAGAGACAGTCTCTGCCACAGTTTTGGCCTGACTGATGTCTTAAGTAGTTGAAAACGCTGGAGCAGTGCTATTTTATCACCCTAGACAGCAGTAAAGGGCTGTTTGCTACAAAAACTGTCAAGGCATGTGCTGCTTTTGTCTGAAAGGAAGCTAGCTAAAGTAAACAGAACATAATACAATAACTTACACAATGCAACATACTAACACAATTAAAACATAACAGGGTACATTACAGCAAAACAGTCAAGACAGGAAGACACATAACAATGTCAGTACTATGCAACAAATTCACATTGAAATAATATAGCACAAACACACAGAAGCATAAAAACAGAACACATCACCGAGATATAATACCACACAACAAAAATGCACACATTGGCTTGCCACATAGTACCACCTCCAGAGTCCTGTATTCATCTGGTGGTGGTAAAAGGTCTTGCCACCAAGGACATAAAATAGCACTAGTCCAAAACGTTTTGTAATATGGCCCATCATCTCTGCCTGTAAAGCAAAAGGTAAGTTTAGCAGCCCCATTCTGTATAGTTACAGCTCGGCAAATAAGTCATTGTGAAGATCAAGATTTAAACAGTTTCCCATAGTCTAGAAATGTTAATATAGCTGCTTAAATAAATAGTTTTGTGGTAGTTAATCTCAAGAAGCCGGTGCATTTTTTTAAACTTAGGCTCCAAGAGCTCTTTTTATGTCATTGGACATCATGTTTTGCCACGTAATTACTATTCTTGGCATGTGAATTCTTTTCTCCTTTGTAGGTCACTTCCTTGCATGGTAGAACTTCTTTTCTCAGCATAAATGCTGTTTTGCAGGACACTTAGTTGATGGTACTGGATTTCATCTGCACTGTTGGCGTACTTGGAGCATATACATTTGCAAACTACTTTTTAAATGGGCAAAACCCAACTCCTGAAATGTAAATATTTGTAAATCAGAGCCCAGCGTATGTTCCTCAGCATAATGAAATCCATTTTAAGTCAATCATTATTCAGTGGCACCTCATAAGATCAATCAAGCACATCGATTTTCTGCCTCTCGATTAGGCCAATAAATTATTAAGTGCAATCATCAATCAGTGCATGATTACCAACAGTGAGGCCCGCATTTATCAACGATCCATATAAAGTTACTTTATTTTCTCGTATGTTTTCTGTAGAGTACGGCGATTTGTTTTAAGTCAAAGCAGAATTCTGCAGCACAGAAATGCACAGCGAGCACCAGGACACTTCTTCTGAAGTGCCACCAAGATGTCACTTCTCAAAACAGGCTTGAAGTTTTCTTGCGAAGGTAAAGCATAGTTTTGCCCGGGGCAGTGTTCCCGATCCCACTGTCTTTTGAAACAAGAAATTGTATCGCTCAGGCTTCAAGCAGACAGAAGGACAAGAACATAGCAGTAGGACAGCTGCTGAGAAGCACATTGCTTGGCAGTTATTCTGGCATTCTTTCCCTAGCTTCTAAAAATAGTGAAAAACATTAAACTGTTGGTGAGGAAACACAGATCGCCGAATGCTAGGGCCCCTTGGAAAGTTGTACGAAATGTATGCAAATATTACATTCAACAAAATTCTACATAATGACCCATAAAAGCAAATGGTTTGCATCCACCCTCCTCTTTTTTCCAACCCACTATTTATTTCAATTTGGGCCTATATTAAAAGTCGCAGTTGGGTGAAAGATGGCGTTCAAAGGCATCAAGGTTCATGTCATTGAGTCAAATTTATACTATTTATTGCTTCTTGTCTTGACAAATAACAGGAATTCTGCCATGGTGGGGATGAGATTCAGGTAGATGCTGAACATCCCGGTCTGGATTAGGTGCATTCGGTAAACAGACATAATATCGAGTGAAAAATATAGAATGGACATAATATCGAAAGGACAGAATATAGTGGTTAAAAATATCGAATTGAAGGTAAGTAATATCGATTTTTAAAATATAGAAAGTCAAAATATCGAAGTAAGTAATATCGAGTTTTAAAATATAGAAAGTCAAAAAATCGAAGTAAGTTATTTCGATTTGTAAAATATAGAAAGTCAAAATATCGAAGTATATAATATAGGTATTTAAATATATCGAATTTTTAATAATATCTAATTTTTTAAAGTTTTTTTATGTTATTTAATTTTTGCGAAATCTAATTCTGTAGCGGGTTGCTAGTTTATATGGGAATAGGGTGGGAAGTAATTTAATTGCAATTAATTAAAAATGTTAATTTATTCATTGGTATTTATTTTGAATTAATTGTTAATTCATTTTTAATAGGTAATTAATTAATTTTTAATTGGTAATTCATTTTTAATTGGTAATGAATATTTCTTAATTCATTAATTGATAATTATGTTTATTTTATTAATTTATTTTCCGTAGCGGGTTGTGGGTTTATAGGGGAATAGGGTGGGAAGTAATTTAATTGTAATTAATGAAGTATGTTAATTTTTTAATTGGTATTTATTTTGAATTAATTTTTAATAATTTTTAATTGGTAATTTATTAGTTTTTAATTGGTAATTACTGTTTATTAATTAATTAATTGATAATTATGTTAATGTAATTATTTAATTTTTGTAGCGGGTTGTGGGTTTATAGGGGAATAGGGTGGGAAGTAACTTAATTGTAATTAATTAAATATGTTAATTAATTTATTGGTATTCAGTTTGAATTGTTAATTAATTATTAATTAATTAATTTTTAATTGGTAATTCATTTTTATTAATTGATTATTTGATAATTAAGTTAATTTTATTAATTTATTTTCTGTAGTGGGTGTGGATTTATAGGGAATGGGGGAAGTAATTTAATTGTAATTAAGTAAATAATTTTTATGTATTAATTGGTATTTATTTTTAATGTATTATTTAATTGGTAATTAATTTGTATTAATAGTTAATTAATTGTAATTGTTAATATTAATTTGTATTTGTAATTGATTAATTATTATATAATATTAAATTGGTAATTTATTTTAATTAATATTTTCTTGGTATTGATATTTAATTAATTTTTATTAATATATTAAATCTTTACTTTCCCTACTGTTGCACTCTCTGGAGTGGGAATAGTAATTTTTACCCCCCCCCCGCTATCCAACGCTTTCCCTATTGTTGCATTCACTGGAGTTGGAATAGTAAATTTTACCCCTACGCTATCCAACGCTTTCCCTACTGTTGCACTCTCTGGAGTGGGAATAGTAATTATTACCCCTACGCTACCCAGCGCTTTCCCTACTGTTGCACTCTCTGGAGTGGGAATAGTAATTTTTACCACTACGCTATCCAACGCTTTCCCTTACGTTGCACTCTCTGGAGAGGGAATAGTAATTTTTACCCCTACGCTAGCCAACGCTTTCCCTACTTTTGCACTCACTGGAGTGTGAATAGTAATTTTTATCCCCCGCTATCCAACGCTTTCTCTACTGTTGCACTCACTGGAGTGGGAGTAGTAATTTTTACCCCTACGCTATCCAACGCTTTCCCTACTGTTGCACTCTCTGGAGTGGGAATAGTAATTGTTACCCTGCCGCTATCCAACGCTTTCCCTACTGTTGCACTCTCTGGAGTGGGAATAGTAATTTTTACCCCCCACCCCCGCTATCCAACGCTTTCTCTACTGTTGCACTCACTGGAGTGGGAATAGTAATTGTTACCCCTACGCTACCCAACGCTTTCCCTACTGTTGCACTCTCTGGAGTGGGAATAGTCATTTTCACCCTCCTGCTATCCAACGCTTTCCCTACTGTTGCACTCTCTGGAGTAAGAATAGTAATTTTTACCCATCGCTATCCACCGCTTTCCCTACTGTTGCACTCACTGGAGTGGGAATAGTAATTTTTACCCTTACGCTATCCAACGCTTTCCCTACTGTTGCACTCATTGGAGTGGGAAAAGTAATTTTTACCCCTACGCTATCCAACGCTTTCCCTACTGTTGCACTCTCTGGAGTGGGAATAGTAATTTTTACCCCTACGCTATCCAACGCTTTCCCTACTGTTGCACTCTCTGGAGTGGGAATAGTAATTTTTACCCCTAAGCTATCCAACGCTTTCCCTACTGTTGCACTCTCTGGAGTGGGAGGGAATAGTAATTTTTACCCTAACGCTATCCAACGCTTTCTCTACTGTTGCACTCACTGGAGTGGTAATAGTAAATTTTACCCTCCCGCTATCCTACGGTAAAAATATTGTATATTTGTTATTAATATTACGTTCATATATATATATGTATTAAAAAATCAAATTGTATGTTTATTTTTTGTAACTTACATTAATTATTTATCAATTTTAAGGTTATTTAAGTATTTTAAGTATGTTTAAGTTAATTATATTTATTATTTCATTAATTTATAATTATTTTAAAGCATTTAAAAAAATTCGATTTTTGAGTAAAGTTATTTTTTACAACGATATTTTTGATTCGATATTTTTGTACTTACCTGTTTGGAAATAGGGATTCGATATTTTTGCTTTCTATCTCTTTTGCTCGATATTGTGGTAATTCTATATTTGTGTCATCGATATTGTTTCAGTGATCCGTGCATTCAGGGGTTGAGGCATTGGATGTAAGTAACATAGGTGACTTTCAAGTAAAGTAGTGTGCGGGCAGCACAGGAATGAATTTCAATGCTTTTATCAGTGAATAGCGTCGCAAGGAGCTGCATGTAGAGGTTCATAGTATGTAACCCTATGGAATCCACAGGTACTACAGATCTTCTGCAATCTGGATGTGCCCATATGAATGAACTTGTGTCAGAAGGAAAGGTAGGAAGAGAACCACTTAAGGACAATGACAGTGAATCTCATTAGACACTTCAGGGTGTGAATGAGTGTGAGAGGTTCAATGATTTCGTAGGAAGATGAGAGGTACAGCAATATCAGGAGGCTGATTTCATCGTCATCCTTTGTCAAGGGGCTTCATCAATAATGTGTAACATAGCTGTCTCCATGCTACAGCCTGAATGGGAAATAAATTGGTAGTCACACAAGAGATGTTTGATGTTAATGTGGAAATGGAGTTGAATGCAGACTACTCTTTCAGAGATCTTGCTGAGTAATAGGCAAGGTCATCATTGCCTAGTGTAATGAATGAACTGAATGAAATTCTGTATTGTATAGTTAATAAAAACCATTACAATGTTACATACTATATTAGTTAAAAAGAAAAGAAATATGTACTTGTTTAAAGATAAAAAAAGAAAAACTGCTTCAAGTATTCAAATTAAGACACTATTGATAAAGAGAAAGAACATTGGCGATCCTATAAGTCCAAATGATTCATGAGCTCGATCAGAACTGATAAAAGATACAAGTTAAAAAAATTCCAAGAATTCTAATTTGTGTGATCTATTGTTCTGTTTTCAAAATTAATAACAAACTTGATTACTCTACAAATAAATTGAGGGTCCACTGAGTCCAGCATTTGTAGGATAGCTGACCGGCATGTGCGAATTCCTTTTTCGTTAAATTTTGCCTTTAATAAGCATCGGCGTTCACTGTCCATTGCTGGACAAATGCAAATCAGATGGATTATATCTTGCACAGCGGCACCACATAAGTTGCACCCCTTTAGGCCTAATGTTCTCCAGCCTGGTTGGTCCACGTTTGTGGGTAATTTTCCCATACGTAGGTTTAGGTATTTGTGTTTGTAGTCCGATGGAAAAGCAAGCTCGAAATATGGTGAGGGGGCCAGCTTTTTGTAAGAACGTAATACCATCCATGCATGTGATCGATGTCTCAGAGTTGTCTTATCAACGTTCAAGGAGTGCATGTTGGCTGCCTTTTTTATTATCTTCTTAAATGAGGATAAAGGTATCTTCCTATCCCATGATGATGCCAGCTCTGTGATATCAAGGGAAGATTTTAGGTACTTCGCATACTTGGAGTTAGGGTTGTTTTGGATGTCTTCCCAAATTGCAGAGTTGATATCGGTTTCACGGTTCAACGAGATGCTGTACCAAAATTTGACTGTCTCATAATTTCTGTGCAATGTTTGTAACTGCAAGCCAAATTCGAGCCGTACCTGCGCGGGAGAGACATCATATGGTACTCTGAATATGCGTTTATACACTCTTATTTGGATTTTATCTAAGAGTGGAGCGCTCCTTCTGCAATGTAACACGCTACCATAGGCTATTGTAGGAATTAGTTTAGTTTTAATAACTGTTAAAAGGGGAGTGAACAGGGGGCCTTTTAACTGTATTGATAAGATACTGAATGCATGTAGTAGGGCAGATCCTTTCTTCTCTATGGCGTCAAACTGTGTGCGAAAGATAAACCATCTGTCTAGAAGTATCCCCAAGTACTTGTAGCTTTCTACTACTAACAGTTTCTTGTTATTAATGGTAAAATTTGACTGTTTTATTCTGCGCTGGGTTATTATCATGACTTTTGTTTTCTTAATGATTATTTCCATGAGATTATGTTCAGTGTAATCCTCCAGTTCCTGCATGAGGCGTTGCAGTCCTATTTTAGTATGACTGAGGAGTACAACGTCATCGGCATAGGAAAGATGCGTGAGGGGCAATGTTCCTAGCCGGGGAGGATGTGCGTTGACCCCATCTAGCCGTGATGACAAGTCGGCCATGAATAGGTTAAACAAATGAGGGGCCAAGACGCAGCCTTGCTTTAGTCCTACGCACGTGCTGATTTACTGTGTAAGCCGATGACCGTTGTCAATCTTTGCCTGCATCCAGGTATTGGTGTATAGTTCCATTATGGGATTTAAGATCGCGTTTGGAAGACCCTGCTGCTTTAGTTTGGTCCAGAGTAACTGTCGACATACACGGTCGAAAGCTGCCTTGAAATCCACTAAACATATATATAGAGTTTGATGATTTTGCAGGCTTTTCTCGGCGATCAGGCTTATTGCTATGGCATTTACCATAGTACCTGTGCCGCGGCGGAACCCTGACTGATTCACGGGAATTTTTTTGTTGTCATCTGACCATGTTGTGAGGTCAGCTAATATCAATGAAGCGTAGTATTTGGCCTCGGCATCAATGAGCGCTATTAGGCGATAATTAGCAGGATTTTTCCGATCACCACTTTTGTATATTGGGTTGATGACTGCCCCGCTCCAGCTTTCTGGGATCCGACTGGTGTTGTGTATTGTCCGGAATAGTTTGTTAAAGTTGCTGGCCCAATAGTGGGGATCTGCTTTATAAATAGCCTGAGGAACACTATTCGGTCCTGGTGCGCTATCTTACCTGCTTTTCTTGATTATTTGTAATATGTCTAGATCATCATACGTACGTGGTATATCATCTGGACCTTTGTTTGTTGTACACGACGTTTGCCTAGTGTAGATTTCTTTAGAAGTGGGAGGATCTGGCCTTTCTTGAGTGCCCTGGAAGATGTCTTGAGTGAAGATGCCATTGAAAATGGAGAGAAGGTGTGAGAGAGCATCTCCAAAAAGAGCTTTGATGAAGGAGGAGGTAAGACATTGGCTTCACAGGAGTTCACTTTAAAGGTGTTGAGTATGTTGGTGAGATCTGCAAGTGAAAGAGCTTTGAAGTATGTCTATTGCGGGACCATATGAGAAGGGAAGTCAGATCGCAAAACATTATTGGGCACAAGACTGGAAACTCTGAAAATGATGGCTCATAGGACAATGGAAAATAGACTCTCACACATAACTACATTTACCTGACATTCACAGTCCCAACACTAGAAGACCAGCACAATTAGCGACCCTTCCTGTTCAATAGTGGCAAACCAAGTATTTCAACCATACCTCTATGGACTTCCTTTGTCTGGCAACAGTGATTTCTGAGACTCTTTGCTTTTCACTATAGTTTGCACCTGGCTTATTCAACCCTTCATCTTTGTTGTTGCTTTCTCTTATTCAGCTCCCTTCAGTTCTTTGGTCCCCTTACCCTTTGTTGGTGATTCCTGTTTCATTACCTACTTGTCAATTTGTCTCCTTGTCTAGGGCTTGTTAGAACTGACATCCGTGGTGTGGTATCACTCTAAACATTTTGCCTTCACTACTACTGTTTTGCTGAATTTGTTTTTGTTAGATTTAGGACTCTGCGCACTTTAGAACTGCTACCAGCGTTAAGTGCTTGTGCTCTCTCCTTTAAACATGTTAAAATTGGCCTGCTCCTAATTGGCACAACTTAATTTACTTGTAAGCCTCTAGTAAATGTACCCATGAGCCTGAAAATTAAATGCTACTAGTGGGCTTGTAGCACTCATTGTGAATCCCACTAAAGTAGCATTTTAAAGCATGTGTCAAGTCTGCCACTGCAGTCTGTAGTGCAGTTTTAAACTGCCATTTTGAGCTGGCAAATACAACTTTTGCCAGGCCTAAACCTTTGATTTTAATATTTAGAAGTCACCCCTAAGATAGACCTAAAGGATTACAGGGTGGGATGATGCATTGTATTTAAAATGTAGAACATGTGTACATACTTAGGTTTTATATGTCTTGGTAGTGAGAAACTCCTAAAGTTGTTTTTCAATGTTGTAAAGCTATCTCTCCTATTGACTACCACTGGGTTACCTTATTATATTTAATAAATGCTAAATTTAGATTATGGGCAGATAGAAATATACTGTTTCCCCACAAATGAATTGCAATGTAAAATCCTCTTTAATTGTGAAGTCGTATTTTAAGTCACAATTCTGAAAATGCCGCTTTTAGAAAGTTGTAATTGTCTTCTCCCAATCATTTGTGCCTTCTACCAGTGTCCTGAATCACTTGACCTTTGAATGGCTCAAATGAAGGGGTTTGTGCATAGCTGTCGACAGGATGGGCCATCCTGAAAGGATGACTGGGGAGTGGCTGTACCGAGCCTCACTTATGGTTTGAAAGGGTTTTCCTCCTACTCACCAAATTAACTTGACACCAGGTCTGCCCTGTCTTTTGTCACCCCCAGACAATCTGTGGGAATGACAGGGAAAGGGGAAGAATTTTCCACAACCAGATATGGGGTAAGACAGGGAATCCCCCTCCTGGACTAAAGCTGGCTCAAGGTATAAATACTGGACCACCATAGCTATTTTTCAGAACACTCCTAGACCTGTGGAGGTTATTAGAGAAAGACTGCCTAGCTACCAGAGGACTGCCCTGCTGTCTGAAAAGGAAGACTGGACCTGCTTTTCTTGCTCACCAGAGTGACTTCAAGGATCAGCTGGCTTACCTCCAGTGTGAACTACTAGGACACAACAAGTTTCAGAGGCCTCCCTGAAACTGCCCAGATGATTGACCTGCGGCAACTGGACTTGTGTGAGCCCTGATGGCCTCTCATGGAGTGAATCCCTGATCCCCAAGAGGTTGCTCCACAGGTTTTGGCCCCCTGACTAGTTTCAGGGTAAGATTAGAGGGTGAGATGAGGGTGAGATGAGAGTGAGATTACTGACCAGGACAAATCCAAGTGCCTTTGTATTGGATGAAATATGGGATTCAAAGGCTTCAAGGTTTATGCCACTGAGCCAGGCTATACTATTTATTGCATATTGTCTTGGCAGATAATAGGAATTCTGTCTTTGTGGGGATGAGATTCAGGTAGATGCTGGACATCCAGGTCTGGATATGGTGCAGTTGGTTGAACAACATTCCAACGCCTGCTTTTACCATGCATGGTAAAAATGCCCTCAAAACCCAATACCCTTCTCCACCCCAAAACAGTAAAAATACCCTTACCACCCAATACACTTGCCTTGCCCTAAAACCTAAAAACTCCCTTACCACCCTATAACCCTACCCACCCCTAAACCCTTAAATGTATATATATATATATATAACTGCACACTCACCGCTAAAGACTACAGCTACCAGGTTTCCTGTGAAGCACAGCGTGATGAGCCACGCCCACTCAGGGCGGCCCCGCCTCAAATAAAATGCATTTGAAGCGCAGTGGTGAGTGTTTCGTGCAATCATTTCACGTCCATGAAGAAGGGGCGTGTCTGCCCCGAAACGCGTCGGACTTCTGTCCTAATTGTCTGGAGGGAGGCTGTGTGATCGATTGGGGCACAAAAAGCTGGATGGTTTGGTGCGCCGTGGGCAGCCCTCCTGAAGCGCTTGGCGCATTGCTGACTCACATTTTCTCCGGTCTGCCATGACCGTGGGAGGGGCTCCACCTCGCCAGTCGCCTGGAGCAAAACAGATGACGAGGACTGGAGCGAAGATACAAATCTTTGCTTGTACAGCGCGACGCATCATTGAAGAAACATCATCTCAGAGCCCACCCCCCACCTCGAACAAATGAGGAAATACAAACCAGATGACTAATTGAGAAATCTTTGCACAACCTACTCAAGGGATAACTGCGCACTCACCGCTAAAGACTACAGCTACCAGGTTTCCTGTGAAGCACAGCGTGATGAGCCACGCCCACTCAGGGCGGCCCCGCCTCAAATAAAATGCATTTGAAGAGCAGTGGTGAGTGTTTCGTGCAATCATTTCACGTCCATGAAGAAGGGGCGTGTCTGCCCCGAAACGCGTCGGACTTCTGTCCTAATTGTCTGGAGGGAGGCTGTGTGATCGATTGGGGCACAAAAAGCTGGATGGTTTGGTGCGCCGTGGGCAGCCCTCCTGAAGCGCTTGGCGCATTGCTGACTCACATTTTCTCCGGTCTGCCATGACCGTGGGAGGGGCTCCACCTCGCCAGTCGCCTGGAGCAAAACAGATGACGAGGACTGGAGCGAAGATACAAATCTTTGCTTGTACAGCGCGACGCATCATTGAAGAAACATCATCTCAGAGCCCACCCCCCACCTCGAACAAATGAGGAAATACAAACCAGATGACTAATTGAGAAATCTTTGCACAACCTACTCAAGGGATAACTGCACACTCACCGCTAAAGACTACAGCTACCAGGTTTCCTGTGAAGCACAGCGTGATGAGCCACGCCCACTCAGGGCGGGGCCGCCTCAAATAAAATGCATTTGAAGCGCAGTGGTGAGTGTTTCGTGCAATCATTTCACGTCCATGAAGAAGGGGCGTGTCTGCCCCGAAACGCGTCGGACTTCTGTCCTAATTGTCTGGAGGGAGGCTGTGTGATCGATTGGGGCACAAAAAGCTGGATGGTTTGGTGCGCCGTGGGCAGCCCTCCTGAAGCGCTTGGCGCATTGCTGACTCACATTTTCTCCGGTCTGCCATGACCGTGGGAGGGGCTCCACCTCGCCAGTCGCCTGGAGCAAAACAGATGACGAGGACTGGAGCGAAGATACAAATCTTTGCTTGTACAGCGCGACGCATCATTGAAGAAACATCATCTCAGAGCCCACCCCCCACCTCGAACAAATGAGGAAATACAAACCAGATGACTAATTGAGAAATCTTTGCACAACCTACTCAAGGGATAACTGCACACTCACCGCTAAAGACTACAGCTACCAGGTTTCCTGTGAAGCACAGCGTGATGAGCCACGCCCACTCAGGGCGGCCCCGCCTCAAATAAAATGCATTTGAAGCGCAGTGGTGAGTGTTTCGTGCAATCATTTCACGTCCATGAAGAAGGGGCGTGTCTGCCCCGAAACGCGTCGGACTTCTGTCCTAATTGTCTGGAGGGAGGCTGTGTGATCGATTGGGGCACAAAAAGCTGGATGGTTTGGTGCGCCGTGGGCAGCCCTCCTGAAGCGCTTGGCGCATTGCTGACTCATATATATACATATATATATATATATATATATAGATAGATAGATAGATAGATAGATAGATAGATAGATAGATAGATAGATAGATAGATAGATAGATAGATAGATAGATAGATAGATAGATAGATAGATAGATAGATAGATAGATAGATAGATAGATAGATAGATAGATAGATAGGTAGATAGATAGATATGCATATATTTCTATATATAGATACATATCTATCTCTATATATATAAATATATATCTACACATATCGATGGTCCTATTCACCAGTTTTTGCACTTGGGTGTGCTAAAAAAATATTTCTTAATTAATTTACCTCTGTTGTAGTGCCGTGAATTCTCGCTGTAGGAGGAGGCTCGGCGAAGAGTTAATTTGTGATATCTATACACACACATACATATATATATATATTGCAACACGCTCCAACTCTGTGTCGTCAGAAAAATGGCAAGCACACAGGTAATCCGATGTGTAGAAATGCTTTATTGCAAACCCCCTCACCCCAAACAGACGTGTTTCGCTATCAAAGCTTCGTCAGTGTCAGCTTGTATTTGTGATCAGTCGCCATTTTAAAGCCCACCAAACCTGAATTAATTTATCAACATAAAAGAAGGTTCATATATTAAAAAGGCGGTGGCCATCTTTTAGTGCATATATATACATACATTCACAATGACTTTAAATGGCAAATTACTAAAGTGATTAAAGTGCGTGATTTAAAACCTATTAACAACAACAAACATGTATCCTTTATGTACATACTTTCATTTTATAGGTCAGGTCCTGATTACTATAGCCACTTATTAATCCGTTCTTCTAATCTTGTCTATGTTATACTGTTTAATCACGGGGTGATCCCCAAGTATAATCTTTATATAAGTGACATAAACCGTTCTTTTCCTGACTTCTTTGTTTTTTGTGTGGCCCTGTATGGGCAAATTAGATATTTTCTTTAAAATGTTATAGAGTTGCAGCGTCACTTAGGACATAGGGGTTTAGAGACTTTATTTCCTGTTTTTGTTCGTTCAACATGTTCTTCATATCAGCAGCAAGAACAGATCCCTGATCCACATGATCCCATGAGTTCATTTACAGATGCACCCACATCTCCTCATCATTATTTAAACCCCAAGGTGTCATGGTCTTTAAGTCAATGATGTATCTTGACTCTAACATTCGGAGTGCCTTCTCTCTATCTCCCCCTCGTTCTAATCTGGGTACTTGGTCAATGCAATAAAAGCTGAGGAAATCCCTATTGCTTTGGTGATATTCAGCAAAATGGCGAGCGACTGGGTAGTTTTTATCCTTATTTGCGATCTCTCGCATATGCTCTAGGATCCTCAGCTTTGTTGCATTGATGGTGCTCCCTATGTATCTTTTCTTACATGGGCACTCAAGGCAATAAATAGTGTAGTCCGAGTTACAATTGAGGAGATGTTTTATTTTCTGTTTGGTCTATCTTCACCTGTTCTACCTGGAAACTCTTACTTACACCTTAAACAGGGAAAAAAACCTTTGTATTGGTTAAGGTTGTAGGTTGGGTTTTGGAAGAGAAGTGGCTGTGGACTAAGTGGTCTGATAACGATTGACAGCGGCGGTAGGTTATTAAGGGCCTGTCCGTCAGATGTTTTCTCAAAACGTTATCAGTAGTTAATATATGCCAATTCTTTTTAAAGCTGTTAACCAGATCACCAGATTTAATGTTAAAAGTTGTGACAATTCTTACATGGTCGTCTTCTTTTAGCTTATCTTTAGCTACCAGGAGATCCCTCCTATTAATCGTTGACGCTTTTTTCACTGCTTGATTAAAAAGATTGCTTGAATATCCTCTACTCTTGAACCTCTCACTTGCTTCAGCTTTTGCTTTTTGAAAATCTTTATCTGCTGAGCAGTTTCTCTTTAATCGTAAGAGTTCTCCATAGGGAACACTTTTTATAAGGCTCTTAGGATGGTAACTAGCCGCATGTAGTACAGCGTTACCCGATGTAGGTTTCCTATAGAGTCGTGTTTGGAGGGTCTGGTTTTCTACAAAAACTTCCAAATCTAGATAGCATACACTAGTAGTACTTATTGTGCTGGTAAATCTTAAGTTCCACTGGTTGTTATTTAAAGCAGCAATGTATGCCTCAGCCGATGTTTGATCACCTCGCCACACTATAAAAAGGTCATCAATATACCTTGTCCACAATAACAAATTGTTACTCCAAATCTCATTAGTCCCCCCCCATGCCTCGTGCCTCTCCCACCAGCCTACGAACAAGTTTGCATAGCTTGGGGAGAAGCACGAGCCCATGGAAGTCCCCCTGATCTGTTTGTACAGTTGTCCTGCAAAAAGAAACATGTTGTTAAATAAACAGAAATGCATCATGCTTAATATCATGCTACTATGTGTACGATATTTCTCTGGCTTCCTATCCAGGAACCATTTAGTAGCTGCTAGACCATATTCATGTTCTATATATGTGTATAAATTTACTACGTCCAGCGTAATTAAAAGCATGTTTGGCTCCCAAGATATGTTGTCCATCATACGGAGGAAATCTTGGGTATCTCTCACGTATGAGGGTAGGTCTTTGACAATTGGTGCAAGGAAATAGTCAATGAAACGAGATGTGTTTTCTAAAAGGCTTCCAATCGAAGATACGATCGGTCGTCCTGGTGGTCTTTTTGCATTTTTGTGGATCTTAGGGAGATGGTAAAAGGTGGGTAATATAGGTAATATAGGTGCATCACATTTCAGAAATAAAAATTCCTCCATATTTAGCATGCCTTCATCTTTCCATTTTCCCAACATCAAATGGTACTCAGTAATACTTTTGACATACTCCGCTCTTTTTATGGTTATTTAGCACTCAGTGTCCTTTAGTTGTTTTAGGGCTTCCTGTTCGTAATTTTCTTTACTGATGATCACTATATTCCCACCCTTATCGGAGGGTTTTATTTCAATTGTTTTATCATTTTTTAGAGATTTGATCGCCTCCCATTCCCTCCTTGAGATGTTAGATGTTTTCATATTCATTTTTAGTTTTGCCATTCTCTCCAAGTCCATCAACACAGCCTCATTGAAAACGTCTATAGCGTCGTGAGCAGCATTAGGAAGTTTTTTTGACTTATTTTTCAGATTGCTTGGTTCTCTGATTTGTGATGATGCTTCAGATATACCGTTAGCTTGGCTGCGTCTGTGATCCTCCTTTTTGAGTATCTTGTGTTGGGGTCAACAGCATTTCTGACAAAACATTCGTATCTACATCTATCGGTTCCTCCGTGGTGTCAACCGAACGCGTTCCCATGATCGCTTTTATAGGATGTAAAAGGAAGATTTTCTTAAATTTCAATTTCCGTATATATCTGAATAGATCGAATTTTGTATCTACCAGGTCGAACTCGCTTGTAGGGCAGAAGCTTAATCCTTTTTTGAGGACATGAAAAAAAAAAAAAATATATATATATATACACGGAGGAGGCAACGTTGAAGGAGACATCAGAAAAGAGACCGGCAAACAAAACAAAAACAAAAACACAAAACGAATATGGAAACGCAAGTAAACAATGAAGAACGAGAAAAAATTATTATCAATCTCACAGTGCTACACGCCGTCCTGCTTGCTGGCAATTCCTGGAAACATCGCCACCTGGGGATCCCAATACAATTTGGTGCATTCTGGGTCCTGTAGTTGTTGCACCGATGAGGCAATCTACATCAGGTGGAGCCCCTTGGGGGAGGAACAGAGACAGCCTATCCATCAGAGCGGGACACTTAAAAGGTGTGGCCATTTCCCTACCTGTTATTCCACACGGCGCTGATGAAGGCAATGACGCCGAAATGCATTCGCCCTCCGTGGCATTTTGTGAATAAAGAGACTCCTGTTTGTCCCCGATGTGGCCTCCGCCTTTTCTTTGGAAGGGATCGTGCTGCATATATATATATATATATATATATATATATATATATATATATATATATATATATATATATATATATATATATATATATACACACACGGAGGAGGCAACGTTGAAGGAGACATCAGAAAAGAGACCGGCAAACAAAACAAAAACAAAAACACAAAACAAATATGGAAACGCAAGTAAACAATGAAGAACGAGAAAAAATTATTATCAATCTCACAGAACTAATGTTATTAAAGCAGACAAAGAAATCTTATTGCTGGGACTTTCATTTTGCCCCAAAACACCATGAATTACCCCCAAGCACGAATCAATACATTCAAATATATCAGAAAATTAAAACTTCAGACAATCCATATCTCTAAAAACACAGATCAGTACTACGGAACAACTATATCAACCACCACAACCAGTACCACCATTGTGGATTTATCAGTCCTACGGACCATGAGGGAACTAGAACTAGAGAATGAAACTCAGGATGTCATGATTTCCACATAGGATATTATTGTGGAGCAAAATCTGCAATCGGAGGACACAGTGGTAACACCATTTAAACCTTGGTCAAGAACAACCCCAACCACCTTAAGGGACAATATTGATACATTCCACTAATTAATTATTGATGGTCTAAAGGCAATCAATAAGGAAATCAATGTCAATGAGACAAAGGGCACCCTTAAAGAATGGAAATATCATGAACTAGTGGCGAAACTCAGAAAAAATAAACAGTTTGTGATACGTAATTCTGATAAAGATGTTAATGTGGTCCTGTGGCCCATGACAATGTACTTGCAAGAGGCATGTAATCAATTTAATCAAAAAGATTGCTACAGAAGGTGCAAGCAAGAAATAATGACTAAAGCGCAAGCTGATTTCACCATGGACCTGGAACAATGGTTTGGAGATAACCTGCTGTCTCATGATGAATACAAATTTCTGCGGAATTAAACCAGAGAACCCCTGTGTTGTACCTAATCCCGAAGGTACATAAAACATATCCTACCCACCTGATCGCCCGATCACCTCGGCCAACGGAAGCATGATAGAGAACTGCTTAAAATATATTGATTTCTTTCTTAAGCCCTATGTGGAGAAACTTCCATCATTTGTAAGGAATAGCAGTGACTTTCTCAAAATGATATATGACATACCAATGGAGCAGTATTACGTTTTAATTGCATTAGACATCGCTACCCTATACACAAGCATCGCCCACAACAATGGTCTGAGGGCTATGGAATTCTACCTAAGTGGCAGACCAGTAAACTTGTGGAGACATACACGGATGCTGTTGAGCATGGCAATAAAGATGCTTGGAGGACAGTTTCTTTATGTTTGATGGGACTCCAAATCAGCAGAAGAGAGGAACTGCAATGGGCACTTGCTTCACCCCCAGCTATGCGTGCTTGCATGTAGGCTGGTGAGAGGAGCAAGTGCTCCAAAAAGAGTATGCACAAAACTGGGAAAACAACATTATTCTGTGGACCCGGTTTATTGACGGTTTATTTGTAATATGGAAGGGAACAACAGAATCGGCTGAACTCTTTGTAAATTGCCTAAGCTGTAACAATATAAACCTAAAGTTCACACACACAATAAGCACACAACAAGTGACATTCCTAGATGTGGAGATATATGTAGAAGCAGGCAAACTGAAAACTAGACTATTTAGGAAGTCAACAGTGAGCAATAATATGTTGCACGCCTCGAGCTTCCATCCCATACACACTATGCAAAGTATCCCTTATGATGAAATGCTACGAGCCAAGAGGAACTGTAGTACACTTAAAGAGTTGTCAAGTTGTCAGCAGGAAATGAGCAAAAGATACCAAGACAGAGGCTACAGTGAAACAGTGAAGCAACAATCGAGGCAGTCACAGAAAAGGCGAATAAAAAGAAAAACGAGGACCTTCTATTTCTAAAAAAAAGTGCTAGAAAAGAGAAGACAGAACCTCAGATGCGTTTTATAACTACATATATTTGCCAGAACAAGGAATTTAGAGATGTGCTCAATAAAACCTGGCATATCCTTAAAACTGACCCAGTGACTGGATAGATGATGCCCTAGTACCCACCACTCACATATAATAGAGCATCTTCACTGAGAGATGCCGTGACCAAGGCAAACCCAGAAAGTGATAAGGACCCGGGATGGCTAAGACCCTCCCCTGGATTCAAAAAGTGCAAGAAGTGTAAAGTTTGTAGTATAGTCTAAAACACCACAGCATACTCCACCCCCTTCAACAGCAGGGAGACAAAGATTAGAGGCACATATAACTGCAAGACGGAATTTCGGAATTTCCAGTATATGTTCTGACATGGACCTGCAATCTCCAATATGTAGGTAGCACTACGCTAGAAGTGCGCAAGAGGATCCTTCATCACATGAGAGCTATAACAAACGCTGACAGATCATATCCTGTAGCCCGCCATTGTGAGAAAATATACCAGAAAGAACCCACACAAGTTACCTATTTTGTAATACATGCGACTGCACCTAACAGAAAAGGGTGACACAGAGTCAGGCAACCCGTGAACTGGAGACAAGGTATATCCTTTTACTCGATAGCAAAAAACCTCAAGGGCTTAACCATGATGCAGAATTTCACTCATGCCTGTGATTAAAGACTAGGTAGCAAGATTAAGCGAGAATAGGGCTCGTATTTTAAAGAAGAAACCGAACTGCACTAAGAACCGGTGATGATCCAAAAATCACCTAATTCAAAAATGAGATAGAAATGACTCCTTGTTAAGCTGCCATACATCTTGTAGAGTTATTATTATTCAGGCACTTGCCAATTTATATAATGGGTGGAGGGTTTGTCTACAAATAACAAGTGATGAGATCCAATAGGCCCTTGCCATCAGATAAGCTGTTTGGAAATAGAGATGTGCCATTACTCAGGAAAAGATAATGCTTAGACACTTGTTTAGAAATAAATATATGGTCTTTTTTTTAATTCTTTTTTTTTCCTCATTTGCCATTACCTCCATCTACAGAAGAGACGCCAACCACCACACGTGTCTGCCTTAAGATACTTTAGCGATCTTTCCTCCTTCATGACCTTATCCAGGCACGATTTGTTTTATGGACGGGAGACCGGCCTCTTGAGTGAGAAACGGAGAGACTCCAGCCAACGGTATTCAACCTGACAGATCCAGGATTACATACGAGAGAGACCACTTCCCAAAGTCTTCTGGAGACTAATCGACGTAATCATCGGACCCAGGGAAAAAAAAAAAAAAAAACGGTCTTCCTATCTCCAGTTTATTAACAAATCCCAAAAGGACAGATTTCTTTTACAACATGATCTAACCAAATCAGTCTTTGAAGTTTCGTACAATGACATTAACCAAGCTGCATTTGATGGAGCTTTAGCTTCCACCCAGAATTTGCATATTTGTTGCCTTGCCAGGATGATGGAATAGAAAAGAAAGGACTTTGCCTGTCCGTTTACATTTTCCTCCAATCCAAAAATTATTAGCGGAAGAGTAATGTTCAATGAAATACTTAAAATCGAGTCCAAGGTGACCATTACTTCTTGTCAGGCAAAGACAGACTGGGTTATTCCTATAGACTAGAGAGAAGGAGGAGGTAAAGATACGGTCACAAGAAGGGAAAAGGTAGTGCTCAGTGGAGGGCTACCCTGGGCATCCAATATGTTGGTATTAATGGCCTCACACACCCTTGCGAGTGTCATGCTTCATCATTGGCGGTTGCTCCTCGTTGGGCAGGCGGTGCAATGCCCAACGGGCTCACCTCAAAGAGGGGCTCTTTGGCGGAGATCTTTTTACCAACTGCCTAGGGTGAAGTGACCTTTACTTCTTCCCAGAATAACATAATAGCAGGACAATCCATAAAATGTGTATATCTGAAGCTGCCACCAGATTACACTTGTTACATTTCTTCCCTGAAAGAAACTTGGAGAGCCGTAGGGGTGAGAGGTAGGCCCGATGCAGAGTAAACAAATGATTACGTCTTAACCAGGCTGGTTTCACTGTTTTATAGAGGAAAGAAAATGATCTCATCCTTAAGTCCTCGCACTGGAAGGCCAACTCGTTTCCCCATAACTTATCTGGCAAGACGAAGTCCCCATCCGCCTCCTCCACCATGCACCAGTACCAAATTGCCACCTCTTTACCCCCTTCTCGCTTTTCTAACAATTGTTGTTCGAACTGGCTGTATTTCCCCAATTGGGGTCCCTTCTTATTTACTGCTCGTGCCCAACTGTCCAACTGTATGTATTTAAACCTGGAAAGGGCCATACCCACCTTGTCCCTCAACACCTCCCAGTCTTGTACCCTTCTGTCCACCAACAACTCTCCCCATCTGAGTATCCCAGCCTCCTTTAATGGGGTTGCTAAACTGTCCTGCATACAAGGTGGCAGCCCAGGAGAGTCCCATACCGGGGCAAAATTGGAATAATAGTGTACCCCGACTTTCTTTTTGATCTGGACCCAGTTTGATATAACAGACTGCAAGGTCTTTAATCTAACTTTTTTGAAGTATTTCATGTCTCCAAACTTAAATAGAAATCCATCGGATGGGATATCTACTCCCCCTAACATAGCCCTGAACATGGCCCCCAAAGATGATATTGCGGGAGTTTTAAGAAGCATCCTGGAGTAAGTCAGCTGAAATGCCCAGGCATAATATAGCAAATCTGGCAGTGCCAACACTCCCTTTTACCTCCTCCTTCTCAACTTCTTCCAAGTCAGCCTAGCTGTTTTAAAGTTCCAAATAAACGAGTTTATTTCTTGCTGACTTTTTTCCAATTTTTTTCGTTCAAAACTCATGGGGATAGAATTAAAAATAAAAGTAAACTTTGGGAGAATGGACATTTTAACTAAATTTGTTCTCCCAAAAATGGAGAGTGGCAGAAATAACCAAGATTTCAGAAGTTTCCTGCATTCCGTGGCAACACGATCTAAGTTGGTCTGTGCCAAATTTCCTATTTCTTGGGTAATACGTATTCCCAGGTAATAAATGGTCTTAAGTATGCAATGTACCCTTACTGCACTTGGGAATTTTACATCCCTAGAAATGCAATGGCACTAGTCTGAAAATTAATAGTAGCAGCGCGATGCTTAACAACAGCCTTCAATGACCAAGGGGAAAATGTAACAAGTGCAACTCCTTTACAGTTCAGTCACAAAATATCAACCCGTCCACCACGCGTACGAGTGACTATTTAACTTGTTAGGATACATTTGAATATAATGAAAAGTTGGTAGCATAAAACGTACGTGAGTCTGTTCTCGTTGCCACTTAAGCACATTATGTAAAAGAGCCACTGACATAGATGCTGCAAAACTGTGTGATCAAGGCCGCTGTGTTGGCTTAAACGTGTCATGGCTGACGTGCTTGAAATAACGTAAAGAATGAAGAATCGCATTTGAAGTTGGCTCCTTTTGTCTTTTGAGATGCAACAAGCGTTTGAGTGATATATATATATATATATATATATATATATATATATATATATATATATATATACATATACATATATATATTTTCCACCATCAAGTTCGCACAGAAACCCTGGTCACTCACAGTGGCGGCCCAGACGGGATCGCGACTCCCAAAATGCAAACAATGGTCGCACACGGTTAAAGAAACGATGTCCAGGCCACTTGATTCTTGTCAGCGTGTTTTTAATTCATAAACGCCCAGTCACTCGATGCGTTTAGGAGGGAGACCTCCTTGCTCGTGAGCAGGACAATTGTACCGCCAGCTGCATGGGACCGCCATGGGCACGTGCTTCGCCCCCAGCTACGCTAATCTTTTCGTGGGCTAGTGGGAGAAGCACGTGGCCTGAGGGGAACCCAATGATCATTGGATTGATAAAACTATTTTGCGAGCAGAGCAAGATACATAGACAGCCTTTTCATAGTCTGGCGCGGCAGCGGCTCCTCGGCTGAGGAGTTTGCAGCCTCTCTAAACAGCAACAAACTAAATCTTAGGTTCACAGGTGAAATCAGTAACACTTCAGTCACCTATTTAGATCTTGAGGTCTACATTGATAATGACACACTTTCAACCAGGTTGTTTAGAAAGCCCACGGCAGGCAACACGGTCTTGCATGCCGGTAGCCACCACCCAAGGAGTGTCATCAAAAACATACCATTTGGTGAACTTCTGTGCTTAAAACGTAATTGTTCTAAAAATCAAGACTATGAACAGGTCAAAACTGAGGCCACTAAGAGGTTTAACCCCTTCGCTGCGGGGTAATTCTCCCATAGCGCAGGGGGGAGGGGGGGCCGCGGCGCCACGGTTCTCGTGACGATCCCAGCTCATTATGAGGCACAATGGAGCTGTGCTCATGACGAGCTGGGCTTGTCACGACTCCGCCCACTCATTGATTCTCCCGCACAGACGGTGAATCAATTTAGTCATGAGCACAACACTACTGTGCCTCATGATGAGCTGGCCAATCATAAGCATGCAAGGGGTTAAGGAGAGAGGATATACCAACTCAGACCTGACCTCAGCCGAAACTAAAATCAAAAAGGTAAAAAGAAAAGATTTACTTGTAACTAAGGAATCTGCGAAATCTGAAGATGATGGCCGCGTATAAATTGTCGCTCCAAGGTTGTCCACCTTTGAGTAGCACACGAGCAGCACACGAGCAGCAGCTTGATTTATGTGTAGGTGAGGACGGGGATCCGCTTGTAGATACCGCTCCGTAATGGATCTGCCCGACGCGTTTCGAAGCTCCATATGCTTCTCGTCCAGCCGCGGAGTATGCACCACCCCGTCATCCTTGGGGGTCACGGAAGTGAAACAGCAGCCGTACACGGGATCGAGGACAGGCCCACTTGCGGGGTCCATACAGGACTTGATTGTGTGCTTTCGGCACTACACTTCCCATAATACACAGTCTCATTTGAGCCTCCCATTGGTGGGTGTGTCATATGGAAAATGGAGAAGTGGGTTAGCGGTTGCGCACACCGCTTCCGTTAAAGCCCCTGAAGAGATGGTACATGCCACGTGGTAAAGGCACTGCGTGGTTAAAACTGTACGTTGTAAGGGATGTTTCCCGGTGCAGTCAGTGTTTGAGCCATTGGATGTATGGAATAGAGAAGACTTTCAAGTACAGTTGTGTTTTGTCAGTATATTGGTAAATTTCAATGCTGTTATCAGTGAATAGCGCCCCAAGGAGCTGCATGTAGAGGCTGAATGGTGGGCACAGTCCTTAACCCTGTGGAATCCACAAATGCTAGAGATCTTCTGTGACAATGAAATGGCTTCGGAAGGAATGGTAGGAGAAGAACCATGGGGAGTCGTTGCCAGTGAATCTCATTGGACACTTCACGGTGTGGAAGACTGTGAGAGGCTGAATGGTGTTGAAGGCAGATGAGAGGTGCAACAAAATTAGGAGGCTGAGTTCATCTTCATCTTCATCTATGGTCAAAAGGCTGACAATGTCTAATGTCTAACATAGCTGTCCCCATGCTATAGCCTGATCTGAAACCAACTTTGTAGTTGTGCAATAGATGGTTGGTGTTGATGTGGTAACTGAGTTGAATGAAGACTATTTTTTCGATGATCTTGATGGTGGAAAATAGGTGGGTAATAGGCAAGGTCATCAGGGTGTGGTGTAGATTTCTGAAGGACTGGGAGGATCTGGCCTTTCTTGAGAGCGTCTGTAAAAATGCCTTGAGTGAAGGAGGCATTGACAGTGGAGAGAAGGGTTGAGAGAGCATCGCCAGAGAGAGCTTTGACAAAAGACGTGGGAAGACATCATCTTCTTAGGAAGGTCCTTTAAGGGAATTGAGTATGTCTGTGCGATCTGCAAGAGACAGCGTTTTCAATGGTGCCATTCCAGGACCATCTAAGAAGGTGTTAGGTACCAAGCAACGTTTGGGCGCAAAAGACCGGGAACTTGGATGAGATGGCACATAGGACAGTGGACGTATGACTGAGAGATGACTGCATCAATTGTCAGTGAGCGGGTATGGACACAGGGGTTAATGTTAGTCTTGATGTCTTCAGTCGCTGATGTCATACCAGCCTGAACCTGAACATGATGCTATATTATTTAGTGATGTAGACGGGATTCCCGAAAGGGCTCATTGAGTGCCCTATAATCTCTTTTCTACTGTCTATATTTCGTTGGTAATAAAAATTATAACATTAGCTAAATAATTGGCGATGGATGAGGAAACTGGGAGCTTTTTACAAGGATTTGATGGGACACCTGCATTTCTCTTCCCCATTGGGCTCAATTAAGAGATCTCCAAATGTGGTGTGCAGCAGCCTAGAGTGATGGCCCAACCCAGCCTTTTCTGGGGTCTGTTGGGCACAGACAGATCCAGTCTTAGTCTGGTCTTTGCCCAGGTGCCACCCCAGTTCGCCCAGTGCATCTCCTGTAAAGGGGCGCTTTATATTGAGATGTCAGGGAGGAGACTCCTTCACCTCCTCCTCCCCTCTGTAGCTGCAGAACAGCCTGGTAAAGTAAGGTCCTGCACAGCAGGTGTAAAGGACCACTTTTTAGCACTGTGGTCAGGGAGGATCCTCGTTCACCTCCTCCTCCCTTCTGCAGCCCCAGATCAGCATGGTAAATTAAGTCCTTATTGGTATGTGTGTCCCACACAGTGGCTGTAAAGCAGTGCTTTACAACGGTGTCTTCATGGAAGAGCCTAAGTCCTTCTGCAGCCACAGCGCAGCCAGGTAAACAAAGTCCTTTTGGTAAGCGCATCCTGTAAGGAAGCACTTTATTGTGCTATGGTCAGGGAGGGCCCTCTTCCACCTCATCCTTCATCCTACCTTCTATAACCCCAGACCAGCCAGGTAAATGAAGACCTTTTGGTATGCTTTTGGAAAATAGACATATTTTGTCAATCGCAGGAGTACCGTATATTTTGTCTTATATCTCCAAAACAAATAAACGAGTTTTCACCAAACCAAGAAAAGGTACCAAATGGTGAAATGAATTAAGTGCTATAAAAGCTGTCAAGACCACTAATCTTATCCTCCAGTCCCCTGATTCGTCAGTACTACTGTGCACCATGCGAAGTCTGATGGGAGATGGATTGTCTGTGCTATAGATTAGTATTGAATCAAATGGCATCATACTCTTGTTACAAAGACCTTACAGGATCAGGCAGTGGACATGACTACGCCACTCAGACAGGCTAGGGTCTCAGACAGCAGTAGTGATTATCACTGAGATTGTATTTGAAAATGCAACCATTTTTTCGACAAACAACAGCTTGTCAGATTACAAATATACACAGTTTACATACGCTTTTCATTTTGGAAAAAGAAACACCATTCCTCCACACAAAAGGTTATTGTTTTACTGAGAAAACACAGTTCTTGTCATTAAACATCACCTTTTCATTGTTAGAAAATATAGGCTCAGTGCCAAACATCAGTTTATTGGTGCATCACCTACTCAGGTACTAGTGTCACAGAGGAATATATTGATGGGACCTATATGCTAAGGATTACTACCAGTAAACCAGGGTCAGTGTATTACCATTGGTGGGCACAGTCCTGCTGTGAATGGTCCAATATGTCAAGAATTACTTTCAATATGCAAGGGCCAGCATTTTGCCCCAAGCGATTGGGTGGTCATCATCCTGACATTGATGCTGCAAAAATGCCACGAACTGCCACAAAAATGCCAGTAGCTGATGATAAAACATTAATGCTTACATATATATAAATACCTACTCATATAGATACTTGCACACACCAATACACTCCACCACCCACGGTTGTACACACATACACATGTATAGGCTGCCTAAGGTCTTTATATACAACACACATACACATGTGCTATTTTCCACACACACACACACACACATGCATTCTAACCTGCATGCACACACAAATACGTACACAGACACAACGACACACACCCCCAGGCGTTCACATAGCATTAGATTTTTTTTTTACATTTACTGTCTTCTCTAGTCTCACATGTTCTTTTGGGCTGCTCCGCTGTTTCATATTATAGACAACGACAAGAGTAACCCTTATGTCAATGCGAATGGGTATGAAGCATTACCTTCTTACAAATGTCCACATGGACCTCATTTGCAACAGCGATTTTATATTTTTGCAAAACAAATTGTGTGTAATTAAAGAAAAAGTTATAGAATTATAGAACAGTATTTATCTATTAAAACCAGAGTTAGGAAATAATTTTATGGCCATATCCAAACTGTCATAACACTCAATTCAGCCGAACTGAGCAGTTTGTTTTTCTATTATTTTCATAAACATTAGATACAATAGCAATACATAGGTACAATGGTGCGTATGGATTTTAGTGGTAAGTGTTTGTAGAGGAATAGGTGCTAAATAGCTCCAGGTTAAGAAACCATAACCAAAACATCAAGAAAAAGTGACAATCAAGTGACTGCAAAATTTCACAGAAATTATATGGAAGGTTATTGGTATATACAAGAACCTCTAAATGCTTATTCAGACAATAACGAAAAAGCGACCAGAAGACTCTGCCGCTTTTGTCTGAGACTGTCTTTTCAGTTGTGTCGACGTTTCTGGAGAAACTCTGTTTCTCCAAGGTCGATAGTTTGACCTTCCTTCTGATAATTAGGATGTCGACGTAAAGGGGGTAGGTATAATCCCAGACTCCATGCTCATGCTTAAGTAATGCTTCAAGTTCTTTTTTGACAGCTTCTTGCAAATGAAAAGCAGTTTGTCTATGTCTCTGAGCAACAGGACAGATGTCCTCATTTATAAGCAACTTGACTTTCATAGTCTTAAGCTTTCCAATACCATGAAATAACGAAGGTAACTGACTTACTATTTAGTGGTGAGCTTTCATGCTGTAGTTCACTGTGCTGAAACTGAGTAGACAGGCACTTGACACTGTGCCTGGAAACACATGGATGGGTGCTTGCACCTTTGCTTTCTTGTGTCCCAGTGTTGCTACAAATGAACCTTGACTTTTTAAGGGCGAAGATGCACTCATGTATCACTTTGGTTTTTGATTGTGTAAGTTGCAGTAATAGAGATAGTTCATCTTATTTCTCCTCAGGCATAATGTTTATCGATGCATCACTGTCAATAATGAAAGGTATTGAACAACCATTTACTTTCAGTGTAACCTTAGTGTAATATTTGAATGACTTTAGTTCTTAGGCATGCTGTTCTTTCATTGACTGAAATTTTTCTTCACAAGCAGCTAAGCCAACACAAGCACGCTTTTCTGAGGTAAACTTGGCGTAGGCACTATGATTCTATATCTAAGGAAGCTTACAGAGAATCCATCAGGGAATACCACCATGACATCACCACAGAAAAAAAGGCTTACTTTGCAAGAAGAATTGAGGAAGATGCTAACTCTTGCAAATACATTTTTCTGATAGTGAAGGATTTCATCTCTCCTTCTTGGTGTACCCCCAGAAGCTCGCATTCGGAGCCTTGGGTCACTGAGCTAGCTAACTTTTTTGCAAATAAAATTACATCTATTCAGGCCTCCTTTTTTGTTGCGGATGTGTCCATAGCCCAGGGAGCGTCTCTACCCGTACTATCGTTAGACGCCGAGAGGCCTTCCCTTGCGGATTTTCCGCCCTTAACTCCGCAGGCCTCCTTGGACCTTCTTTCAAAACTAATATCAGGCTCCCCTCTTGACCCCTGTCCCGCTAAAATCCTTGCTAAAGTTGCTCATGTGATTAACCCCTTAGTCAATCCGGTGCTTAACCTCTCCCTTAGCACAGGGGTGGTGCCTCAGCCCTGGAAACAGGCTCTCATTCTGCCACTTTAAAAAAAAAAGCTTAATTTAGATCCCACGGCACATGCTAATTACAGACCCATTTCCCTTCTGCCTGCTTTGGCGGAAATTGTGGAGAAGCACGTCCATCTAACTCTTGCCAGCTTTCTGGAGACACATAATATTCTACCCCAGTCACAGTCGGGCTTCCGGTCTAACATGAGTACTGAGACAGCTCTGCTTGAAGTCACGGAGGCCATCAAGGAGACCTTGGACTCCGGGGGCAAAGCGATGTTGGTGATGCTGGATCTCTCGGCGGCCTTTGACACCGTCCCCCATGGCCGTCTCCTTTCTAGACTTAGGGAGATCGGTCTAAGGGGGTCGGTGTACGGTTGGTTTGAGTCTTTTCTAGCTGACCGCCAACAAACGGTCTGGGCTCCTCCGTTCTCTGCCATGATGCCGCCACTAGAGGTGGGAGTGCGCCAGGGCTCAATTTTGAGCCCAACTCTTTTTAATATCTATATGGCCCCCCTGGCGGCACTGGCTGAGGCCCATGGAGCCCAGATCGTGTCGTATGCTGACGACACCCAGCTTCTCTTCTCGTGTGACAGAGGCTCCGATTTTGATGGCGAGATCATCAGAGGCTGTCTAGAGGCTGTATTCGACTGGTTTCAGCGAAACAGCCTCAATTGCAATTCCAACAAATCTGAGGTGTTGTTTTTTAGCTGCCCTCCGGATCTGAGGTGGAAGTCCTGGTGGCCGGTGGCGATGTTTCCCCCCTCCAGTGACTCTGTAGTCGCCAAAAATCTCGGAGTGCAGGTCGATAATGGCCTCTCTCTGAAACCTCAGGTGTTAGTGGAGGAGTGTGGCTCAATGGTTAGAGCGGCAGACCCTGATGCAGAGTTCTGGCCAGGGACCAGGGTTCGATTCCCACCTCGGTGGGATCTCGGGCTCAATTTCCTCGGATCTGTTAATTCTCGCCTCGGTGCCTATTCTAATCACGGGCCCCACGCTGCAACTTTGGGCAATAGCTTGCTTAGCCTCCACACCGGCCCCAACAGCACTAAGGATGCCTGGCTTCACCCTGGGTGTGCCCAGGAGTGGACACTTCACAGGGAAAGCCAGGAGGGGTTCCACAGCGGTATGAGTATCAGCGCGAGGAAGCCGAATAGGCAACACCGCAAGGTGACCGTCTGGTGACAGTGCGCTCTATAAGTACCATGACATTTACATTTACATTTACATTTAGGCCTAGCGGGCAAATGCTTTGGTCTCCTGAAGATGATCAAGAAATTCCTGCCCCTACTCTCGCTGGATCACAGAAAAGTGACTGTGCAGGCATTGATAGGCTCACGCCTGGACTATGCCAACGTGTTGTATCTTGGCATGCCGGAGTTTCTTCTAATACGCTTGCAAATTGTCCAAAACACTGCCGCTCGTGCCTTTTTTGGCCTCAATCGGAGAGCTAGTGCCAGCGACCTTCTTTAAACCCTCCACTGGCTCCCTATTAGAAAGCGCGTTGTTTTTTAAGCGCTCACTGTGGCCTTCAAGGCACTTCATGGCACAGGAGCTGCGTACATCCGAAAGCGGATGGCGTTCTATCAGCCATCTAGATTGCTCAGGTCTTCGACCTTGGCCTTGGCAGCTGTACCAGCGATTCTTTCAGACGTCTGGCTCCACAGCTGTGGAACGCTTTGCCTCTATCTTTGAGATCTAATGGCAATCTGCTAGCTTTCCGGAAGGACCTTAAAACTCCGCTCTTTGTTCAGTAGGTGCTCTGCTGTGCCCCCACCTTTTGTACCACCGAGGGTCTTTGAAGCGCCGGGACACTCCTCGGAGTAGCTGAGCGCTATATAAAACGCCCCTTAACATTAACATTAACATTAACCTAAACGGTGTACAGTCATAATATCGAGTCAATTATTTCGACTGGACAGAATATCGAGTAAAAAATATAGAATGGACATAATATCGACTAGACATAATATAGACAACAAAAATATCGACTAGAGAAAATTAATATCGAATAGAATGGACATAATATCGAATCAAAAATATAGAATGGACATAATATCGACTAGACATAATATAGACAACAAAAATATCGAATTTAAGGTAAGTTAATAATAATTTTTATTTTTTGTGTAATATAAGTCTGTAGCGGGTTGTGGGTTTATAGGGGAATAGGGTGGGAAGTAATTTAATTCTAATTAATTAAATATGTTAATTTATTTATTGATATATATTTAGAATTAATTGTTAATTAATTATTAATTGGTAATTAATTAAAATATAATTGGTAATTAATTATAATTGATTAATTGATAAATATTTTAATTTTAGTAATTTATTTTCTGTAGCGGGTTGTGGGTTTATAGGGGAATAGGGTGGGAAGTAATTTAATTATAATTAATTAAATATGTTAATTTATTTATTGATAATAATTTAGAATTAATTGTTAATTAATTATTAATTGGTAATTAATTAAAATATAATTGGTAATTAATTATAATTGATTAATTGATAAATATTTTAATTTTAGTAATTTATTTTCTGTAGCGGGTTGTGGGTTTATAGGGGAATAGGGTGGGAAGTAATTTAATTATAATTAATTAAATATGTTAATTTATTTATTGATATTTTTTAAAAATTAATTGTTAATTAATTATTAATTGGTAATTAATTAAAATATAATTGGTAATTAATTATAATTGATTAATTGATAAATATTTTAATTTTAGGGTTCAGGGTCAGTTTTCAGTTTTTGGGTAAAGGGGTATTTTTAGGGTTCAGGGTCAGTTTTCAGTTTTTGGGTAAAGGGGTATTTTTAGGGTTCAGGGTCAGTTTTCAGTTTTTGGGTAAAGGGGTATTTTTAGGGTTCAGGGTCAGTTTTCAGTTTTTGGGGTAAAGGGGTTTTTTTAGGGTTCAGGGTCAGTTTTCAGTTTGTAGGTAAAGGGGTATTTTTAGGGTTCAGGGTCAGTTTTCAGTTTTTGGGTAAAGGGGTATTTTTAGGGTTCAGGGTCAGTTTTCAGTTTTTGGGTAAAGGGGTATTTTTAGGGTTCAGGGTCAGTTTTCAGTTTTTGGGGTAAAGGGTTTTTTTTAGGGTTCAGGGTCAGTTTTCAGTTTGTAGGTAAAGGGGTATTTTTAGGGTTCAGGGTCAGTTTTCAGTTTTTGGGTAAAGGGGTATTTTTAGGGTTCAGGGTCAGTTTTCAGTTTTTGGGGTAAAGGGGTATTTTTAGGGTTCAGGGTCAGTTTTCAGTTTTTGGGTAAAGGGGTATTTTTAGGGTTCAGGGTCAGTTTTCAGTTTTTGGGGTAAAGGGGTTTTTTTAGGGTTCAGGGTCAGTTTTCAGTTTGTAGGTAAAGGGGTATTTTTAGGGTTCAGGGTCAGTTTTCAGTTTTTGGGTAAAGGGGTATTTTTAGGGTTCAGGGTCAGTTTTCAGTTTTTGGGGTAAAGGGGTATTTTTAGGGTTCAGGGTCAGTTTTCAGTTTGTAGGTAAAGGGGTATTTTTAGGGTTCAGGGTCAGTTTTCAGTTTTTGGGTAAAGGGGTATTTTTAGGGTTCAGGGTCAGTTTTCAGTTTTCGGGTAAAGGGGTATTTTTAGGGTTCAGGGTCAGTTTTCAGTTTATGGGTAAAGGGGTATTTTTAGGGTTCAGGGTCAGTTTTGGGTTTTTGGGGTACAGGGGTACTTTGTAAAAATAAAGTAAAATTACATTTAAATTACATTTATTTAATAAAATTAAATTATATTAAATTATATTATAATATTTTTTATTAATTTATATTCAAAAAATTATTATATACTTACCAATACTTATGTTGTAATGGTATGCGTTGTAAAGGTATATGCGTTGTAAAATCTTGCGTTGTAAATGTATGCGTTGTAAAAGTTTTTGCGTTGTAAAAGTTTTGTTGTAATGGTAGGCGTTGTAAAAGTATGCGTTGTAACGTCATACATCCCTGGAGTGGGAATAGTAATTTTAACCTCTACGCTATCCAGCGCTTTCCCTACTGTTGCACCCACTGGAGTGGGAGTAGTAAATTTTACCTCTACGCTATCCAACACTTTTGCTAATGTTGAACTCACTATAGTTGTAACAATAAATTTTAAACATTTTCTAAAATGTTATATATGTTTATTTAATAATATGTTTAAATATATATATATATATATATATATGTGTGTGTGTGTAATTTTTGGTGATATAATTTTTTAATTATATAAATTATTTATTAAAATTATATATTTTTAATAATTATTTCTAAGTTTATATTAAATATATTTATTACTATATTAGTTTTAACTTACTTTTAAGACATTTTAAAAAATCGATATTTTGACAGTCTATATTTTTGTAAGTCGATATTTTGGAGTCGATATTTTGGTACTTACCTGTTTGAAGATAGGGAGTCGATATTTTGTCAATCGATATTTTTGACTCGATATTTGTGTATCTCGATATTTGTGTCGTCGATATTATGTCAGTGATCCAACATAAACATCGACATGGCACAATCTTTTTCATCACTTTCACTTGATTCTGATACAGAACAACTGTTTGACGATGATTTAGATAACGATCACATGTTTTCAGTATCTATTTGCCTCAGCTGATGTTGTTGCTTGGCCTTGTGGGTGTGCGTAGAATGCTGCTTCTGAAGCGTTCTGGCAGCCATTTTGTCTTTTGCACTGTGACACACTTACTTTTTACTTTGATTTGAAAATCGTCACAGAATGGTTTTCTTTCCCACAACCTTTACATATCTGTCCAAGAGCCGGACATTTACTTTTGTGTGGAAACAAAAAGCCACATCTACAACACAACTTCTTTTTACGTTTAAACATCACGTTGTGTCCTTCACTCTTTTGTTTTGGCTTACTTTTCACAAACATAACAGATTCATTCTGGCCACCTCCGGCTTCCATGTCAGCAGCTTGTCTATCAGCACACTCTTCAGCTATAACAGCCATTAACATTTGCTCCAGACTAAGTTTCTCTCAGCATTCGTCGACTGAATGAATCTGGCAAGCATCCGTCAATAAGTCTCATAAGTCATTGAATTTAGTGAACTTACAATATCTGATGAGTATGTCAAGTCTGTCCACAAATTCATCAATGGTTTCACTAACTTTCTGGCATTCTTGGTTGAAGATGTATTGATCATAATCAACATTTGGTATTGGATTAAACATGAGATTCAACACTTCTTTAATTTGATGATATGCGACTTCTTCATCAGGTTGCAGCAGCATTTTCTTTATGACTTCTCTTACACCATCACCAGCAAGTTTTTTTAGATACTTGACAATCTTCTTGTTATTAGTCTCTTCAATTCCATCAATAAAATCATTAAATGTCTCTATCCAAGCAGTCCATCTGTCGTCAATATTTTGCTTTTTGGCGGTATCGAGCATTGGTGGTGAATTCAGGAAAGCTGTAGCATTGTAGCCATTTATGGAAGTGGTTGACGTCGAGGGTAGTGCTCGCTCCTGCTTCCTCAGCTGTTCATCTTGAACCTGTTTGTGTGAGCCATCTCTGAGGCCTTCGGACGTGCTCGCATCTGGATCGTTCTTGATGACTTTCGAAAAGACAACCTCTGTCTTTGCCTCCATCAGAAAAACAGTGTGCCACCATTCCAGGGATACCTGAGATTATGATGACTGTTGTGAACTTGTCAAACACAACGCCGGTGCTTGTTCTGGGTTGCGGCGCCTGGAGCTGCGGTCATACCGCTCACTTTACTCAGATTCTGGTGGATAAATAACTGTTTTATTCTTTGGCGTCAATCAATCAGTCATTTGTTAATCGCACTACATACCCGCGAGGGTCTCAAGGTGTTGGGGGGGAGGTGGGGGCCGCTACTGATCGAACATCCAGGTTTTTAGTGTCCTCCTGAAGGTCAGCAGGTCTTGGGTCTGTCGTAGGGGATCACTGAAAGAATATCGACTACCACAATATCGAGTACCCAAAATATCGAGGTGAAAATATCTACTACAAAAATATCGAGTTTGTATGTACAAACAGGTAAGTACAAAAATATCGACTACAAAATATCGTTTACAAAAATATCGTTGTAAAAAATATCGACTTTACTAAAAACAATGTTTAATTACATTAATATAAAAAATTAATTACTAAAATATAATTAACAATACTTAAAATAACTTTTAATAATTAAATATTTAATGAAAGTAAAAAAAAAATATATTTTTAATCATATTTCTTAAAACATATATATATAGTAACAACATTTAATTAAATAATAGGCAATATTGTATATGTACCCCAAAAACCCAAAACTGACCCTGAACCCTAAAAATACCCCTTTACCCAAAAACTAAAAACTGACCCTGAACCCTAAAAATAACCCTTTACCCAAAAACTGAAAACTGACCCTGAACCCTAAAAATACCCCTTTACCCAAAAACTGAAAACTGACCCTGAACCCTAAAAATACCCCTTGACCCAAAAACTGAAAACTGACCCTGAACCCTAAAAATACCCCTTTACCCAAAAACTGAAAACTGACCCTGAACCCTAAAAATACCCCTTTACCCAAAAACTGAAAACTGACCCTGAACCCTAAAAATACCCCTTTACCCAAAAACTAAAAACTGACCCTGAACCCAAAAAATACCCCTTTACCCAAAAACTGAAAACTGACCCTGAACCCTAAAAATACCCCTTTACCCAAAAACTGAAAACTGACCCTGAACCCTAAAAATACCCCTTTACCCAAAAACTAAAAACTGACCCTGAACCCTAAAAATACCCCTTTACCCAAAAACTGAAAACTGACCCTGAACCCTAAAAATACCCCTTTACCCAAAAACTGAAAACTGACCCTGAACCCTAAAAATACCCCTTTACCCAAAAACTAAAAACTGACCCTGAACCCTAAAAATACCCCTTTCATTTAACATAATTAGCAATTAATCAATTAAATAAAATTAATTACCAATTACATTTTAATTAATTAACAAACATTTTTTAATTAACAATTAATTAAATATTACTACCAATTATTAAATTAACATATTTAATTAATTATAATTAAATTACTTCCCACCCTATTCCCCTATAAACCCACAACCCGCTAGAGAAAATACATTATTTTAATTGACATAATTAGCAATTAATCAATTAAATAAAATTAATTACCAATTAAATTTTAAATAATTAACATATATTATTTAATTACCAATTATTTAATTATTACTACCAATTAATAAATTTACATATTTAATTAATTATAATTAAATTACTTCCCACCCTATTCCCTTATAAACCCACAACCCGCTACAGAATTAAATTACACAATAATTAAAAAAATAATTAATTAAAAAAAATAATAAAATAAATTGACACTTTTCACACATATTATAACATAAACACACTATAAATAATTAAATATTATTTAAAAAACTATATTTTTTACTATCTAGATTATATACTTGGATATTTTCACTGTCTATATTATTTACAGTCGATATTACTTCACTTACCTTAAAAACGATATTTTGGCTGTCGATATTCTGTCTAGTCGATATTTTCTCCAAACGATATTTAAAACTCGATATTCTGTCCAGACGATATTTTGGAGTCGATATTATGTCTGTGCACCGTCGTAGGCTCAGGGGGAGGGTTTTCCATGTCTTGGCGGCGAGGTGGGAGAAGGATCTCCCGCCGGTGGTTGTTCTTCCGATGCGCGGGACGGTGGCGAGTGAGAGGTCGGCAGAGCGTAGCTGGCAGTTGGGGGTGTAGAAGGAGAGCCGTCTGTTGAGGTAGGCTGGGCCGGTCTTGTGGAGTGCCTTGTGTGCATGGATGAGGAGCTTGAAGGATATCCTCTTGTTGACGGGGAGCCAGTGCAGGTTTCTCAGGTGGAGGTGATGTGGCCGTGTCGTGGTACATCGAGGATCAGTCGTGTCACGGCGTTTTGGAAGCATTGTAGTCGATTGATGAGCTTGGTCGGGGCTCCCGCGTAGAGGGCGTTTCCGTAGTCGAGTCTGCTGCTGAAGAGGGCCTGGGTGACTGTCTTTCTTGTATCAATAAATCACCTCCAGGTGTTACAGAATGCGGCAGCTCACCTCATTTTAAAATTTCCCAAAAGATCGGCCTCCAAAGCTGCCCTTCAGACCCTCCACGGGTTGCCAGTAAGGAGCAGAGTCGAATTCAAGGCCCTTTGTACTTGTCATCGCATCCTTGCTTGGAAGGCGCCAGCACCCCTCCAGAATCTAGTCACCAGGTATGTACCCACACCCGCCCTGCGTTCCTCCCATGGAGGCCTATTAAAGGTCCCTAGGATAAGGAGGGCTCGCATGGGAGGAAGATCTTTCCGCTACCTGGTGGCGAAGAGCTAGAATGCCCTACCTCTTAACCTCCACCTGGAGTTATCGGAATCCAGATTCCGGAAGAAGCTAAAAACACACCTATTTTCACGATAATCGGGCTTACTCCATACTCCTGTTTTACGAGTTCTTCGGTTTCAGCGCGGGGACACGCCATCTGAGCGTAACCAGGCGCTTTACAAAATTCCCTTATTATTATTATTATCTGTCGGGATCCATCTGTAGATCTTGTGGAGCATGCGGAGAGTGTTGAAGCAGGAGGAGGAGACGGCGTTGACTTCCTTGGTCATTGAGAGCATTGAGTCGAGGATGATTCCCAGGTTGAGTGCGTGGTCGGTGGGGGTCGGGGCTGCCCCCAGTCCGAGTTCAGCTTCAGACGGCTGATCTTCATCCAGTCGGCGATGGCCTTTATTCCTTCATGGAGGTTGGCTTTGGTGGTGATGAGGCCCTTGGTGAGGGAGAGGATCAGTTGAGTGTCGTCGGTGTAGGAGATTATGTTGAGGTCGTGCTGTCGGGCGACGTGTGCAAGCGGGGCCATGTAAATGTTAAACAGTGTCGGGCTGAGGGAGGATCCTTGGGGTATGCCGCAGATGATCTCGGAGGGTACGGAACGGAATGGCTGGAGGCGGATGCTCTGGGTTCTGCCGGAGAGGAAGGAGGTGGTCCTTTCCAGAGCTTTGTCTCGGATCCCTGCGGCATGGAGGCGTGCGCGTAGTGGGCGGTGGCAGACGGTGTCGAAGGCGGCGGAGAGGTCTAGGAGGATGAGTGCTGCAGTCTCCCTGTTGTCTAGCGGGGTCCTGATGTCGTCGGTGGCGGCAATGAGGGCGTTCTCGGTGCTGTGGTTGCTGCGGAACCTGACTGGGAGGGGTCCAGGATTCTGTTCTCTTCGAGGTATTGGGTTAGCAGTCTGTTAACGATTTTCTCGATGACTTTGGCCGGGAAGGGAAGCAGAGAGATGGGTTGGAAGTTCTTGAGGTCTCTTGGGTCTGCCTTGGGTTTTTTGAGTAGGGCGTTGATCTCGGCGTGTTTCCAGCTCTCTGGGAAGGTCGTGGTCTCAAGGGAGAGATTGATGACGTTGCATAGGTGGGGTGCGATGGGGCTGCTTGCTTTGTTGAAGACGTGATGCGGGAATGGGTCTGACGGAGAGCTGGAGTGGATTGTGCTCATGGTCTTGATGGTGTCATCGACGCTCACGCTGGGCCAGGCTATCAAGGGGACGTGCTCGATGGCGTGCGGAGGGTCTGTTGTATAGCTGTCTGTTTAGGGCTGTCGTGACTGTCTGCTATCTTGCAGTGGAAGAAGGTGGCGAGGGAGTCGCACAGGGCTTGCGATGGCAGGATGTCATTGGTGTTGGAGCTAGGGTTGGAGAGTTCCTTCATGCTTCTTGCTGTCGTGTGCGTTGTTGTCGAGGCGGTCTTTGAAGGAGATCTTCGTGTCAGCCCTAATGAGGTGGGGGTGGTTGCGGATGGCGTCTTTGTGTGCTGCGTGGCTGTCCGGAGTTTGTTCACTGTGCCATTTCTTCTCTAGTTTCCGGCAGGCTTGCTTGGAATCTAGGAGTTCTGCGGTGCACCAGCTGGCCCTCTTGCTGGTGTCTCTGTGTGGGGGTTTCTTCAGCAGGCCGAGGGTGTTTGCGCAGTCCTCGATCCAGCGTCTGAAGTTGTGGCCAGCAACGTCGGTGTTGGAGGGTTCGGTGGGTCGGCTGAGAGCAAGGTTTGCATGTATTTGGTCTTCGGTGATTTTGTTCCAGCGGCAGCGGGTGATCTGTTGGGTGCGGTGGTGTGTGGTGGGTTTCCGGAAGGTGACGTGGATGCAGCGGCGGTCGGTCCGGAAGGAGTTCGGTGGTGTGGCTGACGGAGACGTGCGGGCTTGAGGAGAAGACGGGGTTGAGCGTGTGGCCGGCGGAGTGGGTGGGCGTTGTGACGAGTTGTCTCAGTCCGAGGTTAGTGAGGTTATCGATCAGGGTTGTGGAGTTGTTGTCGTTGTTGTTCTCAAGGTGAAAGTTCAGGTCTCCGAGGAGGATGTAGTCGGTGGAGGTCAGGGCGTGCGTGCTGATGAAGTCGGCGATGGAGTCGCTGAACTGGGGGCAGGGTCCGGGGGGTCAGTAGACGAGGGTGCCTCTGAGGATGGAGTTGGGGTCTGTGTGGATCTGGAAATGCATGTGTTTGGCGGTGCTCAGCTTGTCATCGGTGCTAGTCGAGACCCTGATGCTGTTTTTGTGGATGATGGCGATTCCTCCTTCGACTCCGTTGGTGCGGTCTCTGCGGGTGATCTTGTAGCCATCTGGGATGGCTATGGCGATGTTGGGTGCGAAGGAGTTGTTCAACCAGGTCTCTGTCAGGAAGGCGACGTCCGGGGAGGTTGTGTTGAGCAGGTCCCAGAGCTCGACGGCGTGTTTGCATGCGGAGCGGGTATTCAGTAGTATGCATCGAAGGTGGTTGAGGTCTTTCTTGGCGGGTGGTTCGTCGGCTCTGTGGCTGGTGTAGCTACAGTTCCGGCAGGTGAAGGGACCGTGTGTGTGTTTTTAGGCAGCCTTCAAGCAGTTGTGGGTCCGTCCGGGGTTGAGAGCATGCAGAGTGCTGGCGTCATAGTGGCGGCGGTTGTCATGGCGGTGTGGGGGCCAGGGGTTCTGGCGCGGGGGGCGGTCCAGGCACAGACAGACGCAGACGGGCTTGCCGCGTGCCAACAGCGCGACCGCGCAGCAGCCGGCGTGTATGGGGAGGTGGGAGTGAGGAGCAGCTGGGAGGCGGGGGCAGCGAATGGGCAGTCAGGGGGGCGGAGCCGCAGGGGACGCAGCGGTGGGTGCAGTGAGGGGCGACGAAGGAAACAGAAGGCAGAAGGGCACAACAAGTGAGGGGGAAACGAGTGGCACAGAGGGCAGAAAGGTCACAAAAGGGCAAAGGTCACAGAAAAACGGGGGAAACGAGTGGCACAGAAGGCAAAAAGTCACAAGAAAAGGGCAGAAAGGTCACAAAAAAACGGGGGGAAACGAGTGGCACAGAAGGCAGAAAGGTCACAGAAATACAGGGGCAGCTAAGCAACAGTAGGCAAAAATGGGCAGAGAGACACGGGGGCCGCGAGGGGAGCAGAAGGAAAAATCGGGCAGAGAGACACGGGGGCAGCGAGGGAAGCAGAAGGGAAACCGGGCAGAGAGACACGGGGGCAGCGAGGGGAACAGAGGGAGAGAACGGGCACAGACCACGTAGAGGCAGCGGGGGAGACAGACAACAGCAGTCACAGACACAACAATGAAAAAGCAGTCACTACAACGGGAGCAATGAAAGAAAATACAGGCAATACAATGGAGGATGAGCAAACCTACGGCCTACTACTGGCCACCAGGGATGAGGCGCAGGTGGTAGCCTGCGGGTAGTGGAGGGCCTTGAACTTCCTCAGCAGCGGCAGCTGGGGCAGGGAGACACAGGCGGTGCTGTGCGGAGGGAGGGCAACATACCTGGAAGGGTCAAGGGTCGCTCTCCTCACCGTGAAGCGGCCGGCCTATATGGGGAGGTGGGAGAGAGGAGCAGCTGGGAGGTGGGAGATGGGGACAGCGAATGGGCAGTCAGGGGGGCGGGCCTGCAGGGGACTCAGCGGCGAGGGACGACGAAGGAATCTGAAGGCCAAAGGGCACAACAATTGAGGGGGAAACGAGTGGCACAGAAGGCAGAAAGGTCACAAGAAAGGGCAGAGAGGTTGGAAAAAACGGGGAGAAACCAGTGGCACAGAGGGCAGAAAGGTCACGAGAAAGGGCAGAAAGGTCACAAAAAAAGGGGGGAAACGAGTGGCAGAGGCACAAAGGTCACAAGAAAGGGCACAAAGGTCAGAAAAAACGGGGGAAACGAGTGGCGTCACTTTGCCTGTTCTTTGTCTACCCCACTTTCTAGTTGCAGTATTATCTTGTAATTGATGATTGTCAATAGCGGTTCTTTGAATATCTGTTTGTATCTGCCTTCAGCATTAATGCTCCGGATTACGAATGACAGCGCACATTATATATGATCTGAGCAGCAGGTTTTCGGACACTGATATGTAGATTTCTTTGCAATGCTTTCATTGTTTACAACTTGTTTACAGTGACTGGAGTTGCGCTTTGACTCCGCATGCGTTTAGCGTCGGGTCTGTATTTCGACTAACAACACAGTTGGCACGCACTAGAAGTTTGCTTGGACCACAGCACACTCTCTGGGAGGGTACTGTTGATCTTCAGGTTTCTTATCTCCAAACTCGTCGCCAGTTGTAGCATCCTCCCCATTTCCAGTCTGGGTACCTGCCAATGACTACAGCACACACGGAACTTAGTATTACACAACTTTATTCATCTGCATTTAACTACAAACTCACCCTTCTAAGTCAGCCATCATTATATTCCACTCGAACACTTACATCTCAGTTCTACGGAGTCCATCAGGGGCCAAATGGGTTCCATAATTTCTAACTCGCTAGACACTAGGCCGAGTCTCGTTTATTTTCACTGTAGTTTGACTCTGGAGAAAATGTCAAGGAGATAAAGTATCAGTCCCAGGTTTCTTGGATGGGAGACATGAAAGAAGATATAGATATTGGAAGCAAGAAATCCACTATAAACTATTGAAGTATCTTTTTTAAAACCATGCAGGTGTTGTTGAGGTTTTCCTCGTGCTCAGTTATTGTGATTCTACAGCAGCGTGATTTTGTCTTTGTTGACGCATAGTCGATTCTATATATAGTCAAATGTCTTGATTTCACGGCACCATAGATTTATACGCAAAATCTAACAGAGAATGTGGATATTCTGTTTGTACAGTAGAGGTCGGTGGTGGGAGTAGCTGCTGGGCGGTAACGTGGGGAGGGGGAGGGGCAGGGTGGGGGTAGTAATCTATGGATTACAGAGGATTACAGGTTAGTAAACATATAAATAAATAAATAAAACTCATTTCGTTGCAAGCACTGCATTGCATTTGGGGATGCAGTGCGCGCAACAAAATTAGTTTTATTTATTTATATGTTTACTTACCTGTAATCCTTTGTAATCCATAGATTACTACCCCCACCCTGCTCCTCCCCCTCCCCACGTTACCGCCCGGCAGCTACTTCCACCACAGGCCGCTAGTGTGTTTGTATAAACTTTAGCAGACTCCTGGGTTCAGGTCATGCACTTGATTCTAACCAGTACCCATCCTGTTTCATAAGAGCTTAAGAGCAAACTAAGCCAAATATTTTTGAGGGCAAGTTTTCTCATTATCTCAAATAAACACATGACTTCAGATTTATTTAATCCCATTATTTGATTTTGGTGATTTGGGGGTTGATCCTCTTTCCAAAGGTCGTTTTCTAATGCATCTCCCTTTTAGTTTTATTTTTGCAAACTTTAGGACTGAACATTCCCGATAAGGTCACAAAGACATATGTTATTATTAAAAAAGCACAGTTATGACTTCCAGTGATAAAGATCAGGCTGGATGACGGATAAGTAAGTCTGGCCCAGTCTTGTGTGCAGAGTCATTTGTAGTCATTAATAGGTCAATACTATTTCCCTGGGGGTGGACTCGTTGCATATGAGAGCTCTGCATTTACAGTTGATTGAGGACACTGCTTTGCCATTCTATACTTTAATACAGTCCGGGGTGGGATGGGTGGTTGCAGCGCCCCTTGGCATCTGGCACAGAAACTATCCCGGGAAGCTGTCACATGAATTGTAAAATCAATGTATTGAACGGCAGGTGTTGGCAGCAAGCAGATGGGGAACGTAAAAGTGTTACAGGGCACTTTTATGTAAAGACACATCCGCTTCAGGACAACTCTTTACTCGTACTAATTAATGCGCTGTTGATTTGCAGTGTGCTATTGTTCCCTTGAATTAGCATTGTAATGAGGGTTTGATCTTTGTGTCGAAGCAAATAACTTTCCGCCTTCTTGAGTTGGGAAGTTTCGTTTTTTTTTCTTCTACGAATCAGAGTTGAAACATACCGCCCTGAGGATGTATTTTCCCCCCTGGGATGAATTTAAAGCTAACAAAACTTTCTATCAAGACTAGATACACGGTAGTTTTACCAAACACCTCAGAAATAACAACGATGGGCGTGTATAAAGAAGGAAGAGTCCTAGTAAGGAACTTTGCTGTGTTTGCTGTTTTCACTATATTTCAATTCTTCGTTCTTTTTTTCTTTTTTTGCTGTGGTATGAAAACAAGATTTAGAGGCCTGAAGCGGGCAGCATACAATATTGCAGTGCTCCACTAACAATCTTACTCAGTGCATACGTATATACATACATATATTCAAACATACATAAAAGTACATTTTCAAGAGGCACTGTCTTGCACAAGCCCTCTTTGGAGCTGCACTATCAATAATGTTCTCATAAAGCTCAGTCCTTTACCATCACCCCCCAATGTGTCTACCTTTAGAAACAAAAAACTTCAGATCATTTTAACGGAGAAATCTCAAGCTACCTCATTACTTTCATTAAAAGAACACAGACTGTGGGGCATATTCTCAAAGACACATCGTCGATTTAGTGGTACTTTTCCGCCACAAAAGTGGCGATAGATCTATTCACAAGCCTGCGCTAACAGCCGATATCGTCAGTTTACCTGCGATAGCTGCCGCTAAAACAAGCGTCAAGGCTGACAGCAACAACTAACGCTAATCATATACAGAGTAGGCGTTCCCGTCCAAAAACTCACAATAACACCACTTCGCGATATTCTCAACGACCAGCCAGATCGGCGATGCCGTTCAAAAACTTGCGATAAGGCACGTTAGCAGCAGGAACCTAAGACCTGCTTTTTTCTAGTCTTAAGTAGGAAGAAAACCTGCAGTATAAAGGAAGCCCAGCACAGAGCCACATCTGAAGACCAACAGATGCCATGGAGCTACTAATCATGCAGCTCAGAGACACAAGAGGGCCACAACTCCCCCTGCCACCACCACCAGGAACCCCCCCAACCCCAGGACCCCCCCCCCGGACAACCACCGAGGCAGCGCAGAACAAGACACCGGACCTCTTCTTCTTCTCCTTGCCCTTCTCATTTCCCGAGGTCCCTGGCTGGTCCTCCGGGGGGTTTGTGGGGTTCTGGTTGGCCTCTGTAGTTGCTCCAGCTTTCTCCATGGTGCTTCTCAGTAGTTTGGGTTTTATGTTTTTTTTCTTTTTTTTTGTTGCAGCTTTTAGGGTGATTTTTCATGCCTGACGTGGGAATTGCAAGCCCAGCGCTGCTTATCGCTGATGTTTTTATAGCTGTTGGGCCCATCGCAACTTTTTTCATGTTCAGGTTTCCTTTTTTATCGGCGCCCCGGTAATTTGAATGCGGACATTTGAAGTGTTATCGGGAGTCTATCGCCTGTTGCAGGTGTGTTGAGAATACACCATTAACACAGCGTTGGTTTCCCACGGTAGACGGCGTTATGTAAAATTGAGTTAACCTAGGTTGGCGATGATTATCGCCCGTTTTTGTGAATATCCCTCTCTGTGTTTACTCAAAGGACTGGAATCGTTAGTGTTTTAAAATGTGCAGAAGAATCATGTTGTTAACTCTAACGCTATGGTGGGCACCAATATCCTAAGAGATTGATTTAAATTAATGGAATTATGTTTATGTTGAGTTGTGTAATGCTGTGACCCACCGATAATGCGTGCAGCGCTGTGCTAAAGTCCATTGAATAAAATATCACAAATATCATACATACTTAAAGCTCTTTGAGGCTCAATACGTTTTTTATCAGTCGACACTGTGAAGTGTGCTCACAATGAAAATTACCTCGGAGACATGAACACTGCATTTACTGCACCTCTCATTAAAGGTGGAATTTGCATTGCCGATTAAAATTACGGCTATAGAGAGCATCATGTAGGCTGCACTTTCATAAAAGTAGAAAGTCCCAGTTCCAAATTTAAATGTGCTAGTTTTAAGAATCGTGTGTTTAATTTTCGCATTGTGCAATTGCACCTCGATTATTTTATATTTATGTTTGCATGGCAGTGAAACTGCTCTTATTCTAAAAAATTGCAGGATATGTTTTGCACAATGTTATCACTCTGTTTAAAGTTGCTAATTCACTATAAATGCATACAGACATCACATGCTTCAAAATTACTGTCTGAGAATGAGCGTTCTTGCAAATGAATAGAAGTAATAGCTTGCCGGGAAACATTTTCTCTTGTTCAGCGCGTGTGCCTAACTCTACCTCTGACCTTTCGTAGATGCCGACAGCAAAGGTCACTGGGGCCCAGCTTGGCACGTGCTGACCAAGCTCCTGCTGCAGATGAGGCACGCGCCAAATCCATTACAATGAAAAAGAGAAGAATGAGGGGACATGTGGCAGCAACAGTTTTCAGACCCTCTCCTTCTGTTCCCTCAGGCGCATTTGATCACAGGCTCATCCCGCAGCCGCCACATTACTGGTATTCTGCACTGCATTTTCCACTGGCTTCTCTCTAAAATCTGATTAAGGAAAGTAAAACAAACAGAAGGTGCCTTATGTAAAGTTTATCACTGGTGCAAAGTGTACAGTAAATCTTTTTTGCCCTATTTTTGAAGCTTGCTTAATAGCAACCAGGTAACACAGAAACCAGTATTTGCTCAGAACATAGATTTTCCAGTAGAGCGAAGAATGGAGCAAAATGGTTTCCAAGGTGCCAGCAGTTACCTAATAAGAGATGGAGACAATGCATCTTCCACCACTCTTTAATTGTGAAAAGTTGGGTTACATTTGAGGTAAAATTAAAGCAAAATATTTTTCTTCCATATTTAAGCAGTTTAGTCATTAACCACAATTTCCTTTTTAAAACATAATTACTGGTGTAAAATGAATTATAAGCAACTGTTGTTTCATGTACGATCTGTAAATGTTTCACAATTTGCTTCCTCAATATTTGTCCCAGTGTAAAGGGAGTTTTGTAAAGCAGACTGGAGCAAAATCGATTTTCTCCATTCCGAAATGTAAATGCAGCCAACTGTTGCACAAAACATATTAAGCACCAATGCAAATATTACTTCATGTGGCCCTAAGTGTTTTGCATCTAACTACTTAGGGTATCATTTAGGTCTTATAATTTCTCACTTTACTGATTATTTCAATGTGAACTACCTAAATTATCGTCTTTACAGTCAAATTAAAGTCTGTTGAAAATCCAGTTGCACGTTCTGAATCTGTTTTTAAGTCCGGGAATGAATTGCTTAAGCTGTCAAGCATCGCTCATGCCAACACAACACACAACATACAGAAAGGATGTTGGTTCAGTCATTGGCTTGTTTGAACCATCTCTCTCCAAGCAATAGCTCATTGAATTGCACTTAGATTGTCGTATCAGCTCATGGTGTTTCGAGGATGTTTACAGCTTCTATGTGCAGTTTTTTTTATTGATGACAAGGACACAAAATAGCACCAGGCGGCAGGCACTGTACATGCATCAGCACAACTTTTTTTTCTAAACTTGTTTATATTTCGGGAAACATATAGCAATCTACAGTGCAATCACATGCAGGAAACACATGGTGCATAGCAAATGACAAATCAAGTTGCAGTGCGTGGGGTAAATATCCACCATGGCATATAATGCAACCAAGAAGGCCGAAACCTCATGCACATCCCCAATAAGGTAAACGAGAAACAATGATATGGTAATCAAATAAGACATAACTATTAAAAACTGGGCATCAATTGAAGGAGCAGTGTGTCATATATATCCCCTAATAACATAGACTGACTTAATCCTGCATCTACGTCCATCCCGCGCCTTCCTCTGGATGGATCTATAATGTACTCGGTAACAAGTTTACAGTGTCCTAGATTTACAGAGGTTTCACCACTACCAGCAAATTGTGTTAATAACCCATGCTTTCCTGCTTAGGCCAGTTAGGCATCTCCGCCCCAAAACCTATTCGTTTGTGCTGGCTGATAGAGTCAGTGATCGGGGTGTCTAGCATTGCCTGTGGCCCATGAGTCAGAGGTCCCCGTCTGCGAGAGAGTGTCTGCGTTTCCACCCATCTGTCCAATAGACTGCAGTTTCTCCAGTAGTATCCCCCATGATTTGGTTGGCATTCTCGTCCATGCAAACTATTCGTATAAGTCTATTCTCCACTACACCCCATTCGGACATATCTGCTGTCCGTTTTGGTACCCTAGGAGGCACAGGATGCATCCAATGAATTGCAATGCGGCGCTTAGCCAACCCTAGTCCCAAGATCGCAAATTTATATTGTATCTTGGTCCTAGCCGTGTGGACCGGTAGAACACTAAGGAGACAATGCTTGATCATTGCTTCTACCTGAAGTCCTGTGGTTTCCCGAAGTGTCTTCAACACTCCCGACCAGTAGGTTTCGGAGACAAGGGCAGTTCCATGCCATATGGGCAAAGGTCGCTGGCTCGACTCTGCAGCAGGGACACCCCAGCGAACACACCACACTGAACCGTGCTAACCTATTAGGGGTCAGGTACATGCGGTGTAAGAAATTGTATAGCTTGAAGCGAGCATTAATGGCCACCTCTCAAACCTGTGCAAATGCGGGCTTCTATTCCCCCTCAGTGAAAAGCACCAGCAGGTCTGCCGACAACCTATCCACGCAGGAAACATTGACACAATGTTTTGCTTTAAGTGCCCCGTATAAGCGAGAAATCAACCCCCAAAGGAGCCTGGGTAAAGAATCACCAACAAGGTGTGAGACTCCGCAGGTTCCTAGGGGAAGGAGATCTATAGTTCATGTGCCATGCACAACATTTTAGCATATAGCAAGAAATGTCCCACTGGGACTCAGACGCATTCCTGTGCGTTGGCAAATGAAAGGAAAGTTTCATTGAAGTATAGGTCACCCGCCGTGAGGCACCCCCCTTGAACCGCTCAGTCAAGTTCATCACAGACTGAATATGATGAAAGGTGTGTAGCCATTGCAATGGCAACATACGTGCATATACTGCCTTCCGCAGCACTAGGGTGACCGCTCGCTCCCAAGCCCACGTCACCCGGCGAACTTGAAGGGATAATTCCAGGGAGTTCTAGATCCCATCATGAGACATCTCAGAAGACTCAGAATCCGCCAGGAGGTCCTTCTCTATATTAGGGCCCTCCACACACCACCGTGCCACATATTGAAGGAGAGCAGCAAGATAATAAAGATGCAGGTCCGGGAGGCCCACTCCCCCCAGATCCATATCCAACTTCAGAATCTCTAGCTTTACCCTGCTATGTTTTGTAGCCCACACCAGAGAAACAAGGACACTGTTAAGGATCTCAAAAGCAGCTCTGTGAATTACGCAGAAAGAGTTATGAAGGACAAACAGGCAACGTGGCAGCAGGACCATCCGGGCCAAGGCCACACGACCCATGATAGATAGGGGAAGGTGATTCCAGAAACCAATTGAGGACTGCAGATCCATAAGGACTGCTCCCATGTTCAATGTGTATTGCGCCTCAGCTGAATGTACCACTTCAATATCAGCACAACTTTGGCCAAAGTGGATGCAATGTACCTGTGCTGGCGGGATACTTTGCTGGCAACTGGTTGTGGACTCCCTTAGATATGAGAAATATGAGAAGTAAGCCGGAGTGAAAGTAGGAGTAGCAAGTAGGAATGAGGAGAAGGTTTAGCAGGAGTAGGAGTAGAAGTAAGTGGGTGTAATAATGGGCTGAGGAGAAGGACCATGCTGAGTTAAAAGTAAAATCATGGTGCAAGTAGGAATAAGAGTTGATAGGAGCAAGTAGGAATGAGTAGGAGGAAAAGTATAGGTGAGTAGGCGTGTGAGGAAAGTGGTGCATTTATTATAAGGATCATGTCTTCCAAGGTAAAGACCCCTTTCTCATTTCAGTTTGAAGACGTGCTATGGAACATGTAGCATGTGATGAATTGCTATCTCATCAAATGCACGTTTCTGACATGTGCTTTTTATTCTGTAAATGTATAATAAATACATATCTTTGTTAAGCAAGATCAATCAAAAACATATTCAGTGAAAATTTAGTAGCTATTTAGCTTAGAAATGATTGCTGAAATGTCTTAAATCTTATGACTGGTTACTCCATAATCCTATTATTTGAATTACTTGCTTTTAGGCTTCTTTCGTTTAGGTGTCAGTTCTGAAACACATACAGGACAGGTTCAATTTTAGCTATGGTTTCTATTTTAGTTAGCCTGTCCAGCTTGTTTTCCTTTGGCCCCAAATCCATCCTAGGTAATCGAGGTTGCCATGTTAGCCAAAGGAGGCTGCCAGATGTCGTCTACGCCTATCTTTCTAAGAGCTGTGAAAGTGTCATGTCATTATGATACAGACATCAACAAAACCCACAGTGCAACATAAGTCTGGGACAGGTACCCTTTTCAAGGTCATATGACACTGATAGCCAAAATAGTGTAGTCTGAATTGATGTACTCTCACCTTATATATCCATAAGGATAGTCTGAGACGCACATAATCTGTCAGACATTCAGCAATTTATATCATAAATTCCAATCTCTTATGAGATTCACTATATAAGAATTGTCACTTGACCACTTAGTGAGGAGAGAAACTTCACCCAGTCGCAGACGCAGATTGCAAATTCAGATGATTACGGCCCAAGATGTCTTCTCAACCAAAGAAGCCTCAGGCAAGACTTCCCAAGGGTCTGCAAACCATTTTATTGTCCCTCATGGACTGGTGCCAGGATTGTGTTCTCTCATAGGTACAATCTCCTAGCTCTTGGCCTTGTGTTCGAAATAGCTGACAGGCTATTCCAGACAACAAACCCTGTAGTCCAGGTATTCACACCACCTCAGATACTAAGGCTTATTATTTATTCATCTGCTAGAACTTGCATAGTGCTTTGAGATAGCACGTTGAGGGTGTAAGGGCTATAGATTGTGACATTTGTTCCCCATTTTCACTGTTATTGAAAAGCATAGCTGCTTTTTATTATCTTCTGTGATGTTACCCATATTATGTGCACTAGATCTGGGCATTTTAAAATAACTATTTTAAAAAAAATATTTTGAGATACATATTCTTTTTCTACTGATCTTGAGTGTGTAAATAATTAATGAACAATTGTTTGGATAACCACTTAGAAACCCAAAAGCATTGACACTACCTGATTTATAAACTGGGTGGGGTTCTGTGGAGCTGCAATAACCTGCCTTTCACATCAGCACTGGTACATTGGTTTAAGTTAACTTGTGCTACCCGTGAGTGTGAAAACAAATCTTGTATATCAGCACTGCATTTCTTTCGCCGCACCTTATTGTATTGGTGGATGACCATCTTTTAATGGCTTCTAAAATATTGTGATTGCATGTGCACAAGCAGGACTGTCACGTTGGAATGCTTTTTATTTGTATTTATTACTCCAATATGGCTGCCATGTGGGCATATGCATGCACATGCATGCACACACTTATCTGCAATCTTGGAATGCCTCATATGTTTTAAGAGAAACTATCCAAAGATGGCCACCATGCATGCACATTCATGACGACAGTGGGAAATTGGATTGTTGGTTGAGGGGGACGTGAGTCCTTCTCAATCAACATCTACAATCCTTGACAGGGTGAACCATAAAAAGTCACCTAATTAACCTGTGCTTAACCCTCTGGTAGCTTGGCACAAAAACAGTCAGGCTTAATTTACAGGCAATGTGTAAATAATGCATGCAGTACTTAAACAGTAACAAAGTTAAAACACAACAAAAGAAAAATCCCACACTAATGTAGACAAATTGAGTAACTGTTAATAAATTATTTGACATGAAAATGACAAAAATCCGATCAGTAGAACCGGGGTTATGAATCACAGACATCTAGTTGCTCAAGACCAGGGCAAAGGCAAAAGTTATGGCCCCCGCGATGGAGCGCAGTTCGAATACAATAAGTGGATTAGGCCCAGTCTACAGTTTCCTTCAGACTTAGAAGAATTTTTGAAGAAAATTGTCTGAGAAGGTAAAGTACAACAGGGCAAGGTAGCTGGCAGTGTGTGACAAGGAGGAGCTGTCACAGGGAGCTGCTAGACAAATTTGCAGTGAAGATTTCTACATTATGACTTGGTCTCTTTTATAGAAGTCGAACATCTCCAGCCGAACGAAGCTGCAGACTATAGCCCACGAGGGCTCACGAGGTCGGACACCCCTTCTGAAAAGAGCTGCTGAACAGTATGTGCTGCTGCCGAAAAGTAAATAGCTTGAAGTGAGGCCGACTGGCGATGCACTTCAGGTGCAACGACAAGAATGTAGGATCTCAGTAGCTTCTGGGTTCTTACAGCACTATTTGTCTGAACATTTTCCATGTACTATGTTTGGGATTTGGGCTATCTGTGAAACTTTAACACAACTTCCATGGGTCCAGGACTGGAGGGGCACCACTTGAGGAGTCTGGACTCATTCAAGCTGTTGGAAGGCCAAATAAATAAGCAACTTATGGACTATCCTGAGGCCAATACGATTCTGAACTCTCCACAATCTGGGTTAAGGCCTTTCCACAGCACAGAGACAGCCCTGGTAGCAGTCACTGACGATATCAGATTGTCCCTTGATGTCAACAGTCCCTCCTTGCTTGTGTTGCTGGATTTATCTGCAGAATTTGATACTGTATTTCATACCAGGTTGACACAAAGGCTTCAGAGATTGGAATTCAGGGCTGAGCATTACAATGTTTTGAGGCTTTTCTTACCAACTGACCCCAAACTATCACTCTGGGCTCCTATAAATCCCACACCAAGTTAATGAACAAGGGGGTGCCACGGGGCTCCTGTCTCAGCCCTATGCTTTTTAACATCTATGTGGCCCCCTTGCTAAGACTTTGGATTAGAGGTAGTATCTTATGCTGATGATACACAGCTAATATCTCTTTTGATGCAGATCTATACAAAGCTAAACAGTGTTTTTCAGTCGGGATGGCAGCAATTGCCTACTGGATAACATTTAAGTGCCTCCGGATGAATGCAGGCAAAACTGAGGTTATGTTGTTTGGCAAGGCTCAACAGCTTTGAGCCTCTACTTTCGGAACTAGGTGTGGCTCTGAGCCCCAAACAAGTAGTCAATAACTTTGGTGTCTGATTGGACCAAACTTTTTCTATTGAAGGTCTTTTTTACCATTGGCATCTGTTTTTACACAGTGTCCTGTTGAAGAGAGTTTTCACCTTCCTCCCTCTCTCAGTGACGAAATCTCTGGTATAGGCATAAGTCATTAGTTGTTTGGACTATGGCAACGCCTTGCTGGCCTCTGCAAATAAAGAAGGTAGTATTGAAACTTCAAATTGTGAAGAATACAGCTGATTGTCTCATTTGCAATCTCTCATCTAGAGTGGCATCTCCACCCCTCCTGCATTTCCTTTATTGGTTACCGGTTAGAACAATTATTATTTTTAAAATCTGCTGCTTCTCACACAACTCCCTGATAGGGAAAGGCCCCAGCTACCCATCTTCTAAACTCACATTCTATTGCGCGGCCAGACTTCTTAGATCCAGTGATAAAGCTTTGCTGATGATCCCACGGGTTAGAAGGGCCCACACAGAAGGGCAGGTCTTTTCTCACATAGCCCCTCTGTATTGGAACAGGCCACGCCTCCAAATCTGAATGTGCACTAAACATCTCTAATTTAGAGAACTACTAAAGACAGTGCTCTCTTAATTCTGCAGCTTACGCTTTTGCATGAGTTATTGGCTCTGCGCCAAGATACACCTCCCGGGTGATGCATGCGCGATATGAATTATATTAACATGACTCAGGCTGGGTTCAATTGTGGGTTCAAGATGGTTGGAGCCTTTTCTATCCCTGAGGCTCTGATCAGGACACTCGCCAACTAGGCCTTGGAAATACTCTGGAAGTCGTCAGTCCAAGCAGAAAAGCAGATTTCAGGCTACTCCTTTGAGGGCACAAGGCAGGCTTCAGGTAGCAGGGTATCTCTCTTATTGCACCAGGGCAGTCCTCTGAGGTACACAGCAGGCCACCTGCAGCAGGGCATTCCTCTGAGAGTCTTTCTGTAGGTCCAGAACTGAACTGAAGAGTGGGTCCTATTTTTATACCTGGTGCCAGCTTTGAACGGGAAGAAACTTCTGGAGTTGTCCCGCCACAGAGTGTCAGGAATTTCCTGCCTTCCTGCCCTGGTCTCAGGCTGTCTGCAGTCTCAATTGGCTAGTGTGAAGTTATTTGTGTGTGAGCTGAGGCCGTGTCTTTTAAGTAAAAGTGGGACTGTGCACAGCCATGCCCCCTCATCTTGCTACAATGGCACATCCTGTCAACATCTAGCCCCTCTATTGTGTGGCTGTGTGGGAGGAATACAAAGGCCAACTCCCAACTACACCTGGTAATGTGATCCAGGAAACAAGCTTCAGCCACTAAATATTTAGGACAAAAAAATGCCAATTTTCTTAAAGTGGCTTTTTCAGAATTCTGACCTAAAATCTGACCACCATTAATGAGGATGTTAAATTACAATTTCTTAAACACCAAACATGATATCTCTATCCGATCCTAAACAAAAGTTAGCACTTATTAAAGGTAATAAGGTAAACCCAATGCTATCCTATGTGAGAGGTAGGCTCCACAGTAGTGAAAAACAAATTTGGGAGTTTTCACTTCCAGGACATTTAAAACGTAAAGGTGCATGTCCAACTTTCAAAATCCAAAGCACCCTCCCCTATGGGCTGGTTAGGGCCATAGTGTCTTGCGGGTTTTTATGACAGAACCCTATAGGGTCCTCCCGGACTGAGTAGAACTGTGATGTAGGTGTTAGAGTGGAAGGCAATGAAAGCTTGGTTTAGAATGTTGAGTTTGTGGTTACATGCAGAAGAATAAAGGTGCGTAATATTAAGCTATTAAGTGTGTGGCGTAGTCAATGGCAGGTACCCAGGCTGGGGTGGATGCTGAAACTGGCAATGAGATAGAGGATAAGAAACCCAAAGAACAACTGTGCTCTTTCAGAGAGTGTGCCGTGGTCCAGGCAGACTGCTGGTGTGCCACGTGTGTTGCTGTCAAAGTACGGAATCGATGCTTCAAGCATGTGGAGTCAAAGTGGAGCTCCAGCAGTAGTGAAGCAATTGAAAATTTGGAAACAGTGTAAAGAATCTACACATTGTTGTCTGAGAAGCTGTTGGTCAAACCTTACATGAAGGTACCGCGGTGCTACGCAAGATAGAATTGTACATTATACGACCTTCAACGCTGAAGGCAGATTCAACCAGGTGGAAGAAAATACAAACTTATGTTTCAAAGAAGAGAAGTAAATGACTTACTGAATTCTTTAAAGAGAGTTATCGTATCACAGCAAGTGGTTAAGTGGCTCGGGGAGAAGTGACAGGGGTTGTGCTTACAGAGCCGTTCACACCTGAAGTGGTCAGCCACCACAACTGCTGAGTGGGGCTCAGAACAACTTCACAGGTCTTTGAAGAATAAAGAGCCAAGAGTGACTATATATAGAGCGAAATTCTACAGATGGCAGCGAAGAAGGTAACATTTCCAACTATCATTAAAGATGATTCCGAGGCCATCACGTCGCAGGTTCTCACAGATGAGTTGTCTAAACCAAGTGGAGTGATCCATGCGGTGTCAGTAAGTTCCACACTGGTTTACAACACTGCTTCTTTCCTGAAACCACCACCACCTTTTGATACAGCCAAAAAGCTAAATATTGGCGATGGATGGACTGTTTGGTTACAGACATTTGATGATTTTATAGATGCACTTGAAGAGACTGATAACAAAAAAGATTTTCAATTATCTCAAAAATCTTGCTGGTGAGGGTGTGAAAGAAGTCATAAAGAAAATGCCACAAGTGATGAAAAAATCACAAAGTGGCAGATTAGAGAAACGTTGAATCTCAAGTTTAATCCTGTACAAAATGTTGATTACAAAATATATATTTTCAGTCAAAAATGACAAAGAGTTTATTGATGACTTTGTGCAGAGACTCAAGACGCTCTTCAACCACTGTAAGTTCAATTAATTCAATGATGAAAAGCTATGTGTCTTAGAGTCATAGATGAATGCTTGTCAGATTCATTCTGATGACAAATGCTGATAGAAACTCTTAGTCTTGAGCGAGTGTTGAAGACTGCCAGAGCTGAAGAGTGTGTTAAAAGACAAGCTGCTGACATGAAGACAGGAGGTGATCTGAGTGAATCAGTCACGAGAGTAAAAAGTAAACATAAGCAAAAGACAGAAGGACACAAAGTGATGTCTACACATAAAAAGACGTTGTGTTTTAGATGTGGATTTTCATTTCCAGGTGAAGGTAAATGTCTTGTCATTGGACAGATATGTAAAGGTTGTGAGAAGGAGAACCATTTTGTGACAGTTTTCAAAGCGAAGGAAAAAGTAAGTGCGTCACGGCGCAGAGACAAAATATGCTGCCAGAACCTTTCAGAAGCAACTTTTGACGCAAGCGCACAAGGCCAAGTGGCGACATCAGTTGAGATAAATTGAAACTGAATGAATTAGAACTTCGTCTAAATCATCGTCAAACTGTTCATCTGCCTCAATATTGAGTGAAATTGAAGAAGATGGTTGTGCCATGTCGATGGTTACCTCAGAAAGCGTGCACTTTTTGGACTGGTTGCATGTGAGAAAAAATGCCAATCAAGTCAACATGATAAATCATCAAAATCATATAAACATTGTCTATAGATTACATAAATAATAAATGGACATTCAATACATTTTTATCATCAACAGTAGTGCTTCAATAAATATAATGCTTGAAGAGAAATGTAACAAACTGTCTCCATTACTGCGCCTCACTCCATTAAAAACAAAATTGTATGTATAGGCTGCAACGACTCCCATAAAAAGTCAAGGTTCGGTTGTCGCAATGATGAAACACAAGAAAACAAAGATGTAAGCACTTATCAATGTGCTTCAAGATACAGCATCAACTGACTGTCTTCTCAGCTTCTGCACAGCTGCTGATATGGGACTGATTTCCATGAATTACAACATGAATGCTCCTCAAGAAATAGTAAGTAAATTTCCTTCATTGTTTCATGGGGTAGGAAAGCTTAAGACTGTAAAAATATGAAATTGCATTATAATGAAGATATGCGTCCTGTTGCTCAGAGACATGGATAATTTGCTTTCCACTTAAGAGAAGTTGTTGAAAAAGAACCTGAATTGTTACTTAAGCATGGCATTATTGAGCACTCTACTGGTCCGACGCCATGGGTTTTTCTCATAATCATAGTGCCTAAAAAGGACGGTGCAAAAGATGTACTCATATGCTTTGACATGTGTGAGACAAACAAGGCAAGTGGAAGAGAACAACAACCAGGTCCACAGTTAAAAGGTGGAAAAGTGTTCTCTCGCCTTAATTTAAATAAAGGTTATCATCAATTAAAACTCAAAAAAGTTTGCAGGTACATTACAACATTTTCTACACATGTTGGTCTGTTCCATCCGCTGCACAACTTTTCCAAGATGTCATTGGACGGATCATACAACCTGTTGTAAACGCATTCAACTACAGTGATGACATATTGTTTTTCAGAGCTACACAGAAGGAGCATGACAAAGCTCTCACACAAGTGTGCTGTTTACTTACAGATGCAGGTTTGACATTAAATGCAGACAAAAGTGAGTTGCACAAGACGAAGTTGAAATTTATTGGCCTTATCTTTTCAGATAGGGGCATGACACCTGATCCTGCAAAGTACAAGCAATGTCAAATGCTAATCCCCCACAGGATGTTTCTATGCAAGGTTTGTTTATTGGCATGGCCAGTTACTGTTCACAATACATAAGAGACTTTGTAATTGTTGGTGCTCCATTGCCATAATTGACGAAAAATGTTTTTCATTTGTGTGGTTGCAGATATGCACAATAGGTTTTAAGAAAACAAAACATTATAAGCCATCCAACGTGCTACTGAAATGGCCTACTTCAATCCAAAGCTTCATTTAAAGGTTGTTGTTGATGCTAGCCCTGTTTGGTTAGGTGCTATCCTTGCACTTCATAAAGGACATCCAAATGCATGAATGGCATATTCCAGTAGGCGTTTGTCCCAGACAGAACATGCTTACTCACAACCTGAGAAAGAGAGTCTGACTGTGTTATGGGCTTGTGAATATTTCCATGTGTTCCTTTATGGAAAACCTGTTACATTGGTAACTGATCGTCAAGCTTTACTGACTATATTTGGCAATCTAAAAGCCAAGATTACTCCTCGTATTGAAAGATGGGGATTACTATTGCAAGAGCATCACTATACCATTGTACACTGTCCAGGAGAGAATCAGAATACTGCTGACTACTTTTCCAGAGGGCCTATACAAGGTCAAGGTACTCCAGCTAAGATGGCTGAGGCCTACATTAATTTAATTGTTAAACAAATAAACCAGCTGCCATAGCGTTAGCTCAGATCATCAATCCCACAAGTCTTGACAGTGACATGTTGAATTTAAAAGAGATGATTACACATCAGTCGTGGAACCGACACACTCCACAGGGGCCAAGCTGTAGCTCTGATCTTACTGGACCTGTCTGCCGCATTCGATACGGTCAACCATGTGATTCTGATGAAAAGACTAAGGGAGGCTGGGGTTGAGGGCACTGCCCTGCTATTGGTTCCAGTCCTACCTTAGAAACAGGAAGCAGGCTGTGTCCCTTCCCCCTTTCCAATCTTCCTTCTCCTCAGTGCCCCATGGGGTGCCCCAAGGCTCGTCCATCAGCCCCATTCTTTTTAATGTTTACCTTAAACCTTTGGTCACATTAATAAAAACCCATGGGATAAAAACCATAAATTACGCAGATGATACACAGCTCATTCTCTCTTGGGATGGGGAAGAATCGATCCCTCTAGAATCATTTCATGATTGTCTGAGAGACACCGCTGGGTGGCTGCACAAAAATTCCTTGCAATTTAACTCCGCCAAAACTGAGGTTTTGTTTTGCGCTGGAAGCAAGATTCCCCGCCCGCTCCCAACTGATTTTTGGCCCCCAGAGGCTCCGGAAAAACCACAGCCGGTGACTACTGTCCGCAACCTGGGTGTTATGATGAACAACAAACTTAGCATGGAGACTCAGGTTGCGAGAACGGTGTCCACCTGCTCGGGCCTACTGCGCTCTCTTCGCAAGAACATGCCACTCCTCCCTGTACAAGCCCGAGCGTTAATAGTCAGGTGTACTATTCTCAATCGCCTTGACTATTGTAACGCTTTGCTGCTCGAGTCCCCAGCTGTTCTGTTAGATCGACTCCAAAGGGTTCAGACGGCCGCCGCCAAATTAGCTCTTGGCTGGACAAGGAGATCCTCGGCCACTGCGGCCTTAGCCGAACTGCACTGGCTCCCCCTGAAGCAACGAGTGGCCTTCAAAGCACTCTGTCTTGTGTTCAAAGCTTTGCACGGAGTCGGACCCAGACCCTTGCAAGCTATGTTCACCTGGTACACCCCTACAAGAGCCCTCCGCTCAGCATCAGCCTACCTTGTCACAGTCCCAAGATTCAACAAGGTTAGGACGGGAGGAAGATCCTTTAGAGTTGCAGCGGCAAAATTATGGAATAGTTTGCCCCTGGACATCCGCCAAACACCGCAACTCCTTCCTTTCAGAAAACGCATCAAGACCTGGCTGTTCCCCTAACCATTTTCACTTTAATCTTTTCCCCTTACCCTTCCCCTAACCATCTATTCTAGTCTACTTCCCTCAGTCTCCCTATCTTTCCTTCTGTGGAGTAATTCTCTGTTCAGCGCCAGGATGCCTGCAAGGTGACAGCCGCGCTATATAAATGTTTTAAATAAAATAAAATAAATAAATAAAATAATAATGATAAGGGTCAAGTGGGTACGGTTATCTGCTTATCACAGAAAATAGTGAATAGGGACTGCTTTGAGGGCTACCATATGTTTAAGAGGTGACTAGGAAGCAAGGTCTACCTGCAGCACTGAATGTGTGCTCTAAATGCACAGGCATGAGACAGTCTCATGGATGGTAATACAGGTTTGCACCTGAGGGACCCAGCTGTAGGTTATTATCCTGATATTATTGGCCCAGCAAAAACAATTGTCCTGCATGCTTGTTCAGACCTAGGTGTTGTAGCTGACCATGAGATCCATGGCTTAACTATTAGTCCCATAGGGACACACCAAGCGCACTCTTTAGTCAACATGGGACTACGGTCAATGTCCTCGCACATATACATTAAACGGGAGTGGCAGTTTACAGTTTTTCTGATTGATAATACTAAGGCGATCTTTCTTCCTGTTTAGTTATGAGTGTGTTGACTACTGACCCAACTCGAGTAAAGTAAGTCCACTTGAACCTAATGCACAGACATTACACTGACATCCTGTATCATGTGCTTGCTGAACACATGTGTGTTGGTAGGGCTCCTTTATTATTGAGAGTACGGTTGCAGAGATGAGTGGGCTCTATTTTGGAAGCACCTGGTCAAACATAACGCAAGAAGACAGCAATAGTGTATTGTTCATATTTCAAAGTGGAACAGTGTAGCCTCAAACAATGAAGTGTGGGAGAATAGAGAAAGGGCAGCACTAACCCTTCTTAGCAAAGGCTGCTGATAGTCAGATTCCAAGTAATCAGACACACCCAGAATCCCTTATGCCCCTAAATCCCTTTGCAGACTTATGTGGTAGATGGTATGCTCGAAAGACGAATTAGAGGAGAATAGGGAACAAAGGGTAAACTAAATCCAGGACTAGATTTGCCTATAAGGTGGATTTGCCACAACAGTGGAGTCTTTTGAGTACTTCTGTCAGTAGACTTCTTGGACTTTAAGGTATAATTGACCAGCCATACGGGAATAAAACAGTTAGGAACATAGAATATGGTATGCAACGAGACTTAAAGGCTATGAATATGGTCAGAAGGAGGCTTACTGGTTGTAATGAGTCATCAGAATCGATGGGGTACCTGTACCTGGTGCCGGTGTGGTCCCTGATTAATCCATCCAATTAGGTCGCTACTGTCACTCGCCATGTAATCTTTTGTCTTCAGTGTACTCCTGTCGTCTGCCAAATTCAGCTGGGATGAGCTCAGTTCCTAGAAGGATGGCCCGAAGAATGCTGCTGTTATCTCGGTTACCCTCCAAAAAGGAAGGAGGGCCCGAAGAATGATGCTGTTATCTCGGCTACCCTCCAAAAAGCTTCAGTGTACTCCTGTCGTCTGCCAAATTCAGCTGGGAGCGGCTCAGTTTCTAGAAGGATGGACTAATAAGATTTAATGAGCTCCCATCAGACAAGGATACCTGTGGCTGTTTCGTGAGGGGCTTTGCTGGCTCTGCACAGTGCCAAGTACCTGTTTTTATGTGCTTGCAGTGCGTAAAGTGAATTTATTTAACCCGATATTTCTTTGAGTGAGTGCTTAATTTTCAGAAAATACCACTTAGAAACAGTGAGAAAGGTTTGCCTCGTTCTGTTTCTGGGCTGTGCTGTCTGAAAATAAAGCACTAAGGGCCAGATGTACTGAGAATAGGAATAGTGATGTTCTAATTGTGATTTCCTGCACAATTGAAATTAGCAAATCACTATTCCTACTGTATGAAACTCTTTTGAGTTTCATTAGTGATTCCTAATGGGTAGCAAATAGACCTACCTCATGCATATTAAAGAGGAAGAATCGATTTGTGACCCAATAGGATTCTTTGCCATCACTGGGATGGTAGCCTGCTAGGGTCAGCAGAACATCATGTTGGTGATTGCTTTTATGTATAGCAATCATCTTTTGCAATTCAGCCCGTTCTCCTTAAAGGATAACTGGATGTATTTAAAAAGAAAAAACTGAAACATTTAAGTCTGTGGGACCACTGCTTGCTCTTAAAAAATATTTTTTCAAGATTTTCAAAGGGGTGTGGTCCCAAAAGTAGCCCTTCCAATTTGTGAATGGTTTACTACTACTTTTGATATGGTGGTAAAGTATTACTGTTTTGCAACTGGAATTTGGTTGCAAAACAATGATATATACCATATTGATTTGGTATTTGAAAGGGACGCACAAAACACACCCCTTGCAAGTACCGAATCTCAAATGCAAATTGCGATTCAGTTTCATGTTACCGAATCGCATTTTGTACAATAAAAAAAAACATTTTTCTGGCGACAAATAGCCGGATTGTGCAAAACGGGCTGTTTACGATGGTAAAAATGCTTTGTAAATCTGGCCTTTACTCAGATAAATGTCAGGTTAAATTAATTCACTTCACACTCTAAAGATTAATAAAACCATGCACTAATTTCTGCGCTATTCTATCAAAGTCCATCATGATACCGCTCCAAGCGAGTATCCCATGATATCAGAAGAAGGTCAAGTCATGAACAGCGTAAACAGAAAAACACAAGGAATCGAGCATCAGGACTAACATCCCTTGAAGGGTACTAAAAAATGGCTTAACTGTTGTGAAACGAAAAGGAAGAAAACACCGTGGGTGCACGGATGGATTAAAGGGTGCAAAATAAAATGAAGCAAAGATCCACAGCAGCTCACAATACATTGTCAGTGGCCTGCCCCATCTTCAAAGGGCAATGTGGAAAATTAGGTTTCTGTTGCAGCTCCTTCTTACCCCCAATTTGTGCCTGGCTTTTGATGCAACTTTGACTGTAGAGTACTTGGTCCCTGATGTCTAGGTTCCCAGCACCAGTGTTCTTTCCTTAAAACTGTACCAAAGTTAGCACTTCAGACCCCCTGCAAGTCTCTAGTAAATGGTACCCTGGTACCTAGGGCATTGGGACTGAAGAGGGTCCCCCCACCAAGGCCATACAAACTGCCACTGCAGCCTCCATGTCTTGGTGCAGATAAAAACGACCCAGTCAACATGGCACACTGCATGTGTGCCACACCAAGCAGCACTGCCTAAGGTATAGGTAAGTCACCCCACTAGCAGGCCTTACAAGCCCTAAGGCAGGGTGCACTATTTCTCAGGTGTGGGCATATCTCCAGGAGTAGATATGCCCCTACAATATTTAAGACAATTCTTAATATTGTAAGTGCACGTGAAGCCATAGAGAGTACATGGGCTGGAAACGCAACTCGAGTTCCCCAGCGCCAAGATGGCTTTACTGAACCCAGGAGTGTTTGGTACCGAACAACTCTTCTCAATAGACCCACACTGATGCCAGTGTGGGATTTATTGAAACATGTACCTGTGAGTAGTGCATCTTCAGTCACCCCCCAGTCTCCATTGGTTAACATTGGGCATCCAACCTCTACTGTGACCTCTGCACCTGGCCTACCCTGTGCCCCTTTGGTCCCAACTTGAACCTTGCCCAGTGCTGACCTTAAAACCCGAAGCCTGGATTCGTAAGTCATGTACTTACCTCTGAAACTGCCTTCTTGTTTTCCTCCCGTAGGTTAACATTGCAAAGCTTGAAAACTGCACCGAATCCACTTTTTAAAGTGTAAATAATTCTTCCTGAAAATCCTACTTACCTGTTTGCAAATATCTTGGTCTTACAATAAATCTTGAAATAAGCTTATTTTTCTCAAATTGGTGTGAATCTCCTTTTTGAGTTGTGTATCATTGATTAGTCAATGTGTGAAAACCAAATGTCTTACACTCCTCTGTGTGAGGCCTAAGGCTGGTCACCCACACTACCACAAAGAGAGCACTTTGGGTTGACATTGAGCCCTGTACACGTGAGGTGGAATCTCAGGACTCTGTGCATGATATAACCACCTGGCATACCATATACTGAGTCAGCTTCCTACAGGCCATAAATAGCAATTCTTCCACTTAATCTTCTGGCATACTCGACTTATTCAAAATAATTCTGTTTGACTTTCTGGTCACCTATTTTAATGATAAACACAAAACTATTTGCGATTCCATTCAAAATTGATCACTTTCTCTAATTTAGGCGGATTGAGTGCTGAAGCTACATCTTCACTGATTAAAAATGCAAATCAGCCCGCATTACCCTGACTAAGTTTCAAAGGGGGGTTTACGACAAGAGGTTGGCGATGCCAAAAATTCTCAAATATTACTGGGACACGCACTTGATGGCGGTCAATGATTGGGTATTTGCTGACCGTGAGGAACTTGCCTTTCAAGTAGATAGAATGGCCATGGGCATAAGGGGCTACCCCCCAGTTCTGTGTCGTAGAAGGCTCGAGCGGACCCTACCTATTCATACCCAGATGGTGGTGTAGGTGTGGAGAGAGGCCATCAAGTAATTTGGCTGGGAGGGTAAGTTGTCGGGAATGACTCCAATATGGGACAGTGATCTCTTGAACGCATTGAGAGGGGTGAAAGGCTTTGCAAAATGGGGACTGATTGGCCTGAAATGATTGGTTGATGTGTGGAGGGGACAGGTGTATGTGTCCTATGAGGTCCCGCTGCAAGAGTACAAACTAGGGGATTCAGAGCGGTTCAGTTATTTGCAAGTAGGACGTGCTCTGTGAGGTCACATTCAGGAAGGGGAATAATTACATGAGGCAGCCCCACTGAACACCCTCTTGCTCATGATCCCCTGACAGGAAAAGCAGTCCCCACCATTTAAAAGAAGTTGGTATTCAATTCCCCAGATCCCTTGGTGAAGCTGAGAACTAAATGGGAGAGGGACCTAGGCACACTTGACCAGGCCGCCCAGGGAGGTAGCCATAAGGGCTAATTTCCATCCAATTCAACTGGAGATTCTTCATAGGGTATATTATTCCAGAACACTGCTGCACCGTATGGGGTGGGCTGCCACCTCTGTGTGGTCGGGATTATGGATAGGAGGGAACCTTCTTTCATGTGCTGTGGAGCTGCCCCATAATTCAAGGTTATTGGGTGGAGGTCATAAGAATAATGGCTAAGGTTACAGGTCTAGAGGGACCCTTGGAGGCTAAATTGCACCTCCCTAATATTACGGGTGAGGTGACCTGGGCTTGTTATCACAAAATATGACTGGGCCTGGCATCGGTGGTGGCAAAGCGCAATATTGTGAGGAAATAGGAGGGTGCCCACCCCCCAATGGTAAGGGACTGGGAGGCGGATCTTGATTGGTGTTAATGGACGGAACACACAGTGTATCTCATCAGGGGCTGCCCTCGGAAATGGGAAAAGGTATGGGGTGTTAGCAGAGCTACAGGGGCACATAACTGATCCATGAGGTACTTTCCATGTCTTCCAGTTGGGTGTGATGGAAATTGGTTATGGATTGCTGGGGAAGGCAGGATAGGTTACTCACTGTATACACGCTGCTTTTAAGTATGTGGCATATTGACTCAAACTATTGCACCCCGTCTCCTCTGTCTCAATGCTGTCTATTGAGCACTTGTTTAATAAACAGTCTTAAAAAAGAATGCAAATCAGGTGCCCCGTTTGATCCCCACCCCCTTTGCATTATTCACCATAAGTTGCCATCTTTACATGAGGCTATACAACAAATTGTTAATTTTTTTTATGTTCATGTGTTGTCCCCACAGAATTCAAACAGGGCAAAGTAAGGCCCACTCTTAAAAAATGCCGGACTTAGATCTTGGTGAGTCATCAAATTACTGACCCATTGTTATGTTATGTTATGTAAAAGTTTTTGTAAAGCGCAGCTAACACCTGACGGTTTCTTGGCGCTGTGAACAGGGGGGAGCATATAGCAGCAGATCAGGGGGGAACTCAGTTTTGTGCTTTGCGGAACAGATGGGTTTTAAGAAGAGACCTAAAATGGGTGTAGGAAACAGTAAGCCTAAATTCTGGGAGGAGTGCATTCCAGAAGGACGGGGCAAGGAAGGATAATCTGTGCCCTCCGTGTTTCTTACGTTTAAAAACAGGAGTCTTAAGTAGGGCTAAGTGGGAGGAACGAGGATTGCGGGAGGGAGCATACTGGTGAAGTAAAGAAGAAATGAATAACGGGCCAAGGCCAGCTAGGGCTTTAAAAATGGTCAGCCTAGTTTTAAAATAGCAGCGTTCCGCTACAGGGAGCCAGTGGAGGGTCTTCAACAGGGGAAGCACATGCTGGTGCCTGGGCTGGTGGAAAATTAACCGTGCAGCCTGATTCTGGATCAACTGTAGTCGATTCAGTTGATAGACAGGAATACCAACATAGAGGGAGTTGGCGTAGTCTATCCTAGAAATGACCAAAGCCAATAGGGTCAAGGTAAGGGCATCAGTAGTAAGGAAACGGGCAATTTTACGAATTTTACGTAAATGAAAAAAACTGGAGGAAACTACAGCATTAATCTGGGGCTTCATCGAAAGATCGTTACTGATGATCACCCCAAGACTTTTAGCTGAATTAGTAGGGAGAGGGGGAGGACCCAAACTTGTAGGCCAAAAATTAGACCTCCACGGGTTAGTTGCACCCCCGATAAGAACTAACTCGGTCTTATCGGGGTTAAGTTTGAGGTGGTTTGCCCCCATCCAGTCACTGATGTGACACAGGGTAGACTGAAAATTATAAATAGATTGGCCCGATGAATCGATATCAAAGACCAGCTGAATGTCATCCGCATAATTAAATGCGGTGACCTTGCTGCTTCGTAAAGACCGGATGAGGGGGGTAAGATACACATTAAAAAGGAGAGGGGAAAGGGAAGAGCCCTGTGGGACACCATATGTCATCCCAACTTTCTCAGCAGAGAACTGGGAGAGACGGACAGCCTGGTGACGGTTGCTCAAAAAGGAGCAAACCCAATTAAGGGCAGATCCTTGGATGCCGGCCTCCCTGACACGGCCGACCAAAATATCATGGTCGACCGTGTCAAAGGCGGCCGACAGATCCAGGAGCACCAAGGCCTGACTGATGTTAAGGTCTGCTCCCCTCTGCAGCTCCTCCATCACTGAGAGAATGACCGACTCAGTTGAATGGGCGGGTCTAAAACCGGCCTGTTGGGAGTCGAGGAACTGTGAACGTTCGATAAAAGAGCTCAGAGAGTTGGTGACGTGGGACTCAAGGACTTTACTGAGATAGGAAAGTAAGGAGATGGGGCGGAAATTACTCATAACAGACGGGTCAGCGTTGGGCTTTTTAAGGATAGGCACCACCTCAGCGACTTTAAAAGAGCTGGGAACCAGACCCATTTTAAGTGAGTTATTCAGGAGTGTCAAAGGAGGGGAGGGGCAAGCGGTAAAAGCCTCACGTAGGACGTGGGGGGGGCAGCAGTCAGTGGGGGACCAGAAGCAACCTTGTTCAGCAGAGCCAGGAACTCATCCTCTGAGATCGGGGGTATCTGAGTAATCAGCTGAGAGTTGGGAGTAGCCGGAGTAACAGCAGGAGCGATAGGGTCGGGGATGGCCGAAGAGCAAATACTGTTTTTAATTTTTATATTTTTATCGATAAAAAACTGGTTAAGGGAGTCACAGAGCTCCCGGGAGGGGTTTAATAGTAACCCTATCTGGATGTGACAGTTCCTCAACAATGGAGAAGATGTCTTTGGCTTTAGAGGCTGAATCTACAATCTTCTTGGAGAAATAAAAGGTTTTAGCTTGCAGAATGGCTAGCTTATACACTTTGAGCTGAGTCGTAAATACCAGCATTTTATCAAAGGCGTAATCTCATCGCAAGCAGCGCTCAGCCTGCCTAAGTCTAAGCTTCATGCCTTTGAGTTCCTCAGAGAACCATCTTTGTGCGTCATGAGGGCGTTTTAGTCTGACCTGTTTAAGGGGAGCTACGATGTCGCAAGCTGCTTCAAGCCAACGATTTAGACCTAAGGCTTCAGTATCTAAAGCGTCACAATCAGGAGGAGGAAAGGCTCTGAGTAAAGATACAAATTCGCTAAGGTCGGCTCTGTTCCAGTTCCTGGCTGGGAGATTACCCTCCAGCATCCGACTGGTATGGGAAATAACAATAAAAGAAAAAGTGATGATAAAATGATCCGACCAGGGACAGGGAAGGATAAGAGGAGCAGAAATATCTAAATTAACAGTCCATACCTGATCCAGGATATGGCCTTTCACAGGGTTGCCGATTTAACATGTTGGGAGCAATTCATGCCCGTTAAAAAGTCAGAAAAAGTCAAAGAGCACACACTCTCTCTATCATCGGAGGGCCAATAATTAAAATCGCCTAAGATTAATATTTTAGAATTATTAATGACCAACTGAGAGAGCATGTCACCAAACATGGACGGAAAGTTGGGCATGTGCTGAGGGGGCCGGTAAACCAGGACACAGATGAGAGGTACCACTGGGGACTCCAGTTTAAGGATAAGGCAATCGACCAGAGAGATACCGTCCACAGCCAATGAGGAAAATCTGATGGGGTGCTTTATGATAGCTGCCACCCCACCGCCTGGCTTATCTGAGGCTCTGTTAGCTTGGAGAATGTAATAGCCTGGCGGGGTCGCAGCAAGGATGTCCGGGGAAGATTCCTCACTGTGCAATGTCTCGGTAATAAACAGCAGGTCGGGTTTTTCAGAATCCAGAAGTTGGAAGATTTCCAGCTGATGCTTAACCATCGAGCGGGTGTTCAGATAGCTCACGGTAAACTTAGAATTAACAGTCCCTTTGGTGGAAAGGGGAGGGGCTCCCAGGAAAGATTGAGTGCCCAAGGGAGGTGCCATGGCCAAAGGAGAATCAAACTCCGGGAAGACCTGTCTGGGACAAAACAGCCCCAGTGTGTTTAGTTTAGGCCGTATTGCAAAAAACACAGTTGATGGACAAAATGTAGAACAATGTCATACATTCACCCCAGTACAAGGATCTGGGCCTAAATCCATCGTTTTTTTGCACTCCACACCACCCTGGGTTAGACACTGGCTATATGCAAATCAGCTCTGACCCTGTGCCTCATGGGAACAGTCCAGTCCGAACTACCAAGCCATGTCTTTCCCAGACCGGAATCAAGCATCCAAGGACCGGTTTCTGGCTATCAGCCTTCATCAGCCTGGATAGCTTGACTCCAGTGGTGTGGAGAGCCTGGGACTCACGTCTGAGCATCCCCAGCCCACTCGGGGTGAAAATTGCAAAAAACACAGTTGATGGACAGAATGTAGAACAATGTCATACATTCACCCCAGTACAAGGATCTGGGCCTAAATCCATCATTTTTTTGCACTCCACACCACCCTGGGTTAGACACTGGCTATATGCAAATCAGCTCTGACCCTGTGCCACATGGGAACAGTCCAGTCCGAACTACCAAGCCATGTCTTTCCCAGACCGGAATCAAGCATCCAAGGACCGGTTTCTGGCTATCAGCCTTCATCAGCCTGGATAGCTTGACTCCAGTGGTGTGGAGAGCCTGGGACCCACGTCTGAGCATCCCCAGCCCACTCGGGGTGAAAATTGCAAAAAACACAGTTGATGGACAGAATGTAGAACAATGTAATACATTCACCCCAGTACAAGGATCTGGGCCTAAATCCATCGTTTTTTTGCACTCCACACCACCCTGGGTTAGACACTGGCTATATGCAAATCAGCTCTGACCCTGTGCCTCATGGGAACAGTCCAGTCCGAACTACCAAGCCATGTCTTTCCCAGACCGGAATCAAGCATCCAAGGACCGGTTTCTGGCTATCAGCCTTCATCAGCCTGGATAGCTTGACTCCAGTGGTGTGGAGAGCCTGGGACTCACGTCTGAGCATCCCCAGCCCACTCGGGGTGAAAATTGCAAAAAACACAGTTGATGGACAGAATGTAGAACAATGTCATACATTCACCCCAGTACAAGGATCCTCAGGTACCAGGCAACCGCCAAACACGCAATCGCTACTACCAATGGGGCCCACCGCAGTAGCTGAAGAATCAACATCCAACAGAACTGAAATGACCATTCCCATATACAATTTATCTAACCATATACTTTCAAAAGAAGAGACGATGCTTCTATCCCGAGGTCTCACCTTTGTACCTACTGTGAGAACCAATTTTTTGGAATTACAATCCAACCTACTGAAATTCTTCCGTAGAATACGCCTTAAACATTTCTTCGCGGACAAAACGGACTCTACGCCCATCTCTCCCTTCCGGCTGCCCTCCACCTTTAACCCTGCTTCCCACCACATGACCCCGGAAATACTGGCCTTTGAACGTCTAGTCATGAAGGAAGTTATGGACCTGAAGGCTGTACCCCGGTTCATTCCTTACAATCTTCCTCTCATGGAAAAACAAGCTCTTACCTCTCTTCAAAGTAACGCTGAAATTGTCATCAAACCAGCCGACAAGGGTGGTGGTATTGTGGTGTTGGACAACACTCAATACGATCAAGAGATTACACGCCAACTCTCGAATACTGAACACTATCGCCCTCTCTCAAAGGACCCCCTCCCAGACATCAGAGAAAAAATCCTTTTGTCTACCACAGCAGCAAGGGGCAGTGGCATAATCACAAAAAAAGAATTTGAATACCTGAACAATTCACATCCAAGGACACCTGTCCTTTACATTCTCCCTAAAATTCATAAGGACGCCAGGAATCCCCCAGGCCGCCCCATCGTGTCCGGATGTGGGTCTATTTTAGAACCACTGGGAAAGTACCTTGACTCAATTATTAAGGAGTTCGTACCGATCACTGATACCTACATACGTGACACCATGGATCTAATCAACACCATAGAGGATAAACCCTTCGATGCGAACACTCAACTGCTGGCGAGTATGGACATTGAGTCCCTTTATACAAACATCCCTCACTACGAGGGACTCCAAGTGATAAAAAATCTCCTACTGACAAGACCTCAACCCACCAAAATCCCGGGCTTGCTTGCTTTGCCCCAAATTTTGCAATTCTTTTCGTCCACGAGATGGAAAAATCTCTCATTCTCAACCCTGTTAATCCATATCGTCCCCAGATTGATCTATGGAGACGATATATAGATGACATTTTCCTCATTTGGAACGGGCTGCCTGATACTCTTCCACCCTTTGTCAACTGGCTTAACACTGCGCAGGAACATTTGAAATTCACCTGTGAACACAAACTGAATGATTTACCATTCCTTGACGTGACCATTCATGCCGAAGATGGTGCCCTTGGGACATCACTCTTCCGCAAACCTACGGAACGGAATACGCTACTGTTGTACTCGAGTCATCACCCTAGAGGCCTACGGGACGGCCTCCCTTATGGCCAATTCTTACGGATTCGCCGTAACTGTAAATGGCATAAGGATTACTTCAGAGAAGCCGACATACTAGTGGCTAAGCTAATCAGCAGAGGATACCCACGACGTCTAGTATCGAAAGCCAAGAAAAGGGCCTGTATAACCACCGGGAAGATCTACTGACCCCTAACAACAACCAAAAAACAACAACCAGAATACCCTTTGTATCTGTTTTCAGCCCTGACAGCAATATGGTTGCTAAAATAATCCGAAAAAACTGGCCTATCCTACGCGGCCAAGACCAATTCCAGGAACCACCACTATTCTCATATCAAAGAGGAAACAACATCGCAAAACATCTTGTACGTGCCATTACCTGGCCTACCCAACTTCAGGACAAACACACCATCACGACGTCATGGGGGTTGGATCCTGTTGTTGGGCACTACAAATGCCAATCCTGCAGTGTGTGTGAACTAACTTTTAACACCAAAATATTCAATTACAATGGAATATCCCACAAACTGAATCACCACTCGAACTGCAAGACTCAAAACGTAATCTACGCCATCCGCTGCCCATGCGATCTCCTGTACATTGGCCAAACGACCCAAATGGTCAAACAAAGGATTATACAACACAAGAGCAGAATTAACTGTAAAATACTAACTGCCCCTCTAGTCATGCACTTCCTTGAAAAACAACATACTGACTCAGACTTGCGATGGATGGTCATTGAGAAACCCACATTGCCTATTAGAGGTGGTAACATGACACACCTCTTAAACAGAGCTGAATGCAAATGGATATCACGTGTTGACTCTGTCAACCGGGGACTCAACACCCTTGATGAATGGAACAGCACCATTACTGTATAAGTATAATTATGATAATCCTTAATGAAATGTACTCTTTATCCACCCTTTCCCTTCCCTTTTCGCCCTTTCCCCCCCCACCGCCCTTTGTCACCCCCCTACACACCCCCCCCTGTTCTTCACCCCCCACCCCCCTCTCTTCCATTTTCCTCTTTCCCCTTTCTTCTTTTTCTTTCTTTTTCTTTTTCCCTCCCACCTCTATGCCCTTTTCATTAACGTGTACACTAATCTTCTGGTTTTACACCATAGACGTTTTTGGACACCGCCTCTCTGTAAATCCAACCTAACAAGGCGTCCAAGATTTGATACTATGTTAATTAGCTCATTGGCTTACCAAATCCCAATCTAACATGTAATCCTTCCACTGTTTCTATATGAATACGTTCTCTATGTAAATACGTTCTTCATGAATATTTAATCATTTATTTCTACCTACTAATATAGGTTGTCTGCCAAATGTATCATTCTAAATGTTTACTATATATCCACACTTGCGAGTGCCTCTGTAATGTCCGCTGTCTGCGTCCACTTTGACATTTCCTGTTTAACTACTGTTACTACAGCAACCCGATGACACGTTTCCCTTCCCCTCCGTTCACGCCCCTCAACCACCGGTCACGCCTCCCGCCCTCGCTAGCCGTCTTTATTTACTGTTCCCTGCACGCTGGCTCCCGATAGCTCCTGCATTTAGTGCGAGCTCATTACTCGAGGACAGCATTCACCGCTCTCCAGCCCTAAATAAATACAGGTACGTTGTACGCCGGCTAATCCTGTAGACTCGAACATTACTTTTCAGTCTCAATGACCCGCTGGCTAAGCCTTCCCTTTATCTTCCCACAGGCTTCCCCCGTGCTGATTTTCCTGCATCTACGATCAGGTAATCTTTTAAATCCAATTACCCCGGGTTTTAACTTCTCTACCGTACCGAGTATAATACGTTCCTTCCTTCCACCAGCCTGCCCCTCCGCAGACCCAGCCCGGAGTACAGTTCTTACGCAACAGATGTGTGCGCTTTCTGGTAGGTGCATTTTTACTCACCACCACTCTCCCGCAACTGCTCCACACCCCCCCCACCTTCCCTATGTTATCCAACTTAGTCCACGCGGTAAGGACTTTTGCCTTGACTAGCCACCCGTTATAGCCCTCGACCCAGTCACTGCCTGCCATTCCGCCCCCCGTAAACCCCCCCCCCTGTTTTCTCCTACACCACTGCCCAGTGTGCCAGTCGCATACTTACCCGCCCTTTCTCCTTACAGCACTGCCCTCATCGACAACCTTGTCCTGATGACGATCCCGACTCACGGGGATCGAAACGCCGTCGACATTGCAGCATTATTTGTTGACGCATTCTACGTTTTGTGCTCCAAACAATCTATTGAATTTTGGTTCAGAGTAATTGCAACTTGAAACTGTGGAGCCATCACTGTACATATTCTATGTCACTATGCGTCGCTCACGCTGCTCACTTTAGCACTTGCACCTTTCACTTACTGTAAATATCACCTTTCACCAAGTGCCCTCCTGGTTGTCACATGATTTGCTCGACACAGTGCTGTTTAACTGTATTTAGCCATGTGAAAGACCCTGCAAATTAGCTAAATAATAAGCTTCTTCTAAAAACGTCTTTGAGACTCCTTGGTTTTTCCTTGTTCTTTGTAATGCTGATTGCATACAGTATTTAACTGACTTCTATTGAGACCAGTTGGGAATTGTTTCTTGTTTCACCAACCTAGATTAGCCACAGAGAGCTCAGCAAAATCTGCCGCTTTATGGGGATCAGCCTTGAGCAGCTGGACCGCTGACTCCGGTCTGAGCGCCCTTCAGGCTACCCCCAATATGGCGCCCGCTCTCCACCCAACCGGCATGAAGAGCCGCGGTGGGAGAGCCGCCCTCCACGCAATCGGCAATAAGAGCCACGATGGACCGGGGCAGGGGAGGCCACACAACAAGTAATAATATACACAACAAACGATACGTTTTTAAAAAACGAGACACCAATGTGCTGGATGTCGGAGAATTTAAAAAACAAAGCACCTGCATCTAATCATGCAGAGCTCTGGGATATGAGCAGATACACAAAATAAAATATAAGTAACACAATGTTGCCCCTTGAAAGTGCGATGCCCCCAGTGGGAACCAGGAGCTGCCACCAACCTGATTAGCCACAGAGAGCCCAGCAAAATCTGCCGCTTTATGGGGATCAGCCTCGAGCAGCTGGACCGCTGACTCCGGTCTGAGCACCCTTCAGGCTACCCCCAATATGGCGCCCGCTCTCCACCCAACCGGCACAAAGAGCCGCCCTCCACGCAATCGGCAATAAGAGCCGCGATGGACCGGGGCAGGGGAGGCCACACAACAAGTAATAATATGCACAACAAACGTTACGTTTTTAAAAAACGAGACACCAATGTGCTGGATGTCGGTGCGTTCAAAAAACAAAGCGCCTGCATCTAATCATGCAGAGCGCCGGGATGTGAGCAGATACACGAAATAAAATATAAGTAACACAATGTTGCCCCTTGAAAGTGCGATGCCCCCAGTGGGAACCAGGAGCTGCCACCAACCTGATTAGCCACCATTACCTTGTTCCCTGCAATAGCCAAAATACTAGAAGATACAGTGGTCATCCAACTGTCTACTTTCTTAGTATCAAATAACATCCTCAAAGATAGATAAGTCTGTTTTCAGCCTAAGAGAAGCAGAACGCAGTGGTGTCAGTTATGGACAACCTACATAAATCTGTTGGTGTCAACACCACTGTGGTCCTTGTACTTTCAGATTTAACGGCCAGCGTTGTTATGGTGGACCATACCACCTTGCTAATAAGACTCAAAAGCTGAGGTCTAAGTGGTACTGCTCTTGATTGGTTCTCCTACTTTTTGGAATAGGTCCCACAGATTCCGCATATGCAATTTCTTTTCCAATTTTAAAGTTACTAACACCAGTGTGCCTAAGCGTTCTATCTTATTCCTTGTCCTGTTTGTTCAATATCCATATGCTCCCAATCATGAAAATAATCAACCTGTAAGTTTGAAGGTTCTGTTCTATACATATGCTGACAATGTTCAGCTAATTTTCCATCCTAATGGAGTATCTCTATACAGACTGCATATGTGATAAAAACAAACTTGGATAGACCAAAATTGGCTGGAAATGAATATCGAAAAAAATTAGATCCTAATCAACAATAAAAAGAAATTAGTTACTTACCTATACTTTTCCAGTATTGGAATCTTAGATATATTAACATGCTTAAATCACCTCCCGTAGTCAGGATGAGAGTCTCCCAAGACCTTTAGAAAGCAATGTAATGATAGGTAATGACTAGAAGAAGGCGTAGGCCTTTCAGTGTAGTAACCTATCCTAGTCATTTTACAAAAAGAGACCAAACTTAGGTTTTAACCTATCAGGTTGTATCACCATCTAGAACACTCCTGTGAGAAGCTCCAGTCCCTCAGATTTTAGAACACAAGCGCATAATATACATATTCACTGATAGCAAGAGAGAGGAAGAAAGGTGAGCTTCCCAGGGGAGGAGGGTGGACGGCATGTGAATCTATGAAAGATTTAATTTCTGGAGAACTACAGTTACAGGTAAGTAACTAATTTCTTACTCCAGTATTGAAACGTTCATAGATTCACATGCTTGAATCAGATTAAACAGCAGTTGCAGAGCACATTTTGTGTATTGTTTCAATGTATAGCACATACAAGAAGTACACTTGGATATGCAGATGTATGAACTAGAACTAGTTCACCAAGAAGAAGACAGTATATATACAAATACACAATGAAACGTGCGTAAAGAATATGCGGATGGAGGGAAGGCTGGAATATCTCACCTTTAGTGAAAAAGATGTTGAAGTACTGCCTGGCCCACTGCTGCATCGCTGTGGACTGCCGATTCTAAGCAGTAGTACTGAGTGAAGGTGTGTCTGTTCTTCCAGGTTGCTGCTCGTCAAATTTCAGGAAGAGAGACATCAGCAAATAACGCCATGGAAGTAGACATAGCCCTTGAAGAATGGGCACTAGCCACGGTGGTCAAGGGCCTTCCAGCTGTCGGGAGACAGAATTGAATGGCACTGGAAATCCATCTCGAAATGCTTTGTTTGCGAAAGGAAAACCTTGGAGCGCTGTAAGCTACAAATAGTTGAGAGGACTTGTGAAAACCTTTAGTCTTGTCCAAGTAGAATTTGAGGCATCGTATGATGTTTAGAGAGTGAAGTGATCTTTCTGCTGAGGTTGTAGGATTTAGAACGAAAGAGTTGAAAACCATGGGTTCTTAAGGTGAAAGTCTGCCAGGGCCGTAGGGATGAATTTGAGGTTTGTGCGAAGTATAACCCTATTGTCTCTGAATTGCAGAAATGGTACTTGTATTGTAAAGGCCTAAATTTCGCAAACCCTTCTGGCCCAGGTCAAAGCGAGGATTAGGGCCAGTTTCTAGGAGAGGAATTTGATATCCGATTTGTGGATGGGCTCAAAGGGATCTTTGTAACAGCGCTGTGTTCAGTTGCCAAAGTGGAGGAGGAGGCCTTACAGGCAGAAAGGTCCAGAATAAGCCTTTGATAAATTGTTTAATAGTCCTGGAAGATCATAGGGGTTAAGCTGAGGGAGACTGCCTGAAACTAGAGATGGCTGTTAAGTGGACTTTGATAGAAGCATGAGCTAGACCTGATTTAGCTAGGTGAGGGAGATAGGGGGGGATTTCGTCTGGACAAGAGGAGAAAGTATCTTAGCCTGCTGACACCAGATGCAAACTCTTTTCCATTTAAGGCAATAAGTTTTATTGGTGCTATCAGCACGAGCTCTAGCTAGAATTTCTCACCAGTCCGATGGTATGTTCATTAGCTGGAATTCATGGAACTTAGATGCAATGCTGATAAATGAAGAGACTTAGGATCCGGATGGAGCACTTGACCTTTATTCATTGCCAGTAGAGTGCGAAATGTTTTCAGTTCAACGTGATGCTGTTGAGATAGGAGAAGCAAATCCGTAAACCAGTGTTGGTGTGGCCATGCTGGAGTGATGAGAATTATCTGGCAGAGGTCTGCTTCCATTTTCCTTAGGAATCTTGGGAGGAGAGGAAAGAGAGGAAAAGCGCAGGCATGAATGCCGGACCAGGCTATTGAAAATGCATTCCTCACAATGCCGGTTGGTGCTGCCAGCTTGCATAAAACTGGCATTTGCAGGTCTGGTGGATGGCAAAGAGTTCCAGATTTGGCGTTCCCAATCAGAGAAAAATGTTGTCCAGGGTCCCCTTGTGCAGATCCCAAACAGGGCATGATGTTGTCAAGCGGCTGAGAGTGTTCGCTATAGTATTCTGCTTCCCAGGAACAAGTTCCGCTCGCAGACGTACTTTGTGATGAATAGACCATTTCCATATTTTTTGTGCTTATTGAGACAACAGGTGGGATCTTGTGCCACCCTTCTTGTTGATGTAGTGCATTGTTGTTGTATTGTCCATGCAGTCGAGTACTGCAGAATTGTAAATTATCCGGAGAAAGCCTGTAAGGCAAGATGCACTGCTTTCAACTCTAGTAAGTTTATGTGCAAGTGACGTTGAGCTGGTGGCCATTTTCCACTGACTTGAAGATCTTGGAGGTATGCTCCCCATCATTCCAGGGAAGCATCAGTAGTGATGACTAGAGGGGAAGTTAGAGGGCGAAAAAAGAGTCCTATTGACAGATGTTCCTGCTTGGTCCACCAGGCACTGACCATTGTTGGAGTGAGGTTGTTGAACGAATCAGTCATCTGCACCCAAAGTCTTTCTAAAACCTCCTCCTGAAGTGGACGCATGCGTAGACATCAAAATGGGATGAGCGGTATGCAAGAGGACATCATCCCTAGAATGGACTTGTAGAGGCGAACAGAAAGAAATGTTCTTCTTTGGATGGACTGTACCTGCCTCATGTGTCATAGTTGCCTTTCCTGTGTAAGACAATCGATGGAGGATGCTGTGTCCAGGGTGGCCACTAAAAATGTTCTAGTCTGCAATGGAAGAGGATTGGATTTGTCTAGATTCAACATGAGGCCTAGCTGTTTGAAGAGATCCATGCAGGCTATAGTGGAAGCCCACGCAGAGGATTTGGACTGCACCTTGACCAACCAGTCATCCAGATAAAGAAAGACTTGATGGAGGTGGTATTGGAGGAAAGCTCCTACAGGTGCGAGGCACTTTGTAAAGATGCGGTGTGTGAATGTACGCGTCTTCGAGGGTGAGGGTTGTCATAAAGTCTCACTGGTTCAAAAGCTGTCACACCTCTTGTAGTGTTACCATGGGGAATGATTGTTTTCTGACGAAGAGGTTGAATTGGTCTAGAATTGATTGCCACTGCCTTGAGTTCTGGCAGATTAAGAAGAAACAGAAGTAGAAACCATTCCCTTTGTGGGCTATAGGACTTCTTTCTATAGCTTCTATTTTTAGCATGGTTTTTACCTCCAATTTGAGAAGTTGTAGATGGTTGTGGATAAATGGTTAAGGCGGTTAGGGGTGGTCCTTGGAGTAATTCCAATGTGTTGCCGAATGAGTAAAGGAATTAGCCGGAGCCTGCGGCATATCATTGACATAGGCCAGTGTCTTTCCCCAGACGCCCTGATTTTCCTCTCTGCAGAGGCCTGACATATGAGGATTGTGGTAGGTTCCTCTGCTGGTATTGAGGATGATATTGTTGAGTGGAAGAGGAGTATGAGTGGTAACAATATTGTTGGTAGTCCCTCTATATGAGGGTTGTCCTCTTTCATGTGAGCCATGAAAGAGCACTTTCCTAAATTGTAAGCTCCCCAAATACTTGGCTATGTCTGTGTCATATTTGAAAGCCCGGAGGGCCTCATTCATGTGTTTCCAGAAGAGGGCTTCCCCATCATAGGGGAGGTCTAAGATTTTGTTCCTAACTTTCAGTTGGAAAGACGTAGCCTTGAGCCACCCTTGACGTATGAGCATTGTCGATCCCTGCCAATTGCAGGAAACCGGTAATGGCGATATCCAAGTCGCAATCTATTACTTCAATGGATGTACGCTCACCTTCATGCAGAACCTTCTGGGCCTTTGCTTTGACGTCATCTAGCAACTGGTTGATGCACTAGGCAATGTTTCACCACATTTTTCAGTTGTACTTTCCCAGAAGTGCTAAAATGTTGGCTGTTCTGACAGTGTATGCTGACATTGAGGAAAAACATTTCCCAATATTGTCAAGGTGCCTACCCTCTTTATCTGGAGGTACTGAGATAGGTGCAGAAGGGTTTTTGGAGCGGCATTGGGCTGCTTAGGTGACAACAGAGTCTGGTTTAGGGTGCCCAATAAGACAAGCAGGAGCATCTTCAGGAGCCTTTAATTTTTTGTCAAGGCATAGAAAAACTGCTGCAACCAAGGCTGTGGGCTTCATGACCTAATGCCTTCCTCCCAAATATAGTTTATAATAGGCATAGCCCTGGTAGATTTAGGTAACAGCTCCTTAAAGTCATACAGAAAACAATCTGTTTGCTTTGTAGGCATTGGGAGGTTGAACATTTTTGCAGCTCACTCAAGCAGGTTGCGCAATCCTCCAATATCCTCTGTAGGAGGCAGTGCTTTCAGTCGATGAGGGTCTCTCCGTTAACGATGCTGGCTTTGTCGATGACCGTGTCTTCTTCGGCAAGAGTGCCGTCAACAGCGGAACCTTCCTACAAATTACTATGTTAGTGGTCAAGAGTGATGAAGTCATCAAAAATGTAGCAAGAGTGGAAGTAATGGTAGTGGACGTCTTAGTCATCGACAGTCTGCAATCTGTTCGTCAAAGGCGCTGAAGACGTTTATTTGAAGGAATGTCTGATCTGTGGTGGAGGTGTAGGAGGCTTTGAAGTCACTTTTGGACGTTGTTTTTTCTGCTGATGACAAGAAGAATATTTTGCCTTATGTGAGATGATATTTTAGAGACTTTTTAGGAAAGCTCTAGAGAGGAATGAGGATGGGAAGAGCTCCTTTCTCTCTTTTGTGACTTTCTGGAAGAAAATGATGATTCTTCACTCTCAGTGTCCGTCACAGGCTCCTTTCCTCTTTTCAGTTTTGGAGCCATAAAAGCAGCCTTCCCTCACGGTCTTTAAGAGTTTTAGCTGAAACGGTATGACATACCTTACAGTCTAGAGTAGATGCAGTCCTAATGAGGATCATCTGTGTATAGCCTCTTTTTATCACAGGTAGCACAACATTTTTTTTCTGCCTTGGTAAGTTAGATTTTAGCAAGACAAATATAGATATACAGGTGTATAAATATTTCTGTATTAAATATAAAGAGTTATATGTTTGAAAATTCACTGAAAAAAGAAAGCCGGAGTAAAGCTCAGTGGATACTCCTTAACAAAAGATGCAGTAAATAAATTGAGGCACCGGAGCTTCTCACAGGAGTGTCCTAGAGGGTGATACAACTTGGTTTGTTAAAACCTAAGTTTGGTCTCTTTTTATAAAATTACTATCATAGGTTACTAAACTAACAGGGCTAAGTGGTCTTCTTGTCTATACCTATCATTACATTGCTTTCTAAAAGGTAGCAGGTGACTCCCATCTCGATAATAGGAGATGATTTAAGCATGTGAATCTATGAATGATTCCAATACTGGAGAACTACAGTTACAGGTAAGTAACTAATTTCTTTTTACTGCTGATTTTTTTCAGCCAATTTTGATATATCCGAGTTTTTTTTATCACATATGCAGGAATCCCTAGTTCTTGTCCGCATCTCTCTGTCCTGACTCTTTTTCGTTCTATCCCAAATGCTAAAATAAGTGTAAAAAGCATCTGGATGAAATTGGACAGGTAATTGGCTATAGAGAACAAAGCCTTTACCGTGGTTACCCCTACTCCTTCTGGATGTGTACACTAAAACCCATCAATGTATGCATCCTCTTTTATTTCATAGTATTAAATTGTAACAGCTGCAAACATAAGGGCTCGATTAAATTCCTACAACTCTTTGTATCTCGGTATCTCAAAACATCTGATTCAAAGACTTCAAGGTGTACAAAATTAACAGCTAGATTCATCATAGTCCCGTTTTGCGAGTCCTTAATAGCCATTATTACGGAATCGCTATTAAGGACTTGCAAAACGGGATTCATGTAGGAATGGCACAAAATATTGCGATTCCTACATCATCCTTATTTGTGATTAGCAAATTGCTAATCGCAAATAAGGAATAACTTCCCATTCATTCCTATGGGCCTACAGGCCCATAGGAATGCGCTGCGGTTTGCAAGGGCTGCAGTTTTTAATCTTTTACTTTGTGCAGTATCTAGCGCGTTTAGCGCGTCTTCGCGCGTCTGGCATTTTGCTTCGTTTTATTTGCTGTGCACTGGCTGGGCTCTCCCCCCCTCACACCTGCATTTAATTTGAGGAATACTCACCACCGTTTTGGTGGGCCCGGGTTCTGTGGGTGGTCCGGGGATCGTCTTGTCATCGGCGACCAGCGCCATCTTGGATTGGGTCCAGGCTTCTTTTGGCGGGCGCCATCTTGGAGCGTCCAGGCGCTCCTCCCTCCACTTCGGCGCCTATTTAAGGCACTTTTAATTGGCGGTCAGCCTTGAAAGGTCCCGTTTTACCGCGCTGCGGTTTGCAAGGGCTGCAGTTTTTAATCTTTTACTTTGTGCAGTATCTAGCGCGTTTAGCGCGTCTTCGCGCGTCTGGCATTTTGCTTCGTTTTATTTGCTGTGCACTGGCTGGGCTCTCCCCCCCTCACACCTGCATTTAATTTGAGGAATACTCACCACCGTTTTGGTGGGCCCGGGTTCTGTGGGTGGTCCGGGGATCGTCTTGTCATCGGCGACCAGCGCCATCTTGGATTGGGTCCAGGCTTCTTTTGGCGGGCGCCATCTTGGAGCGTCCAGGCGCTCCTCCCTCCACTTCGGCGCCTATTTAAAGTCGCTCTTACCCGCGCAGCGGGTACGCGCAGCTAGGACGCCGTCACTTGCCAGAGTCCTGCCCGTCTGCGCCCGTCAGCGTCCCGGAGGCGCCTTGGCGTCGGGCGGGGCTCTGTTCACCGAGAATGAGTAATCTGGGCCCTCATTTGGTGCGGTACTCATCTAGGGAGCTGCGCTCCTTGAATCATAGGGAGAGCTGCTGTTGTACTGTCTTTCCGGCCCGCTATAGGGGTAAGTCGCGATGTCCGGGTTGTGGCTGGCATCCGACACGGGTTCTGTCATCAGCCCCGCCTATTGACATAGCTGGGGCAGAGTATGCCTGCATGTTGTTAAACACCAGATCAGCTCGCAGCCATGCGCAACACATCTTTGAGCTCCTCGAGACAGAGAAGCCACTCTGCCTAATGCTGACGGAGACTTGGTGGGGCGAAGCTTCTAATCCTGATGTGGCTATGGCCATTCCACCGGATTTTGACATCTTCAGGAAGGACAGAGCAAAGGGCAGGGGTGGCGGGGTCGCATTGGTGGTAAAGAAGGGCACGCCCTGCACTATCTTGCCCACTGAGGACATCCGCGGCTCGGAATCGTTGGCTTTTTCTATTGTGCTAGCGCCGCATCAATCAGTAAAGGGACTGTTAGTCTACCGCCCCCCTGGTCCGCTTGGGACGTTTTTTGCTGACCTTGATTCGGTGCTGGTGGGTCTAGCACTGAGAGCAGAACACTGCTTAGTGGCGGGGGACTTTAACATCCGGATGGATGATCCGTCGGACCCTGCCGCTATTAAGCTTTTGGAGGCTATGACTCCGCTGGGTCTCACCCCGCATTTGCAGGGCCCAACCCATGACAAGGGGCACACTCTAGATCAGGTCTTCTCGACCTCTCCTTTAGTGGTGAAAGAGATTCTCCCGGTCTTGTGGTCGGATCACTGGCTGGCCAAATTTGTAATCAGCGGCAACGTCAGGGCGCCTAACCCTGTCTTACAGCAGCGGGGACGAGCCTCTAGAGCATTTAGCAGGGTGACCCCTGAGATGCTGGCTCAGGCTGCTGCGACGCACCCTTGCCCTTTGTCTGGCGAGCTAGAGAGAGACTTGGAGTCCCTGCAAGTATGGCTGACGGAGAGGCTGAATGACCTGGCCCCAGTCCTGCCCCCCCGCCCGACATCTAAGCGGGTGTCGGCCCCTTGGTTTACCCCTGCTCTGTGGGCTATGCGGCAGCAGTGCAAGGTAGCCGAAAGGGCCTGGCGGGCACATTATGACAGCAAGGACAGGTCTGCCTACAAGGCTGTGGTTAAAGCTTACCACCGAGACATCCGCCTCGAAAAGAAAGCCTATCTCGCGGGGAGAATCGAAGCAGCTTTGAACTCCAGTAAGGAGATCTTTACTATCGTTCGAGAATTCATCTCTCCTCGGACTACTGCTTCGGAAGAGGGGCCCGTAGAATCTTGGGCGGCGGATCTTGCGTGTTTTTTTACAGGCAAGATCAAACTCATCCAAGACTCCTTTCTATCGAGTGAACCGGTTACATTGTTATGTTATGTTATGTTATTTATTCTTTTGTATAGCGCAACGGTTACTCAAAAAGAGTGTCCCGGCGCTTTTAGGAAAGGGCAACAGATTTCAGAATAACACAACACAGCTAAAAGAGGTTAAAAGATAAACAAAGAAAAAAAACGAAACTGCTGGCAGACCTATTGGGAAAACAGCCAGCTTTTGAGACCTCTTCTAAAATCAAGGAGAGTAGACGCCCGCCGCAAAGGGAGCGGTAGTGCATTCCACATCTGTGGGGCCAACAGACTGAAAGAGCGGCCCCCAAGGCGAGCCTTCTTCACACGCGGGACAGCCGCCAAAAGTAGAGATTCAGACCTCAACGAGCGAGTCGGATGGTAAAAGGTCAGTCTCTTTTGGAGATGTTTAGCTCCCACAGCGTGGAGCGCTTTGTAGGCCAAGGTCAGAGCCTTAAAGGCAATCCGTTTGCGGATGGGTAGCCAGTGTAACGTCACCAACAACCCAGAGGCGCTAGCACGTCTACTTAGGCCAAAGATGGCCCTGGCCGCCGCGTTCTGTACAACTTGAAGCCTTTGTAGCAGATACTCTGGCAGGCCCAGGTAAAGAATGTTGGCATAATCCAACCTGGAGCCAATCAGAGCCTGCACCGTCAGCCTCCTGTGCTCCTCGGACAAGAGAGGCAAGAACCTCCGCAGCATTTTTAACAGGCCAAAGCAAGTGCCGGTTACCCCCAAGATCTGGGCTTTCATCGTCAGCCCCTTGTCCATCTTAACCCCCAAGTTTTTAGCCATGGGAGAAGAGCCGGACGGAGGGAACATGTCGATAGGCCACCAGGCCTGCCAGCTCGGCTCCGTATCGCACCCGAAGAAGAGTACCTCCGATTTATCGGAATTGCACTTGAGGCTGTTCAGTTGGAACCATGCGAACACAGCCCCAAGGCAATTCTGGATACTCTCCCCGTCAAAGTCAGCCCCTCTCTCGCAAGAGAAGAGGAGCTGGGTGTCGTCGGCATACGACACGATCCGGGCACCAAATGACTCCGCCACCGCCGCCAAAGGGGACATAAAGATGTTAAAAAGGGTCGGGCTCAATATAGAGCCCTGAGGGACCCCGACTCCCAGAGGCGGCATTACGGCGGTGTCAGATGATGTCCAGATCGTTTGCCGGCGGCCGGCCAAGAAAGAAGAAAACCATTTGAGCACCGTCCCCCGCAGACCAATCTCAAAGAGTCTTGCGAGCAGGCCCTCATGGGGGACGGTGTCGAAAGCCGCCGACAAGTCCAACAACACCAACATGACTTTGCCCCCGGTATCCAACACCCCTTTAATGGTTTCAGAAACCTCAAGGAGCGCGGTCTCGGTGCTGCGATGTGAACGGAAGCCCGACTGGGAGTCATGTAAGATCTCATGGGACTCCAGGAAATTGGAGAGCACCGACTGAACGTGCTTCTCCAGAATTTTTACAAGGGCCGGCAGCAACGAAATTGGCCTGTAATTGGCTGGGGCTTTCGGGTCAAGTCCCGGCTTTTTAAGCAACGGGATAACCATTGCCTGCTTCCATACTGGCGGCACCTCTCCCAGACTCAGCGAGAGGTTGAGAAGAGGATGCGCCAGCGGATTAACCACCTCCGCCAGTTTACCCAGGAGCTTAGCAGGGCAGGGGTCAAGCGGAGACCCAGATTTTAAATTGCCCATAAGCGCTAGAGAAGCTGAGGCTGGCAGAGATGGAAATTCAGCCAATAAAGCGCCCTGCCCAACTGGGGGAGGCGAGCCCGCCTCGGGCATCGGCAATGTAACCGGTTCACTCGATAGAAAGGAGTCTTGGATGAGTTTGATCTTGCCTGTAAAAAAACACGCAAGATCCGCCGCCCAAGATTCTACGGGCCCCTCTTCCGAAGCAGTAGTCCGAGGAGAGATGAATTCTCGAACGATGGTAAAGATCTCCTTACTGGAGTTCGAAGCTGCTTCGATTCTCCCCGCGAGATAGGCTTTCTTTTCGAGGCGGATGTCTCGGTGGTACACTTTAACCACAGCCTTGTAGGCAGACCTGTCCTTGCTGTCATAATGTGCCCGCCAGGCCCTTTCGGCTACCTTGCACTGCTGCCGCATAGCCCACAGAGCAGGGGTAAACCAAGGGGCCGACACCCGCTTAGATGTCGGGCGGGGGGGCAGGACTGGGGCCAGGTCATTCAGCCTCTCCGTCAGCCATACTTGCAGGGACTCCAAGTCTCTCTCTAGCTCGCCAGACAGAGGGCAAGGGTGCGTCGCAGCAGCCTGAGCCAGCATCTCAGGGGTCACCCTTCTAAATGCTCTGGAGGCTCGTCCCCGCTGCTGTAAGACAGGGTTAGGCGCCCTGACGTTGCCGCTGATTACAAATTTGGCCAGCCAGTGATCCGACCACAAGACCGGGAGAATCTCTTTCACCACTAAAGGAGAGGTCGAGAAGACCTGATCTAAAGTGTGCCCCTTGTCATGAGTTGGGCCCTGCAAATGCGGGGTGAGACCCAGCGGAGTCATAGCCTCCAAAAGCTTAATAGCGGCAGGGTCCGACGGATCATCCATCCGGATGTTAAAGTCCCCCGCCACTAAGCAGTGTTCTGCTCTCAGTGCTAGACCCACCAGCACCGAATCAAGGTCAGCAAAAAACGTCCCAAGCGGACCAGGGGGACGGTAGACTAACAGTCCCTTTACTGATTGATGCGGCGCTAGCACAATTGAAAAAGCCAACGATTCCGAGCCACGGATGTCCTCAGTGGGCAAGATAGTGCAGGGCGTGCCCTTCTTTACCACCAATGCGACCCCGCCACCCCTGCCCTTTGCTCTGTCCTTCCTGAAGATGTCAAAATCCGGTGGAATGGCCATAGCCACATCAGGATTAGAAGCTTCGCCCCACCAGGTCTCCGTCAGCATTAGGCAGAGTGGCTTCTCTGTCTCGAGGAGCTCAAGATGTGTTGCGCATGGCTGCGAGCTGATCTGGTGTTTAACAACATGCAGGCATACTCTGCCCCAGCGGGCTCGCCTCCCCCCAGTTGCGCAGGGCGCTTTATTGGCTGAATTTCCATCTTTGCCAGCCTCAGCTTCTCTAGCGCTTATGGGCAATTTAAAATCTGGGTCTCCGCTTGACCCCTGCCCTGCTAAGCTCCTGGGTAAACTGGCGGAGGTGGTTAATCCGCTGGCGCATCCTCTTCTCAACCTCTCGCTGAGTCTGGGAGAGGTGCCGCCAGTATGGAAGCAGGCAATGGTTATCCCGTTGCTTAAAAAGCCGGGACTTGACCCGAAAGCCCCAGCCAATTACAGGCCAATTTCGTTGCTGCCGGCCCTTGTAAAAATTCTGGAGAAGCACGTTCAGTCGGTGCTCTCCAATTTCCTGGAGTCCCATGAGATCTTACATGACTCCCAGTCGGGCTTCCGTTCACATCGCAGCACCGAGACCGCGCTCCTTGAGGTTTCTGAAACCATTAAAGGGGTGTTGGATACCGGGGGCAAAGTCATGTTGGTGTTGTTGGACTTGTCGGCGGCTTTCGACACCGTCCCCCATGAGGGCCTGCTCGCAAGACTCTTTGAGATTGGTCTGCGGGGGACGGTGCTCAAATGGTTTTCTTCTTTTCTTGGCCGGCCGCCGGCAAACGATCTGGACATCATCTGACACCGCCGTAATGCCGCCTCTGGGAGTCGGGGTCCCTCAGGGCTCTATATTGAGCCCGACCCTTTTTAACATCTTTATGTCCCCTTTGGCGGCGGTGGCGGAGTCATTTGGTGCCCGGATCGTGTCGTATGCCGACGACACCCAGCTCCTCTTCTCTTGCGAGAGAGGGGCTGACTTTGACGGGGAGAGTATCCAGAATTGCCTTGGGGCTGGTTCCAACTGAACAGCCTCAAGTGCAATTCCGATAAATCGGAGGTACTCTTCTTCGGGTGCGATACGGAGCCGAGCTGGCAGGCCTGGTGGCCTATCGACATGTTCCCTCCGTCAGGCTCTTCTCCCATGGCAAAAAACTTGGGGGTTAAGATGGACAAGGGGCTGACGATGAAAGCCCAGATCTTGGGGGTAACCGGCACTTGCTTTGGCCTGTTAAAAATGCTGCGGAGGTTTTTGCCTCTCTTGTCCGAGGAGCACAGGAGGCTGACGGTGCAGGCTCTGATTGGCTCCAGGTTGGATTATGCCAACATTCTTTACCTGGGCCTGCCAGAGTATCTGCTACAAAGGCTTCAAGTTGTACAGAACGCGGCGGCCAGGGCCATCTTTGGCCTAAGTAGACGGGCTAGCGCCTCTGGGTTGTTGGTGACGTTACACTGGCTACCCATCCGCAAACGGATTGCCTTTAAGGCTCTGACCTTGGCCTACAAAGCGCTCCACGCTGTGGGAGCTAAACATCTCCAAAAGAGACTGACCTTTTACCATCCGACTCGCTCGCTGAGGTCAGAATCTCTACTCTTGGCGGCTGTCCCGCGTGTGAAGAAGGCTCGCCTTGGGGGCCGCTCTTTCAGTCTGTTGGCCCCACAGATGTGGAATGCACTACCGCTCCCTTTGCGGGGGGCGTCTACTCTCCTTGATTTTAGAAGAGGTCTCAAAACCTGGCTGTTTTCCCAATAGGTCTGCCAGCAGTTTCGTTTTTTTCTTTGTTTATCTTTTAACCTCTTTTAGCTGTGTTGTGTTATTCTGAAATCTGTTGCCCTTTCCTAAAAGCGCCGGGACACTCTTTTTGAGTAACCGTTGCGCTATACAAAAGAATAAATAACATAACATAACAAATAAGGATGCGATTTCAAGGGTGCCAGGGGTGTCCAAAGGACACCCTGTAGCACCCCTGAAAAGCAAATGTACACAGGTGTTGCGCACACACATGTCCAAAGGACATGTGTGTGTGTAACATGCAACTGAGAAAAATGCACTAAAGTGCTTTTTTCAATTTTTTCGCTATTTACCACGAAGTCAGACTTCGTGGTAAATAGCGGCCAAAAATTGTGAATTCGCAATTTAAAAATGGTTAATGAATTGCATTTAAGGAATATCAAATAGAGATTCCTTAAATGCTATTCCTCGCAAATTTTAGAATTTACTATTAGCGATTTTTGCATTTGGGATGATGAATCCCAAATGCAAAGATTGCGCTTGCAAAGGGCCAGATTCTCAGAATCTGGCCCTTTGCGAGCCGTTTTCGGCTTGATGAATCTAGCGGTAAGTGGTCAGGCTGGTTACTCTCTCCCCTCTGCTGATCTGATTTCACTGAGTATCTATTCAAAATAGAGTCTCCTTTGGTCCACAAATGCCTCCATGGTTTAAGCCCTGAAAAGGTGAAATCAGAAACTATTAAAGAACACAATCAACAGATACAACCCTACCGGTACTCTTCTTTCCTCGAAGACATGCCTCCTCAGCCAACTTGGTTATAAATAAATCTGGAGTTAAAGCCTTTTCTGCAATGGTTCTTCATCTCTGGAACAGCCTTTCCTTACACCTGAAGAATACTTCCTTACATACTCTCTTCAACACCTCAGGTATTCTCCTCATCTGATTTCTCTTGTTGTTTTGACTGATCGGTCTATATTGCTAAAAGACCAATTTGGTGGATGTAACACACATTTCTATTAACATTAAAACCCCAAAGTGTTCAGGCTAACCCAGAAGTGTAGATGTCAAGAAAAAATGCCTTGCTTGCGAGTGACTCAACATGACCATTTCATCCTGAACACTTGCCTGGTGATAGGTGAGAAGGGAGTCTTCTTTTGTTCTGCAGAGGAATTATTCTATGCAGGGCCTGCCCCTTTGTTTTTCCCTACAGTGCTGCTCCAGAAGGCTGATGACAGCCAGGTGCAAGGACACTTCACACTTCAGGGTGCTTGTGTTTTGGGTGCTCCAGTTTGCAGGTAGCATCATTACTACCTTGAGAGCCATCATCTTCAATAAAGAAGCTGCCTGTTCTGCAGAAAGAGTGGGACCTTTTGAAAGGCAACCACTTGAAACAGGTTTCAGGACACTGAGATCGGCATCAACATGACAGACAGGAAGATTGGTATAAGAGTGGGACCTAAATTAACCACTTGATTCTTGTTTCAGTTTCTTCATGACCAAAGAAGGGAGTGCCACAGAGAGTACTCAGAGAACTACTGGGATTCAGGGCTAGTGGTCCTGACAGCCAGACTCCAAGATGTGAGGTGGCATCCCCTCAAGTCTATTTCATCTTAACGGAAGAACGGTGGGTCTGCCTTGTTCCTGGGAAACTGCTTGATCTGCCGAGAGAGGGTAAAGGAGAGCCTAAGCTGGCAGGAAGAGCACTGTCTAAGGACGAGAAGTCCAGCAGCTGTGCCAAGAGTGGCGGACAGCCCAGAAGAGCATACTGAATCAAGGGAGTATAGCCCACCCAGACCCAAGTCTAAGAATGGGTTTCTGAGCCTCCCATAACTTTCCTGACTAAACCTTTTATGCTTGAACATCTGACAACCTGAAAGCAAGCCCCTCAGTATGACCACAATGTTGTAAGCTGCCAGTTGGGGGGAAGTGACTTATGCTACCTCTGCCGGGAGCTAGAACTATGGTCGGACAACCTGTGACAGCCAACAGAGGAAGAGGGCTCCCTGTTGTTTGGGTGGTGGGACAACTTTGGCCTATGCTCCTGCTCTGCTAGAGCTACAACATTCTGCAACCAACACCGGGAAAAGGATGCAGGATTGCTTGCCTGTGCCCCTATTGCTGTCTACAGACTTCAAGCTCAAGATTCCTGAGTGCTGTATACTTCCAGAAGTCCCCAAAAAGTGAATTTGAACATGGTGTCTCTACCACTAAACGGAATGGTCATTTATTTTCTCCATGCATTGGATTCTTGACTAGTAGTAGTGGAACACAACTAAACCTTCCAATGGCTTATTGAACTAGGCTGCTCACACATGCCATATTGAGCTTGAACCTGTACCATAATTTCGCCAGTCATATTCTATCCGATTATAAGCCAGTAGCACTCATATTAGAACCCTGTGCCTGACTGACCTTATTTTATGTATTATTCCATTTTGGTGTGTGATTTAAAAGTACTTCTATTTTTCAACAAAGAAAGGAAAAGGACTTGACAATGTTTATTGTCTCTGTTGCATAACTGTTTGAGTTCTGAGTCTCTTGCACACACTTTATCTCGCTGAGAAGACTTGATAATCTAGCCTTTGCTATCATGAGAGTGAATTGTGGAAAGGGTGGACTCGGTGCCCAGTTGCAGTGCCATAATAGTTCAGGCTCTGGGACATTAGTGTCAAAAGACCCAAACTACCACCAAAGTGGTTCAGAAAGTGTTTCATAAATCAGTCACAATGACAGGTCATGTAGGCATTATCATTTAATCATAACCAGTTAGTTATAAAAAATATAATACAATCATGAAAATTACATCTTATTGAAGGACAACTGAGCTGGGTCTGTTCTGGGTATATGTCCTTTCTTCTCATGTTTTGAGTTTCTTAGAGGACTAAGGCAAAGGGAGTGCATGATTTATCTAGAACAACCACTTTGTTCAAGTAGAAGAGAGATTGCAATATAGGATTGCTTTTTCCAAGACCTGTAAATTTCCCTGTAACATATTTTGATCTCCTCCAGGACAATATCAGATATATTTTAGGTTCCAGTCTATTTTTAGGATCACACATTTGCCCAAGAACACAAAATTTGGTTACTTTGGAAATTCAGGATTGAAAACCATGAGGCTTATTCACCAACTGCGTTTTTGTAGTGCATTTACTAGTACTACAACAGTACTACTAACATACTACAAAACGTTATTCACATAGTGTTAGACTTGGCATCTTTTGGCGTGTTTCCCCTGAGTTTTTGCTTTCTGCCTTCCCGGTTCTCGCTGCTGATCAGTGGTAAAGTTCAAGTGCTCCTGTGGTAAATTGTGTTATGGGTTGATGTTTCCAGGATTGGGTTTACTTTTTAGTCCCTAGTAAAGTGCACTGAGTGTGCCAGGGCCTGTAAATCAAATGCTACTAGTGGGCCTGCAGCACTGATTGTGCCACCCATGTGAGTAGCCCTAAAAAGATAACTCAGACCTGCCATTGCAGAGTCTGCACGCAGTTTGTAACGGCCATGTCGACTTGGCGAGAGCACCCACTTGCCAGGCCCTAAACCTTCCCTTTTCTACATGTCAGTCACCCCTAAGGTATGCCTAAAGTACCCCTGTGGGCAGGGTACAGTGTAAGTGAAAGGGAAAGGTATGACATGCCCTGGTGTGTGTGGCATGTCCTGATAGTGAATTACAGCCCATTTCGTTTTTAACTATTGCAAGGCTACCTGTTCGCCATAGGACGGAATAACATCTCATAAACAAAACTTGCCCTGGGAACTAGGTGGGAAAATAAAGTTTAGTATACCTGAACTCAGAATCAAAAGATGCATCTTTTAGTGAAGGTGATTTTTACATTCTGTGTTTGAAAATACAACTTTTAGAAAGAAGGTATTTTCTTGTTCAGTCATCCCGTGTGCCTCTGCTGGAATGTGGATTGCCTGTCTGGGTTTTGGATGACAGAAGGCTGGGGAGCAGGAGTGGCTCCAGATAGTCTAAGTAGGGTCAGGAAAGGGCTGAATAGACCGGGCTGCAATGGGGGAAGGGGGAGGAGATTTCCTTGTACCTCAAAGGGTCTGGTCTGCCTCTGACAATGCAGTCTCTAGCTCCTGCCAGGAAATCACACCAGAGAAGGCAGAACTGGTTCTGGCTGGGCACAGACACTCTCTGCCTAAGAGACCAAAGGATTTTGGGATATAAATATTGGAGCCCAGACCACTGAACTTTAGAACTCTTTTGGATCACGAAGACTGCCAAGAAGAAGAGCTGGAGAAGCTGTGAGGAGGGACTACCACTTTGCTGTGTGCTTTGCTTTGTTGGCCTCCAGTGGCTGCTTCTGTCATGGGCAGTGAAAGGAATGAACTTTGTGCAATCTACTTTTGTAAGTTTCTCCAAGGGCTTGAGGTAGAGCTTGCCCCCGTTCAAGAAGTCTCAGGAACAGCAAAGACTTCAAGCTCTTCTGCCCTCAGCACTGGGGACTGTGTGTTTTGTGCTGCAACAGAAGAAAAGCAACTCAACGACGTCTACGACACCGCTGCCGACTCCGTGTCCTGAAGGCACCGCAGAGGGCAACGCCGCAACGCTACCCTGGTCTCATCGACGACGCCTGCTGATGCCGCCACTGAGCCGCTGCTCGCACCGCGACCTGTCGGCACCGCACTCCGCACCGTTTCCCTTCACGATGACGCGTTGGCGCCGCAGAGGGCACCGCCGCAATGCCACACCGAGACCCTGGTCTCACCGACGATGTCTGTTGATGCTGCCAGCGAGCCGTTGCTCGCACCGGGACCTATGGGCACCGCACTCCACACGCCTCGCTTCACGACGGTGCCCTAGTATCCCTGATGATGCCGCTCCACGCCGAAATCGAGGTGGTACGGGGCACCGCTCATAAAGTTACACGACGCATCGCCCTCATCCTGCACCACAGCCTTGACCTACTGACGCCGGCGCCATCGACTCCAGTTCGTCAGGTGAAGACAACGCCTCAGCAACGACAACGCTGCTGCTTGCACCGTGACTTGCCAGCACCGTGACGAGCACCACCTTCATATCGCACCACGACCCTGGTCTCACTGACGACGCCATCTGATGCCGCCACTGCCGCTCGCACTGCGACCTGAGGGCACCGAACGTCGCGCTGCTGCACTTCGCACTGCAGCACACAACGCCTGCCGACGTCAGCGTTCCTGACTCCATCAAAGAGGAGATCGACCTGCAACGCATGTAACTTCGAGGGCCCCCGACCACTCCTGCACCAACCTCCAGAACCGAAGCCTGCAGACGCCTTGTTTTTGGAAACTCAACGAGAGGTCATCAACGCCCTGCATTTATAAAAGGTACTGTTTGCGGGTCTTTTCGACACCGTAGCTGGCCCGTGACACCTCGGTCAGCCAGAACTGTTCGGATTTGTTTGCTCACAACGCCGTGATAGCCCTGGACGGAGCTATCAACATCAAGGAACTATCTTTAAAGCATATTTTGATAAGTGAAGATTTTGAAGTCCTGTACTGTGGATTTTGTTTATAGTTTTTGGTTGTCTTAAGTATATAAAAATATGGGATATTTTTCTAAACGGGTGTGGTGTCCCTTTGTAGTGCTTACACTGTATTACTGTTGGTTATGTGCAAATGCTTTACACACTGCCTCTAAGAAAAGCCTGACTGCTCGTGCTAAGCTACCAAGGGGGTGAGCAGGGGTTATTTTAGGAGTGTAACTCCCTTACCCTGACTAGGAAGAAGGGTTCCTATTTGGACAAAGGTGCAAACCCTTGCCAACTAGAGACCTCCATTTCTAACACATACCTACATGCGGAGGTCTCCGTATTCACCTTTCCTAATATTTATGTGGGGAGTTAGTAGAAAATAGGTACAGGGGGGAATGGCTGGAAAATGGTGATTTCTTGCTACTAAAGGGAAGGGGATGAGGGAAGAGTAAAGAGGGGTTAAGTGAGAACTGGGATGTAGGCACCTACCCACCCACAAAAGAGTGAGCCCCTTCCTATTCACTAACAGCCTTTCTATAATTTCTACAGTCAAGAGGACCCAATACAGCTGCAAATGTACTCCAGCTCAAAGCTTGACAAAGTCCAGCACCATCCATAGCTACAAACACCTTCCCTTAGAAAATAATGGAGGCAGAGACTTAAAATAAAATCCCATAGGAACCATTAAAGTTCAAAAGAATAATTTAATTTTAAATTTATTATGTTTAAAATAATTACATGTTTAATATAAAATTAAGGTAATAATGCTTTAACTTTGTTATATTGGTCTAATTGTAAAATAAATAAATATAATTAATTAACATCAAATATTTAACACAAAAGTATTTATCTTTTTTTTTAACTTTAATAAACTTTTAAACTTTTCCCTATACTTTACCATAAGGATGTCTCAGATATATATCTATGCCTAAGTCTGAATAGTGACAACTAGTAACTTTACACTCATAACTTAGGCTCCACCTCCTCAATTCAGGGGGTGAGCATGGGTAAATCTACACTTCTGAGTAACTTTACACTTGTAAATGGCAAATAGTCCAAAGTAGTAAAGTTACTCAAAAGTGTAAAAGTACGCTTACACTGTAGATTTACTCACAAGCAAATTGACCTTTGTGAATAGACCTCCATCTCTAAAGGTTTCACAGTTTTCAACTTGGCCAAAAGACTACAACTGAAGTGGGGGTGGTTTTGATGGTGATGCTCCTGGACTGCTCTTACTACATACATGTTGTTGTTCTGGGGGGCATGCCCAGAAGTTTAAAGAGTGTTCACTACTAGTGCGTTTTGGTAAAGTGGTGAAGTTACTTTTGAAGCCTTACTTCCAAGGGTTAGTTCCATGGCTAAGACTTACTCACTGGGTCATATCTAATGGTAGGAACTGTCCTCGAAGTAAATTTCCTACCAGTTGGGCTTCCTGTCAAGATGTTTTCTTTTTCTACCAGAATTGAATTGAGCAGGCTTGTAAGTGGATTAATGACACAATATCAATGTTTTCATATTGAGCCAGAAAAATATCAGAAAATATTGTTCACAAAAATATCAACTTCAAATACCTAAATAAGAAATTCACAAATATTGACAACAAAAATATCGCTGGTATAAATATAGGATTTTACGATTATCAACAACAAAAATATCGGAAACAAAAATATACGCCTTAGCTGCTGGGCCTTTGGGTGATTAGCCCTTTTTTTGCTATTTAGGGTAGTTTGCGCGTAGGGCTGCATAATATTTTTTCTACCTATGGTATCCACACCAAATTTGTGCCCTTTTTTTTAAACATCCTGGGCATTCTAATGATACCTAGGGTTTGTTGATTTCCCTGGAGGGAACCACGAAAATAGGCAAAATTTAGCTACATTTCAAGTTTTATGTATAATTATGAAAAAAGTTCTCTGGATAAAAGTTACTTTTTTTCTAAAAATGGCATCAATGAACGGTTTGCTGTGCTGAAATCACCATCTTCTCAGCTTTCAGAAACATACAGAGTTGCATGAAAAAACTATTTTCTTACCACTGTTTTAGCATTTTTCAAAAAGGTAGCAATCTTTTCCTAGTTTATGAGCTCTTAATCTACTTCCAGTTTGTGGTGGAAACCAGTGATCCAGGAAGGCTAACGATTTCTGGAACATAGAAAAAAATCTGAATTCAGCAAGGGGTCATATATGTAGATCCCTCAAGGTTTTCCCAAAGAAACTGTTCAAATAAAGTCGCGCGAGCGCGTCGACCAAGATGGCCGCCACCGCCGGAGCTCCGTAAGTCCACCGGCTTAATTAGCCGAATAACGACGACTTTCCTGTCAGGTCCTGTCACTTTTTAGCGGCGCTTGTTCTATTTAGCTGTTCCCTACCTGCAGTTCGATTTTGGGACGATTTCCTCGAGGGAAGGCGCTTCTACTTGCTCCTCGGTTCTCTCCCCTGCCTCTGTTTCTGCTACTGCCGGCTTGCACTGCCTGGGGGGCGGAGTGAACACAAAGAAAGGGCCTGGCTTTGGCCTGGCCACACCCACGCTCTTGTTTAGCTGCTGCACCAAGCCTTTCTATAGTACTTTTGGGAGAATTACATCCTTTTTCCCACATATTTATTAAAAATTGAGGTGATTTTTATTTTTTTTGCAATTTTCTGGCACAAAAGGTTAATTTCTCACCTCAATATGGAAAATAAAAATGTACTTACAAATAAAAGGAAACAGCTGATATCACCTCCTCCAGCTAAATCCAAAGCTGTTGAATCTTCTGAACCTTCCCTTACTTTGATTTTTGAGGAAATTCAAGCGCTGCGTCTTAATACAGACGCTATTGCCACTGAAGTGAAAAATGTTCGCAAAGACATGGCTTCTATCTCCATGAAAGTGTCTGATAATACTATCAAAATTCAGGATAATAAAACTAAATTGGACGCTTTTACTCCTTTGGTGAATCAAATAGTACCAATGCATACTCAATTGCTGGAATTGGAAAACCGTAATAGACAATACAATCTTCGTATTTTCAATCTTCCGGAAGAGATTGAGGGATCCGATTGCCGATTATATCTAGAATCCTTGCTACCTGGTCTCCTAAATCTCAAATTTCCTGAAAAATTTGAAATCGATAAGGCTCACAGAATTCCCTCACACAGGAATCCTCGCCACGCGAAACCCAGGCAGATGATTTTTAAGGTTTTGCGACACCATCATTTGGTTCTTATCAGGAAAGCAGCAAGAGACATTCCCTCCCTCTTAGTAGATGGCTGTAAAATCTTTATCCATCAAGATTTTGCTAAAGAAACGGTTGCTATTCGCAAGGAATTTTCCTCTCTCCGACCACAATTGCGAAGCCTTGGTTTTAAGTATGGTCTATTTGATCCCTCTACGATGAGAATCTGGAAAGATGCCTTTTCTAAATCTTTTCATCGTCCTGAAGATTTGAGACTCTTTCTAGCACAACAAGCTTCATCGTCAATGGACACTCATGATCCAGTTACCTGAAGACATCTACTCTGATCTTTCCTGACATCTATATATTTCTCACTCTTCACGGGCTCCAACGGTTCACTTGGCCATGCTTGAGGAACGTGTGTGCGCCTCTATCTTCTTATTTATGTCTCTGTTTTTTGTCTGTTTGTCCTTCCTTCCTTTGTGTTTCCTCCTTTTGTGTCCTTCCTGTTACTATTCTCTACGTAGAGTTACTTTTTCTCTGTGGCTGCTTTTCAACTCCTCTTCCTTTGATTCTTTTCCTCTCCTCTTCCTTCTAGCTCCTAATGGCTAATACTCACTCTATTAAACTTGTTTCACTCAATGTCAAGGGCCTGCGACATCCAGTAAAACGCACGAAAATCTTGGACTACCTGGGGGCCTGCAAAGCGGATATTTGTTTCCTTCAAGAAACACATGTTGATGATAAGATTTTGCAATACATGAAGAAAAAATGGGTTGATAATATTGTCTCCTCACCTGCGTTAGGGAAGAAAAATGGGGTTGCAATTTTCTTTGCAAAACGGTTACACTGTCAGATTCTTAGCAAGTTTAATGACGCTGAAGGTAGATATATTATAGTTAAGATTAAAGTTTATGACTCATCCTTTTATTTGCTTAATGTTTATGGCCCTACGGCTGATGACCCTTCGTTTTGGTCTGCTATGACTACTGAAGTTCTGAAGTTAGGACAAGTTCCTTTGATTGTTGGGGGGGATTTTAATGTCATTATTGATCCGTTATTAGATAGGCTTTCCTCTGCAAAATTCCGCCCTCCTAGAGTTTTTCATGCCTTTAAGTCTTTTCTTAGATCTACCAAATTGGCGGATATTTGGAGATTACACTTCCCTACTGATAAATGGTTTTCCTTTTTCTCCAATTCTCATAACTCTCACTCAAGGATTGATTATTTTCTGCTTTCACCTTCTTTACTCCAATCAGCTGCCAATCCTGTTGTAGGTAATATTGATATCTCGGACCATGCTTTAATCTCCTTTGTTTTAAATGTCTCCTCTTCTTTTGCCAAACAAAATAGGTGGCGTATGAACACGAATATTGTACTTAATGACACACATAAACCTAAACTATTACAAGCTGTCCAGGATTATTTTTTATTTAACCCTGAGGATTCAACTTCACTTGTCAATAGATGGGATGCGTTTAAGGCTTACATTAGAGGTTCCACTATTTCTATTATGGCCCATGCAAACAAACAATTTAACTCTAAAGTTAAACTTTTGGACACACAAATTGCCAAATATGAACGTTTATTTATTTCTTCTAATGACCCTACATACAAATTTACATTACAAAAGCTTCGCTATGAATTTAATGCTATACTTAGCACTAGAGCAGGGGTTCAACTTGCTAAATCCAATGCTAAATTTCGCTTTAATACCAACAAGTCTGGGAAACTCCTTGCAAATTATTTACGTATCAAGAAGGATAAAACCCAAATCACATCAATACGTGGTACTAATGGCCAAATTGCTATCTCCCATAATGATATTGTCCAAGAATTTTTGTCTTTTTACTCTACCTTGTATAGTAAACCTGATACCTGTGATGACTCTTTGATTGATTCATTTTTAAATAAATGTAATTTGCCTCAAATCTCTCCCTCCGATAGATTAACTTTAGATTCCCCAATTACTTGTGATGAGATCTTACTAGCTATTAAATCCCTTCCTAAGAATAAATCCCCAGGCCCAGATGGTATCCCAGCTGAATTTTATAAAGAATTTGATTCTCACCTTTTACCTCATTTAAGTGCCCTTTTTTCCCAGTTTGGTTCCTCTGGTACTATTTCGGGCTCCTTTACGGATGCTTTGATTGTTGTTCTACCAAAACCGGATAAGGACCCTACCCTGGTTTCTAATTATCGTCCCATTTCCCTAATAAACCAGGATTGTAAGCTTTATGCTAAAATCCTTGCTTCCAGATTGGCTCCTATCCTTCATTCCGTCATTCATCCCAATCAATCTGGTTTCATGAAAAACAGATATTCTGCAAATAATACCAGAACGCTTTTACATGTTATTGAACAAAGCTCTCACCTTACTTCTCCTGCAGGAGTGATGGCTTTAGATGCAGAAAAAGCATTTGACAAAATTCATTGGCAATTTTTATTTAAAACGTTATTGTCTTTCAATTTTGGTTTCAATTTTATTCGTATGATTTCTGCCTTATATTTTGCCCCTACTGCTCGGCTGTTTATTAATGGTCAAATTTCTACTCAATTTCCACTCTTTAGAGGTACTAGGCAGGGTTGTCCTCTTTCCCCACTGTTATTTTTATTAGGAATTGAACCTTTTCTTAATTATATTCGATGCTGTGATTCTATTCAAGGTGTTATGATAAATGATGTTACTGTTAAAACTTTAGCATATGCAGATGATGTGTTATTGTTTATTAACAATCCTCTCTCCTCTGTTCCCTCCCTTTTAGACATTATTGCACAATATTCTGTAGTCTCAGGTTACAAGTTAAATGTCAGTAAAACTGAATTTTTTCCTTTAAATGCTTTTTGTACACCGGATATGCTACCTAGCGCGGATATTCTTTGGCAAAGCACTAAGCTTAAGTACTTGGGTATTTTATTTGCTTCCTCATTACCTGCTACATTAAAACTTAATACAGATTTTATCCTTGATTACGTCAGAGACAAAACTTCCAAATGGTCTCCCCTTCATCTCACCTGGTGGGGGAGAATGGAGGCTATAAAAATGAATATTGCACCCAAAATTTTTTACTCTTTGGCTATGATTCCCACTCAGTTTCCTCTTAAATTTTATAATGATGTTGATAAACTGTTATCTAAATTCCTGTGGTCCAATAAAGTTCCTCGTATTGCTTACAGGAAATTAAAACTCCCCAAGTCCCATTTAGGATTTGCCCTTCCAGACTTTTACCTTTACCATAAAGCTTTTATCTTAAAGCAAAGCTCCTTGTGGTTTTCAAATTCACATATGGTCAAACCTCCGATATGGTTAGATATTGAAACCTCAATTATACGCCCCTTTACACTGCTCTCATTGTTGTCAATGTCGTCTGCTTCTAAGATTGTTCATAAGTCATCTATAATCAAATCATCTAGATTTATACTTAATGATTTAGACTCTAATTTTGACTTGCCCTTGCTCTCTACAGTACACTTGTCTTTATGGCACAGTGCCCTACTTAAATTAAACAGAAACATTAATTTCTGGTCCTCATGGATATCAAAAGGAATTTTATATCTTGAAGATGTCTTTTGTAACAATGCCTTTATTCCTTTTGAGCAACTACAGTTAAAGTTTGGTATTCCGGTTTCTGATTTGTCAAAATACCAAGCTTTATGTAACTCTATTTTAGACTCCTTTCCCAATGGTATTCCCTCGTCCACCACTAATGACCTCTTGATTTATCTTATGGCTGTTACGTCCTCTTCTAAAGCTGTCTCTGTTTTTTATAAAAAACTTTCTACATTCCAGGGCTCCAATATTGGTGCAATATCATCCTTTTGGAACACAGAACTTTCCATTTCCCTTTCAGATGATTCATGGACCTCAATCTGGCTCAGCAGCATCTCCGGTTGGCTTCCGGTGTCCCTTTATCAGACTAATGCTTATATTTTATTTAACGCTTTATGGACTCCATCTCGATTAAGTCATGCCAAACTGATACCCTCTGATGTTTGTTGGCACTGCAAGTCAACTTTGGGTTCACTTCGTCATATGTTATTTCAATGTACAATTATTATGAAATTTTGGGTGAATGTTTGGAATGTCATTTTGAAAATTTTACCTTTACATGATGATATTTCTTATGCTGTGTTAATATGCAAATCGGCTGCCCTTTCCTATCCTCTTAATGATTCCGAGGCAAAGTTATTTAATTTTTTAATTACAGCTGCTTTAAAGTCCATTACTTTTTGTTGGAAAGACGCTTCTTCTCTTTCAGTTCATGCTTGGTGGTCTTGGATTACCTTTACAAGAAAAGGCGCTCAATTGTCTCTTAAAGGTGTCACTCACAATTCACAGTCCTTTCAATCTTTTTGGTCGCCTATTGATTCGTATGTTCTACAATGATATGTTTAATACGCTGTTATATCTCTTGTTGATTAATTTTTATCTAGCTGCCATCTTTGTTATATTCCATCAGTTGGTAACTCTCCATGGTATGGTTTTTATGATTCTATGATATCATCATTCCCCTATCCTCCCTTCCTTCTCCTCCCTTTCCCTTCCTCTACGTTTTTGGTTTATTGCATTTTATATTTATTAATTACTCATTTACGCATGTACAAATTATTCTTTCTGTATTGTACTTGTCTATTTCTTTTGTTGCAAAACAAAAAATTTCAATAAAATCGATTTGAACTTAAGAAACTGTTCAAATAAAGAACCATTGAAAATTAAAGGGAAAAACAGCTATTTTGGACAACGTTTTCACCAGTCACTTTTTCCCAAAGTAGCAGATTTACAAAAGCAATGTACCATTAAGCCCGCTAGACCCTTCTAGTTGTGCAGATGTATAGGATTTGTAGGTTCTCCAAGAACCCAAAGTACCCAGTGCCAACAACTGAGCTGCATCGTACAATGGTTTTTCTTTGTGTCCTGAGTATAGACCAATTCATATGGTGAAATATGTAGTGTGAAAAATGGTATCATGGAAACCAATGCATTTCTGAAATAGGCATCAGATATGGGGCCAGATGTATGACCCTAAATTGCTGTCACAAACAGGCAATCCACCCTTTGCGGCCGCAATTTAGGGCATGGCCACGTACAAACCTCATTTTGCGCATTGGTAAATTTAACCGATTCGCAAAATGAGGTTTGCGACTCTCTATTAATAAGGGGCGGGTCAAGGGCATCCATTCCTAATAGTGACTTGCATTTGTATGTATGAATGTTTTGCAACCGCCATTCCCAAACAGGTAGGGGTCCACAAAGGACCCATTCCCCTTTGTGAATGGGTCAAAATATCCATTTTAAGGGCAGGCAGTGGTCCAAGAGACCACTGCCTGCCCTTAAAAATGAAATTGAAAAGTTTATTTTTTATTTTTTTTAAATGCATCCCGTTTTCCTTTAAGGAAAACGGGATGCATTTAAAAAAAACTGCTTTATTTAAAAGCAGTCACAGACATGGTGGTCTGCTGACTGCAGGTCGTCATCCCTGTGAGTTCTAATCATTCCTAATGGGGTCGCAAATTGCGCCTGCCTCATTGATATTTATGAAGCATGCAATTTGCGCCACATTAGGAATCAAAAACAGTGCTGAGACACTTTGTACATCCCAATTTGTGAGTCGCAAATTCCGAGTTGCAAATTGGTGGGTTGCACATCTGGCCCATGGAGTTTAGGAGCAATCGTTATTTGTATATCTCTGGCTTTGTGGGTACTCGTACTAACATATAATTTAGAGGGTATTTTTTAAAATGTCTTCTTTCTTACACACTGGCTTGCATTTGGAAGGCACAAATGCATCGAAATCAAATTGCTAATAAAAAACGTTATACTATTCTTTATTCCCACATGCCTTCCATAAAAATGGTAGTTGTGTGTGTAGGCCTAGTGTCCATGGCAGGAAATGGCTCATCTTGAGGGGATGCCACCTACCACCTCCATGGGGCTATTTAGTTTGTGAAGGGGGCCTCACAGACCCCCGGGTCCCGGGGACCACCACCTCCCCGGGTCAAAATTCTATTTTTTTAAATGGGAGGGGTACTGCACGCCCCCCAGACCATTCTCAGCCCTGAGGACCACTAACTTCCTGGGGCAGGCCCTACTACAACAAAGGAGGGGGGCCGCACAGCCCCCCCCTTCTGGAGCCATAGATGGCCCTGGGGACTGCCATCACTCTGGGCCAGCTCCTGCTATGTCCCGGGGTGCACACCGCCGAGACATAGCTGTTTGCTTGGCAGGAGCTTTAACTGCTCCTGCCAAGCCACAATAAATACTCCACTTCCAGCAAGCGAGAGTGGAGAAGTACTCCTGCTTGCTGGAAGTGGAGCATTTGTCTATTTCCCTGCCCGCTGCCAAATGAGCAAGGAAACAGACTAATTCCTTTCAGACACAGGGAGCTGCATGTTTTGCAGCTCCCTGTGTCTGAATGCAGTACCAGCTCCCTCAGAAGGTGGGGAGCCGGCAGGAAAAGCGAAGGACTTCAGGCTCTCCCTATGGTCCCAATACAGATTTGGTGCCCTGGGGGCACCCTGAGCAAATGGCAAGGCCCGGGGTATGAGCTCCCTGGTGCTGAAATCGGCCCGGTGAAGGGGGCTGTGCAGCCTCCCCTCCCCAATTTGGAAATGGCTAGGCCCCAGTGGATGGGGCCCCCAGGGCCATAATATACCCTGGGACGGGGGTCCCCCTCCCCTAGTACAAATAGGTGTGGGTGTTTGGGGATTGGGTCACCGGGCCGAAATCAGCACCGGAAGGGGGCAGAAAAGGCCCAGCATGGGGGGATATGGTCCCCCGGGCCAAAATTGGCACCGCTGAAGGGGGCCTTGGGGCCCTCCTCCCCTCATAAAAGATGTAAAATAGGCCGGCCCTGGGGGAAGTCACCAAAGGCTCGCCCCCTTTCAAACCGTGGCCGACAGTGGGAGGAAATGCAGGGCGGTGACGTGGGGAGGGGGAGGGGCAGGGTGGGGGGTAGTAATGTATGGATTACGGAGTTTTACAGGTAAGTAAACATTGAAATAAATAAAACGAATTTTGTTGTGCGCACTGCATCGCATTTTGGGATGCAGTGTACTCAACAAAATTCGTTTTATTTATTTAAATGTTTACTTACCTGTAAAACTCCGTAATCCATACATTACTACCCCCCACCCTGCCCCTCCCCCTCCCCACGTCACCACCCTGCATTTCCTCCCACAGCCGGCCGTGGCTGCCCCTTTCTCAACCACTCTGCAAAAGAGCCTCCTGGTGCACAACTTGTTGGGGAATGAAGTCTTCTTGGCTGGAACGTCCCCTTTCTCAGTGGAGAAAGGGGACGTTCCAAATGCGCCTCGTTCATAAAGAACTATAAAAATGCACGTAAAAAACAAAAGATTACAGTGACCTTATAGTTAGGGAAGAGAATTATAAAAAACATAGAAATTCACTGGAAAAACAAGTTACAGGGGCGTCATAGTTAGGCTCAGATTCCACTCTTACAAAACCATTAAAATTCCGCAGTTATAGTTACCTGAGCTAACTATAAATTACACCCCTGCAGTGCGCTGGAAAGAAAAGAAACAATAGCTAAGGCAGGACAATGAAGGAGGAGAAGAAAGGGACAGAGGAGAGGAAAAGAAGGAAACACAGGCTCGGCCCGAAGAAACGGTGGGAGATAAGGCGAGGTGAGAAAACAGGAAGAAGTGCTGAAAATGTGCCATGCAGTGCTAAGGGGGCGATGGAGGGGTGCGGGATTAGGGTCCGTTGCAAGATAGGGAAGGTGCGGGGATCAAAAGGGATAATAAAGAACTTGGAGGTTGGGAGAGGAAACGAAATGTTCTTTTCCCACCTTTCGGCACAAATTTGTTCCTAATACTAACCAAGTACATATTCACAAAATGCCGCAATCCAAGAATGTGGGCTGCTGTATCTGGATGTCCGGGCCTAATTCTGGTCCTAATCTGACCTTCAATTCTCTACAAAACGTCAGCAAGCCTAAACATGTGTATTTATATGCTGGTAATTATATATTTAAGCTAACTATAAGTTAACACTCGCTACCCCAGCACCAGTCCATCACAGGAAGCATACCTGCTGGGGCAGATGACAGGCTCGGAGGTTTCTGGGACATCCGGTCTGTGGTGCGCCACCCGCTGTCGCGTGCCCTGGGGAACTTCATGGGATGACAGCTTCGACGGAGGGTGCAGGAACAGCCGCTCTGCGCGCCTCACTCGGACATCAGAACAGACGGATGATGGATTGCAGCGTCCCCTGTGCCTCCGAATTCCCCAGCAGAACTAAACGTAATGCGTGCCAGCGTCTTCCCCGAAAGAGTCAACAGAAGTAGCAGCGTGTGGGAGCAGGCTGAGACTTGAACATACCAGCCAATTTCCGAAACCTCTCAGTGAGCTAAGCACATGCAAGTCAAACACTAGGAGTAGCGAGGTCTCCAAACAGGGAAATGACATGGCACACTGACTTTACCTTAAAGGTGTAAACAATTCGAGACTTCACCGTCTGAAAATGTGCCTGACCACTGACGTGTGTTGACTTGCATTAGAGGAATATGTTAAATAAACGTTTTTGGCCCTCAGACTTTTGAGAGAGTTGGCATGTAGTGGCTCAGATCCTGCTAATGTATTTTAACAATTCACAATGTACTGTTTTTGTGTTTCCTGCAAAGTTTATTCATCGCACTCAGTACACCTCAGAAACGATTGGTTAAAGATATTCATTTCAGCCCCTTCTGGAGCGCAGGCAGTTGAAATATGGCCCTACGAGTAAGCGTTAGGTTTGACAGAGTGCTCGGTGTCGACAAAAAAATCATATTTTCAGTCCTGGGCTTTCCATTTACATATGATAAATATTAGGTTTCTTAGTGTGGACATGGACTACAACTACCAGAATGCATTGCGTACTTTACTTACCAGTTATCCCCAGAACACAGCATCCCTTCTTCGTCACATTCTTTCCTTGACTATGATAAGTGTCCGGCGGCTACAGCTGAAGCGCACACATGCACCCTCCCATATTTGTTTTAAAAACTATTCCCCCAGCTTGTGCCCCTCAAGCAACCCCTCTCTCTATCGGATTCATCTGCGGGATTCATCAGCGGGCAGAGCATCCCCCAGAGCTTCCTTCCTTTGTAGCACTCCTCGCGTGCACCTGCACCCACTGGCACCAACGCTGGCACCTGCACCCATTGGCACATGTACTGAAGCTGGCATCCATCCACACTGACCCCTGTAAGGACCACTCATAAACAACACATCATCACCAGCACTGACACAGGCAAAGAGCATCAATGTGTAGAGACACCAGTGCTAAAATAAATTGTCAATGACATGAAGGCAAAAGACACACATGGACGGAATGCAACAAACAAATCAAAACACTCACCCCCAGTCAAGAGATTATATCCATCATTCTTTTGCTCACCATGCCACCCCAGTTTAGACCTGGCCATATGCAAATAAGTCTTGACCCTGTGCCTCCAGGGAACAGTCCAGCCCAAAATGCCAAGCCAGGTCCTCCTTGGACAAGAAACAAGCACCCTGGGACCGGTTTCGGGGTTTCACCCCCTCATCAGTCAGGATAGCTTGAATCCAGTGGGACCCACTTCTGGGCATACCTGACGCACTTAGGGCGAGAAAGCAAAAGACACTTAATTGATGGACGGAATGCAGAACTGATCAAAACATTCACTCCCAGTCAAGAGATCTGGGTTATAACCATCATTCTGTGGCAACTAGTTTCAGAGAAGATCACAATAAGAACATTTATTTTTAGTCGTTTCCTGAATACTATTTCTGATTTGGTTCGCCTTCGGTTCTGTGGGAGTGTGTTCCACAGCTTGGGTACCACCAAAAAGCCAAGGGCCGCCCTCCACTCCTAATCCTTATAATCCTAAAGACTGCAAACAATTGCTGGTTGTTAGATCGCACCGTTCTGGCAGGGATGTATGGACATTTTGAATCAATCTGGGGCCATTTTTAGGCATCACTTAGTGGGCCATGCACAGTGCCTTGATGTGTTCCCTTTTGAGTACTGGCAGCTAAAAAAGGCTTGCCAGGGCTGTGGTAACAGAGTGACGTTTGGGAATTTTCAATAGGATGCATGCTGTGGCATTTTGGATGACTTGAAATCTTTTTGTGATGGACTCGGGGCAGTCCAAGTACAAGGAATTCCAATAATAGAGTCTGGAAATGACCAAGCCTTGTACCACTATCCTATGCGATGGCTCTGGTAGCCATCTGAGCAGCTTTCTCAAGATCCTAAGCATGCCGAAGCAGGCTGCTGCCAGTTTTTCGTGCTGCCATTGACATCTTATTGTCAAGCAGAATCCTAGGCTTTAAACTACTGATGTTGAGATAGGTTGACTGCCATGGGACTCAAGCCAGTTGAAGTCCATCCATCTGGAGGAGATGTTTCCCACCACCGTCACCTCAGTTTTCTCCCCAATTAGTTTTAGGCAGCTTGCCACCATCCATTTCACCACATTTTTAAGACAGGAGTTGAGAGGTGTGGAAGTATTGTCTGCTTGGTGGGAAAGGGAGTGTCATCGACATAAGATATTGCTGAGAAACCATGGCTGTTCATGGTTTCGGTCTGCGATATGAAATACAGATTGAACTCAGCGAGTGACCCCACAGTTTAGAGAGTAGATGTCTGACAGTGTGGTCTCTTCATAGACTTGGAAGGTTCTATTTTGGAGGAACGAGGTTAGCCACCTAAGCGCAGATCTGGATATTCCTACTTCCTTTACTCACTGGTGTAAGGCGTGTTGAATGTGTTGTAATTAAAGGAAGTCCATGCCAGGTATATATCACACGTTGGTTTTAATAAAGCTTAGTTCCAAGTTCAAGTTCATAAGTTAAGATGATAAGAAATACCCCCCCAGGAGCAGCCTCCCTGCTGCTCAGCCTGCATCCACCAACTGCCACTCCACACATCTCCAGACCCCCAGGCATCCCATGACATCACACACATCCAACTTTCCAAACATCATCAAGTACACAAGCATTCACTCTGGCTGAGCAGTGAAGTCCACATTTGTAAAGCGCACAATCACCCGTAAGGGTCTCTAGGCGCTGGGGGGCCGTCGGGAAGATTAAGCGAGTTATTGCCCAGAGTCACATGGTGCTGGGCTGACCTGCCGCCGGAGCCGGGGATCGAACCGTGGTCCTCAGATTCCAGCGTCAGTCGCCCTGGCCGCGGCGCCACACCTCTAGACAAGTAAGGTATAACAGAATGTCGCACTGAAATCCAGAAAGATCAGAGCTGCGGACGAGATCAGAGCTGCGGACGCTCCTTGATCTAAGATGGCTTTGAGTTCTTCTGTGACTGCAAGCAGAGCAAATTTTTGTGTTGCTACCTGAACGGAACCGGTCTGTGAAGGGTGTAATATGTCGTTACTTTCCAAGTATAATGAGAGATTCTCATTGAGATATTTTCCAGGGCTCGGCTGGGTCCCAGCAGAAGGGACATTGGCAAGTAGATTTAGCATTTTTCAGGGTCGGCGGATGGCTTTTTTAATAATTGTTTTACAATGGCATGTTGCCAAGTTCCTGGTACGGTCCCTGAGCTAAGTGAGCAGTTAAACATGTCTGTCAGCACAGAAATGACTGCTTTCCCTCCTTTTAGCATAATGTCAGAGGGCGCAGGTTCTGGGGGAGCCTGATTTTAGGGATTTCAGAACCTCTTCGGTGTCTTCCTGGGTCATTTCTGGAAACAAGTTTACATTTTCCCAGTTGTATATGAGGGGGCATATAGGATTTTGTGTCTTCTCCTAATGTGAGGATATTGTTCACCTTCTCCAGAAAGAAGTTGGCCGGCATATTGCAGCGTGATTCTGATGGAGGGGGGCCCATTTTTTTTTTGCAGGTTTCATCAAACTATTTACAATTATAAGAGGAATTAGCAGCATTGTTCATCTTGGATGCAAAAACAGTTCACTCTCGCATTCCTAATGGCACGGTGATACATTTTTATTGCCTTCTTGTAGTTCTGTTTCTCAGTAGCATAATCATTTTTCCGCCATGCTCTCGCTAGTTATTTTGATTGTTTTCTCAGTTCTAAGAGTTCTGATGAGGATCATGGTGCTTTCACTACAGTGCGAGTACTTTTATGTTGAATAAGAGGAAACGTTTATTTGAGGTGCTCTGAACCCATGCCAGAAATCTACTGTAGCTGCAATTATGTCTCCATTCATTTCATGGGTGGTGTTTGTAAGCATGTTTTCACATGTGCCTATATCCAATTTCGACCAGTTGCATTTAGCATTGCTTTGATTGGATGTGGTGTTTTGGTTGCAGGTGTGTCCCACTTGAAATGACATTCATTTAGGGTCTGACCAAGTGATCTCTAGTAGGTACTCTGTGGTTACTTCCAACATATTAGAGAATATATGGTCTAACAAGTGGCTATGTTTGTGGGTAGAGGCCAGTTTGAGTACTGCTAGATCTATTAGGAAGTATTTGGAGATCTCCCAGCTGGTGTTTTCTAGATGGAGATTGAGGTCACCAAGCACTGTGAAGTTAGCAGTTAGTAAGCTGATTTCTGTCACTATGTCAGGGAAGGACTATATACATTGTGTGGTTGAGCCTTAGTCACATAATGTGACATGTTTCATCATAAGCAACCTCTCCCCACCCTGGTAGGACAATACCATCAGGGCAGACTAAACCTCCTCGTAGATCCGATGGAAGGAGTTCTTAGATAAAATATTTTCCTAGACTAAACAAGGGGATCCAGATAAAGTTAAAAGTATGTAGCAGTAACTGGTTTTTTACCTTTTATAGTGGTAACCTCTGGTGTATAAACTATGCAATGGAATGAGGGCACAATTTCTTGGATCATTGTCTTCTCGCCAACATGTTTCTGCCCCATTCTAAGTCACTTTTACTAATCCGGGGCATTTATCAAGGCCTTGGATCGCTAGAAACCTAGACTAACAAATAGTCTATAGTAAGAAGTAAAATTAGTGCACTGGAAGGAACAGTGTGAATCCGACGTGGTCCTGCGGCTGGGTGAGGACAGATGATAGACAGATGACACGACAGGGTGTGCATATGGCTGCGTAAGTCAAAGACAGATGAGAGGGGCGTGGGAAAATGGGTGTCGCTTCAGGCTTTGGACTCACAGTTGACTTGCTCTTTCGAGTGGGAGAAGAAGTAGAAGCCACTATCTAGGTCGCAGGCTGGGTTGGTCTTTTTGCACATGAAATAGGGTGACGCATTTCAACTACTGCCAGTCCTGCGGAAGGCGCTCACAGAGTTGGGCATTGATGGTAGGGATTTTGGGACTCATTTAGGATTGGGGAAGCATCTAAAGCCAATAACAGAGGGTGGGGACTTGGGGACATAATAAGGCTGGGAAGATGGTCCTCGGATTGTTACAGGCGGTACGTTCGCAGGGCAGCCGGGGGGGGGGGGGTAGTGCAGTGTTTTTTCTTCCTCATGGTCACGCAGTTTTTCTTGTTTCAGGTTCTGTGACTGGCCCCCTTGCCAGAGAGATGTCCATTTGGTTAGTAGGGCATTCCTTTGTGAAGTGGGCCCAGGTCCAGGCATGCACCAGTTACTTTGGAGAGAATTTGAGTTTTCATAAAGATATATTTAAAGTGTCTTGGAGGGGAAGAGGGAGCATGCTCTGGTAGGAGCGTGCGCAGACTCTGAATGGTTTGTTGGTGGCTGGTAGGTGCCCCGACATCTTGTTGCTTCACTTTGGGGGAAATGACATGGTAAATTGCGGCGTCGCGAGCGGGCTTCCAGGTCCTCAGCTTTGTCCTGCAGAACCCGCATGATCCTCCCAAGTTGTTTGTGGTCCTTGTCCAGAGTGGTCTGTGCCTCCTCCACCTCCGTGAGCCGCTGTTCGGACATGTCCAACCTCTCCGCGTGTTTGTCTAGCCTTTCCCTCATCCTATCCATCCGGTATGAGAGGGCGTCGATTTTCGTACGCAGGGAGGAGATGCCATTCTGTAATCCCTTTTCCATTGACAACAGCATACTCCGAATATCCCGTTCGTCCTCCATAGGGGTTGTGGGCCTATTAGCCTCCTCTGACATGGAGTCATGCGACTTAGAGCGTTTTTGGTCAAAGGAAAGCTTGGACTGTGTCCTATCAGTTCTTCCCCATGGTCTTCTCTTAGATGGAGCGGTTGTTCAGGGACCGTCACCCGCCTCCCCTCCGGTGATGCGCGGATAAAGGCCTGGCCACCAATCCCCACTTAGACGGCAGTCTGCGTCTTCCTCAGATCAATAGCAGGAAATTGGCACCCTGCAGCAGCCCATTTCAGTATTCCAACTGCGAGAAGTCACCAGTGGCTTCTCTAACTGTTGTGCCACCACGTCGTCGATATCGGTCCCACCAAGTGCAGCCACCCCCCAGCACTTCCTAGACCTCCATGTTCTCATTAACAGTTGCCACCCCACACTGCGCAGTATGCAGCCCGCTCCACCCTGCAGGAGATGTGAATGAGTGATTTTAAAGCAGCCAGGTGTGACGGTGTACGCAGGAGCAGCGCAGCTTCGTCTGAGCAATTCCTTTTTCAGCAGTCATCTCCTTATTGTCAGACTTTCATTGCCAGGCGGAGTTTCCGGGAGTATAATAACACCAGGATTGTGCAATGTCCCTCTGCTCCCCCTGCCAACTGGGATTCTCACAGCAAACCTTTGGGCCAGAGGGCACAGGCCCAGTGCATACCCTATTGTTATCTGGTGCTCGTGTCCCCGTTACTTGCACTCAAAATGGCAGTGCCACACAGCTTCAGTGTTCTGTGCGTGCCCCCTGTGCTGCGCTCAGTAGATCTCCACCTCGTGTCCTTGTTTCCTAGTGTCCCTGCTGCCTGACACCTCCGCGGTCATTCAGGGCCGTGGCGCGCTTCCCACCTCCATTCCCGCCACAGCAGGGCCGCTCAACGCCCACACTAGCGCCGCCGGCGCGGACCTGCCCGCTGCCCCGAACGGTCCCCAGCACGACCGCGTCTCGGCAGGTCCGCACAGGATACGGCGAGAGTCAGGCTCCTGGGGCACAGAGGACCGGACCGAGTCAGCTGCCCCCGCCACACGCAGAAGGACGTAGCTTTGCCCCACTCACCACTCCGGACCGGGGATCAGCGGCCCTGCACTCCGCCCGCAATGCGTCCCCGTATCTTCAAGCCCGGGGGTCCAGAGAGGTCGGGTTTGGATTTTCGTGTTGCGGAGGCGCTCCGGTGGACAAAGAACGGTACGTTGATCTATTTGGAGTGGTGGGTGTACGGATAGATGCAAGATTCCTTATCTGTGCTGTGGAGCTCGAGACTCAAGCAGCCATCTTGGTCTTGAGCGAGCTCCGCCCCCACTCGCGCAGTGTTTTTACTTGAAACGTTCCTTATGTTCTCTCAGTGGCGGCACTAGGGTTGGTGTCACCCAGTGCGGGTAACTCATGGTGTCACCCCCTCATGACTTACATCATGAATCCATGATGCCCCCCAGATACCCTTACACAGCTTTACAAAGGGACTAAAATGCACATGGCACCCGCGTGTCATGTGCAGCTACACACATGTCCTGGACAGTACAGGACACACACGCTACGCATGGCACCAGTCTACCCATGCCCAATTAGACACAGGTTTACTGGCAGCACAAGAACCCTACATGCCCGTTAAGGGCTACACTGTTCCGGGCATAGCATGTTATGTCTGCACGGACTCAGAAAGATGCGCACAGTAACTTATGGAAACATGACACCCATCTGCAACTCATAGCCAGTGGGCAGTACGTTACACTTGCACACAATAGCGCAACTACAGACCAAAGCAGTTTACTGGGTATATCGCACGCTCAGACACAAGGAGCACAGGTTGTAATCCTCAAAGGGCATACTTTCAAACACAGCAAGGGGAAGAATGGGGGTGCCACTTACCAGCTGCAGAGGAAGACAAGCGTGCATCTGGCGCTGCAAAACCCTGGTTCACTTCCCTGGGTCGGTTAGCCAGAGTTGAACCTGCAGAGACTTCTTTTTCCTTTGGTTTTCCTGAAATGATTCCTCTTGCCCGCATCGCAAGAATCTCAGGGGCGGAATCCATCCTCCCCTTTCTTGGTGATGGGTCGGGTAAGATTTTTGAGGCCTTGGAGTGTTTAGCACGCCACTTTTCTCTTGTAGCACACTGTTTGCTACCTCTCACATTTTGTTTGCTTTAGATACTTGCACAATAGCCACCATTGCCTACGTAACGTTTGTTCTTGTGCTTGAGTGTCTGCCAGATTATGCAGTATTATACCTCTAATTGTACTGTTTTCTCTTGTAACCTGTACACATGTCACTTTTTCCTCCTGTATTGCACCGTTTGCTACCAACCTCATGTATTTTGTTTGCTCACAATTGTCACTTTTGCCACATGTAACTTAACGTTTGCTTTTGTAATTTGTTCACTTGTTATTTTCTAATCATCATGTAACAGAGTTCCTATTGTGAAGCGCTCCGACGCCTTCGGGTAAAGTCCGCGCTATATAAAAAATAATAAATAAACTTTTTGGGGCTCGAGGATCGCTACTGCAGGAAGGGTTGGGGGAGGGGCCCTCTGAATGTCTCACCCTGGAGCATTAGGAGAGGCAGGCAGGACCCGGAGAAAGCCATCCTTCACTGTGGAGTCAGGAATGGGCAGCGCCGCCTCTGCTTCAGCACAGTTCTCTTTTGCATTGTGACCCTGGCTGCAAGTCCCCATACAGTGTCTTTTTGGTCAGTCAGTTGGCTGTCGATCTGGACTGAATGGGAGCTCGCCGTCGTGGGTCTTCACATTGAAATAAAGCTTCAGTTCTACTCACCTACACCTGCGTTTCGATTCCTTTCTTCACCACTACAGTTACTTTAGGGCTCAAGTTAGAGTCACTTCATTTAAAACTAACTGATGAATTTCAGAGTTTTTTTTAGTTTACAATGTTGTGTAGCAACTAACATTGTCACCTAACTATAAAATCACTTTAACCTTTATATATATATATATATATATATATACACACACACACACACACACACACGCAAACACACACACACACATATATATCTTTCTTCACAGAAAAACAACAAAGGTTACAGGGACGTTATAGGTAGGCACAGATTTCACTCGTACAAACCATTGAAATTCAGCAGTTATAGTTACCTGAGGTAACTATAGCTTACACCCCCGCAATGCACTGCTTATGACCTGACATATTACATCACTCATGATATGGTCAGTGACATCACTGATGACACCTCAAATTACATCACTGATGACACCATCCACAGAACCACTTGCACACCATCTCACACACCCCCACAACTGGGAAGACACTGGGCAACAATGGTCTCCTTTCAGAATTCTCTAATACTTAGAGCTCACTGCTAGTCTAAAACTTTTGACAATGTATAAGGTTTGTAAAAAACAGGGAATGCTGGCCCCACAAAGCACAGAGGCTGTAATTTTAACTTTACATACACAAGGGCAAGGCCCACAAGCGGTATTCTCATATCGGCCGCCATTGGTGCTGAATCTGGACTGTAAAACCTTAGCGAGTAGTGAGTCAGTGCTACCTGAAGTGATACAACTGAATCAAGATGTTTCATCTCTCAAAGGAGCACAGCAATGAATGTGATGAGACGTCTTCACCTCATGAGAGAGTGACCAAGCAGGAGACAATTTCCAGTGGTGTCATCAATAGGTTTAGAGAAGGCCTTCAATTCCTTATACTGGAACTACTTGTTCCCGGTCCTCTAAGAAATGGGTTATCACCCTGACAGAACATCGCAGATCAGACTACTGTAATCTAATCCGACCGCAGGGATGACAACTGGTAGTGTTTTATCCAAAACCTTTTGCAGTATACAATAGGGCACACAACAAGATTGTCCTTCACCCCCACTCCTTTTTGCTCTAGTACTGAAGCCTCTCACTGACATGCTCAAACCAGACAATGCTTATACATAGGATCTAAGTAAAGGCTACCCCAAAGCTCAAGACTCACCATCACCCAGACCCTCATCTCCAGCCAATTTGACTTCGGAAACGCTCTCTACGAGGGGATCGCAGCTCACATCTTCCAACAACTACAGACCATAGAGAACATTGCAGCCAGACTCATCCTAATCTCCTTAGACAGACCCACATCACCCTCTACCTCAGGGAACTACACCATCACCTTGTACTGAAAAGATGCCAGTCCAAGTTCTTGACCCATGCATAAATGGCCCTACACAACTGCAGACCTGCCTACTTGAACCACTGTCTGAACTTCCACCAGACACCTCTTCTCAGCATCCCTTTCTTTAACCCTCACCCTCCGCAGCTGACATAGCAGATGTGGAGGTCGCTTCTTCTCCTACCTAGCAGCGAAGATATGGAACCAACTACCCTTTCCTCTACGGACCTCCTCATCTCTTCCAGAACGTCCCTGAAGACCTGGCTATTCGGCTAATCAACTGGGCCTTGACAGCCTCTGGATATCCTCAAGGGTGTCAGGTAGGGTTCTACAAATCTACTGATTGATCGATTAACTATACACATTTTATATCCCTGTACACGGACAACATCTTGGTATACCTTGGGAATGCAATGACAGGGTTTCAGATGTCGCATGCACAACTTGGACACTTGAGTGTGATGTTGGAACTGAAAGTAAATTTAGACAAGTCATGTGTGTTCCCCTGGACGGTATAAAGCAGGAATATCGACGGGATAATATCGACTAGCATAAATATCGAGGTAAGAATATCGAATTTAAAAAATATCGTTGAAGTAAATATCGTTGTTGTAAATATCGATTTTGTATAATGACAAAAATATCGTCAAAATAAAATATCGTTGTATAGAATATCGTTTAGAGAAATATCGTTGAATATAATATCGACAAAATAATTGAATGTGTTATATAAGTGTAGAAAAATTTGTTTTATGTTTAAATATTATTAATTAAATGTCTATTTTTATTATTATAGGGATCAAAATGTAAAAAAAAATTACATGTTTGTAAATATTTTAGGAGCAGGTTATTGGTATTATAGGGGATAAGGGTGGGTAGTAATTTAAAAAAGTAGTGTAAATAATATGTATAGAATGGTAAAAAATTAGAACATTTTAATTTATTTTTTATTTTGAATGGCGAAATTTGAAATTTAATTTAAATAACAGAATTATTTATTTAATGGGTTTTTAAAAAGATTTAGTAGCGGGTTGTTGGTGATATAGGGGATAAGGGTGGGTAGTATATTAAAATATGTTTCATAAAATTTAAATTTAATTAAAAAAATTATAAATTGAAATACGAAAAAATATTATATTTAATTGAAATTGAATGTATTATATAATAATTTTGTAATTAAGTGTGGGTTTTATTTATATAGTGTTTAATAAAAAATTAAATTGCTATAAAAAATACGAAATTTGAAATTTCAATATTTAAATTTGAAATTTGAAATTAGAAAATTTATTTTTAAATTATATTAAAATAAGTCAAGTGTGTAATATTTTATGTTTGTGTATTTCTTATAATATATGCTAAGAATGATTCGAAAAACAAAAAAACAAAGTTTGGGTTAAAAATTATAAAATTGTGACAATTATGTAAAAATTTATAAAAAATTCGAAATTTGAAATTTAAATTTTGGTTACAAAATGTGTTATTGTTATGTTCAAAAAAACATATTTTGTGATTGTAATTTAATAGTCTATTTTGTAGTATAATAGATAAGAGTTGTTATTAATATATATAAAGTGATGTTTATGTGTTATAATATCACAAATATTATGGTTTACTGACCAGCACTTTATCTGACTTATGTATGATTGGAGTTAAAATAGTTATTTATTGTTGCTTACTGTATTTTCTATGAGTTATGTTTTATATTTTTTTATTTATAAAAATTGTTTTTAAATATTATTATTTTGTTTTAAATTTTTAGAATTATTATTATATATAATGTTGTAATATTATTATTATTTTTTTTAAACATTTTTATTTAAAGGTGACACAAGCATTTTAAACACATACAAACTATTTCGTTTAACAAAAATTTCCAAAATCAGCATAAATATTACAAGAAGCAGTGAAAGAAGAAAGAAAAAGAAAGAATGGAATGAGTAAATGAAATTACAAAATAGTAAAAAAGAAACAGGGCTCAATTTCACATTAGTTCAATTCACAAGTAGGAAACAAGCAGCCCCAAATTCTATCTATTTTAACCAGTGCTTTAGCACCTCTTTTCCTAGCTAACAGTAGTTCCATATGATGTATCTCTGTCACCAAGCACCACCATTCATTTGCATGAGGTGACTGTTCCACTATCCATGCTCGAGCTATGACCAGCCTTGCACATGCTAATAGAATAAAAATTAGGTCTTGAAATGGAGGAGAGTTAAGTTGCAAGCCTAAAAGGATCATGTCTGATGATAATGTTACCTCGATTAGGTGTTTTGATCTCAGAATATTTTCTATGCCGTCCCAGAATGAGGTAAGAACAGGGCATAGAACCAGCATATGTTCTAAATCAGTAGCCTGAGTATGACACTTTGGGCATTTGGTACGATCGTTGAAAACGTTGTTGGGGACCCATCTACTTATTTGTAAAGGGTATAGTAAAGTTGACATATCGTTTTGTATGCTTGGAGTTTTAAGCTTGAAGAGTGGATTAATGTATCAATTTTGTTTAAAAGAGAGGAAATGTCATTTGAACTAATACCGGTCGTAAACCGTAGAGCCCATTTCTGTGCTAATTTGGGACAATCATCTATCTTGCCTTCAATAAAGCATTTGTATCCTTGACTGATAGTATTTTTCTTGTTCCCCACTCCTTTATACATGCACAGCCATAAGTCTGAATCAACAATCTCTTTAAGGTTTAATTTCCCTATAAGGAAGTCGCGTATTTGTATATACTTAAAATAAGTATTTGCAGGTAATTTGTATAATAGCCTAAGTGTATCAAAATCCAAGAAACCTGATGACCCATATAGGTCCCCCAATCTTACTATGCCTCGGTTCGCCCATATTTTACATCCTGAATCACTAAAAATACTTGGTAATCCCGGATTATTCCAAAGGGTTAACAGAGAATGATAGAATGATGCTTTATTCTGGGTCATTACTATCTTCCATATGCTGATTATATCTTTCGCAGTCTTGAACTTAACTCTTTTAAAATAGTTCGGGTCATTATTTCTGGCCAAAAATTGTAAGGAATCTAATCCTAACATACATTGGTGGAAGAAATATGGACTACTAGAATTAAACAAGCTCTGTAACCGTCCCAAAAATGATGCAAAATAGTACATTCTGAAATCCGGAAAGTTAAGCCCTCCTTTAATGAAAGGTAGTTTCAAGGAAGAAAGTGCTCTGCGATTCTTTTTAAAGCCCCATATAAAACTGCCCAATAAGCCGTCAAGTTTCCTAAAAAATATTTTATTTATCTTCAAAGGAATGCATCTAAATAAGTATAAAAATGTTGGCAAAATATTCATTTTAATAAGATTAATTCGCCCAATAAGGTTTAAAGGCACCTTATGCCATTTTTTAAGGAGAGCCTGAGTGTCTTTTAGTAAAGCATCATAGTTCAATGCCATTATATCCTTGATATTATATGTTATCTTGATACCTAAATAGGTAGCAGCGTGGCATATTCCCATTACTGGTATCTGTGGTTTATAATTGGCTATAATTTGAGTCTTGCCTAGATTTAACTTGTATCCAGAAACTTCACCAAATGCATCTGCTTCTTTGATAATTCCTGCCATAGCTTCCATCACATCAGTAGAAGGGTTGTAATATTATTTTTATAAATAAACAAATATGAATATTTTCAACATTTTTACATACATATCACAAGTGTCAACATTTATTAAGTACAATAGTAATATAGTTTTGTACACATTTTTTTTATTCATACTTTCATTTGTTGATGCAAACATTTACATAATTTTAATACACCTTTTTCAATTATTTGTTTACATTTTACATTGCAATTTTAGTCATATATACATTGTTATATTACATTAATTAGTATATTAAATTTTACATTTTCTTTTTTAAAATTTAATATGTTAATTAATTGACATGTAATTGTATTTTTCTAAAGTATGTACATAAAATAGTGCTCAGTTTTATACATATAAAAAATATTTTTTAACAATCAAAAACATATTTTTAATATACAATAATTAATTAATATATAAATATATTAAATATATTTATTTACAAACAATAAGTAAATTATTACAAAACATGGAAAATAAATTGCTATTCATCTCTATTGTTTATTTTTAATAATGGGCATTTAGTCCTATTTTTATTTTTATTGTGCTGCCATTTTGTTTTTTGAACTTCACTTTTTAGTCTATCTACATCGTTGTTTGGGTCATTTCAGAAAACGGAACCTCGCGGTTGGGAGCTGCTTCGTGTTGGTGAATGTAAGTTTATTTTACATTAATTTTAACTACATTTTAAGACATTATAGAGCTAGTTGTAGTGTGTACATGTTGCTATGTGTTGTACTTTACAGTTTATGTGAAAAATACGTGTTATTTAAGGTCGTTATTGATAACGTACTTTCTTAGAGATTTCTTATGAAATTAAGGTTTATGTATTGTGTAAATGAATTAATTCAGGTGTTTTCCTATGTTTTATATGTTATGTTTAGGCTTTCTGGCTTTCGTATTTATTGTGGGTGGGTTTTGTTTGTATTTATTTACAGGTGTTCGTTTTGGTGAGCAGATGGATTTTATCTCGTATTTTTTGTAAAATACAGGTAAATGTTTCACTACATTTCTTGATTTTTCGGGATTTTGGAGCGTTTTTATCGTGATTATTTTTCGGGTTTTTTATGGTTCCGTTCTCCAGAGTATTGCTACGTGGGACCCTTATAAAACAGTTGTATATTTTGCATTTTGTGGGGATTTTTTTAAAACATGTGGATTGATTTTGGTTCTATTCGTCTTGAAACCATGTTCTTGGAACACATTCTACAGCTGCAGAACAGTTAAGTTATTATTATATTTTTGTTTGGGGTGGATTGTGCAATTTTTTTCAATGTCGTTTTATTATGTCTTGTAATAATAGATTACATTTATTTTTACATGACATAATTTAACTACATTAAAACAAAAGTTTGTTTTATTTATTGTTTGAAATGTTTTTATGTGTTGCTTGTTAAAGGATAGATTTGGCTATTAGTTCTAAGTATTCAAGACCTTCGATACTTGGGTACATTCTTATTTTTTGCTGTAGGTATTCGTACATATTTAATGTTTGTTTACTTAGTTTAGGGCCGATTTTAGATAGAGATTGCTCTATTCTTAGTTCTTGGTAGCTTTGCTCTTTTTTGATGCTTTGGATTAGTTTATGAAGTGTGGGTTGTGTTCTTCCTATTGTGGCTTGGAAGGCATTATGCCATCCTTCGACCGCGTTGTTAGTTTTGGCTTTTTGTGCCATAGTACTAGCATACACATTCCACTATGGAATTTTGAATTTAGGTTGTCTGCGGTGGCCAGAACGATGTAATCTTCCCACCCAGGTATCTTCAAAATAGTCTAAGAAGGGAGTTAATTTTTTCTCATTGGTGCGGTAGAAAGGGCTGTCAAGTAGTAAATTGTAATAGTTAGCAACTTCTGTTGTTGGTACAAATGCCAATGCAATTAACTTTTTAATCTGATAAGCAAAGTTACTGTTTGTTGAATATTCAATGCTTAAAGTAGATTTTTGTAAGTGCCTCCATATACTTTGGTTGTAGTGATAATAACACCCTTGTATAGATGTGTGAGGATATATTTTAAGTATAGCTTGAATCATGGCTATTTCAAAGTCTATTATTATTCTTTGTGGATAGTAATTATCAGTAAAATCTTTGATAGTTGTTAAAATTTCTACGTAGGTAGCATTTGTTTTATTTGGCAGCAGTGTATAAATTAAAGGGATATTTGTTTCTTGGTATTCATCATGGATGGTGTAAAGTTGATAGAAAGGTTTGGGACATACTTTAAAAGTTCTGTCCATCATCCAGGTTTCACACGATTTTAGTTTTTGCAAATTGCTATTTGTTGCAAACAGTAAAATTCTTTTATCATGACTGTGGTTATCATACATTAAGAATTTATCTTCATTGTGTGTAATAGTATATTCAGGATATATTTTAATGTCTTGAAAAGTTTCAGGTGCTGGTGGAGTTGGATCAGAATCTCGTTTTGTTTTAGCAATTAATCTTTTCAAGTTGGGTATTGAAGGTAACTGTCCTGTGACATGTTCTGGCACCTTGCTTAAAACATTTTTCAAAATAGTGGTGCTTGTTTCTTGTGAGCCTGTACTAGCTTCTCTCAATGTCTCTAGTGCTTCTCTTACTTCGACTTCTGTTACATTGGGTGGGTGGTTATGCTCATGTACATTTACAACATTGTTATCAACAGTCTTTGCTCTACCATAGCATGCAGTTGAGTAATATTTACTACATTTCCAGTAAGTTTTATTCCCTTTTATTCTTTCTTTATTCTTTCTTGGGTGTAGGTGTAACCCATGTAGCTCAGCATTATTTTCCCTTTTTGAGAAGTAATAAAAGTAGCTCCTGTTGCCATGTCTAAGGTAGATCTGTGAAGACATATATATTTTTTTTAGTAAAAGTGAAAAACATTTCTTGAGATGTGTACGTTAAAAGGAAAAAGTGCAAAAACGTACTTACAAAAAAATGATTTAGTTTTATAGTTGTTTATTTTTTCTTTCTGATTATTAATAGACACAGTGGGTATACTTACTTAATGTAGTAGAAGATGTTGTTAGTTTAGTTGTAGATTGGTAGATGAAGTTTGTATATTCTGTAAAAGAAAGTTAATTTGTGTTATTTATTGTATTAGGATATATTAGTAGGTAATAACATATCAAGTCTTTTGCAACTTTACTTTGCAACTTTTTAAAATTATTTAAAAGCTTTCTAAGTAGACATGGATAAGGCAGTTCATAATTTCATTTAATTATTATCTTGTGGTGGTTGTTGATAGGATGTTGTTGTTATATTTAAACAAATATAAAGACCATGTTTTTAGTTTAGGGAGTTTAGCTACTTTTCGACAGGTTTGTATGATAAATGAAATGGGACTTGACTTACTTGAGTTGTAGTATGCTGTGTTGTAGTCGTTGTAGTAGGTGTGTATTCTCTTCTTTTCAGCAAGGTAACCGTTTCCCTCCAAGTTTGGCCAAAAAATGGTAATTTAAGTTAAGTTTGTAATTGTATTTATAGTAGTGAGTTAATTAATGGTTATATTTGATTGGTTCAATTAAATATAATTTAAATTCATTGGCTGATAACATTAGTTTGAATTTGAAAGCCGTTATTTTGTAAAGAGTTAGTAGCATCAATAATTGTTTTCGATTTTTATTACCAAATGTATTATATGTGTTTTATTTTAATGGTAAATATTTATTACAATGTTAAAATTAGTGAAATGTGATTTAAAGTAATCCGATAAGAGTGTATGATAGTGTTTGGTAATGTTTATATTGGTAAACAACCTTTACAACGCAACTTTTACAACGTACTACCATTACAACCAAACTTTTACAATGCAAAAACCATTACAATGCATGTATTTACAAGGCATGTTTTTACAACGTAGGTACCTTTACAACGCATATCATTACAACGTAAGTATTGGTAAGTATATAATTATATTTAAAATGTAATATGTTTGGGGTTTTTTAAGGGATATTTTTAGGGTTCAGGGTCAGTTTTGGCTTTTAGGGTAAAGGGGTATTTTTAGGGTTCAGGGTCAGTTTTGTGTTTTTGGGAAAAGGGGTATTTTTAGGGTTCAGGGTCCGTTTTCAGTTTTTGGGTAAAGGGGTATTTTTAGGGTTCAGGGTCAGTTTTCAGTTTTTGGGTAAAGGGGTATTTTTAGGGTTCAGGGTGAGTTTTACGTTTTTGGGTAAAGGGGTATTTTTAGGGTTCAGGATCAGTTTTCAGTTTTTGGGTAAAGGGGTATTTTTAGGGTTCAGGGTCAGTTTTCAGTTTTTGGGTAAAGGGGAATTTTTAGAGTTCAGGGTCAGTTTTCAGTTTTTGGGTAAAGGGGTATTTTTAGGGTTCAGGGTCAGTTTTCAGTTTTTGGGTAAAGGGGTATTTTTAGGGTTCAGGGTCAGTTTTCAGTTTTTGGGTAAAGGGGTATTTTTAGGGTTCAGGGTCAGTTTTCAGTTTTTGGGTAAAGGGGTATTTTTAGCGTTCAGGGTGAGTTTTACGTTTTTGGGTAAAGGGGTATTTTTAGGGTTCAGGATCAGTTTTCAGTTTTTGGGTAAAGGGGTATTTTTAGGGTTCAGGGTCAGTTTTCAGTTTTTGGGTAAAGGGGAATTTTTAGGGTTCAGGGTCAGTTTTCAGTTTTTGGGTAAAGGGGTATTTTTAGGGTTCAGGGTCAGTTTTCAGTTTTTGGGTAGAGGGGTATTTTTAGGGTTCAGGGTCAGTTTTGTGTTTTTGGGAAAAGGGGTATTTTTAGGGTTCAGGGTCCGTTTTCAGTTTTTGGGTAAAGGGGAATTTTTAGGGTTCAGGGTCAGTTTTCAGTTTTTGGGTAAAGGGGTATTTTTAGGGTTCAGGGTCAGTTTTTACTTTTTGGGTAAAGGGGTATTTTAAGGGGTCAGGGTCAGTTTTTAGTTTTTGGATAAAGGGGTATTTTTATTGTTCAGGCTCAGTTTTGTGTTTTTGGGGTACAGGGGTACAGGGTAAAAAAAAATAATATATTAATTAAATAAAATAAATTAAATTAAATTTAATTAAAATCTATTCATTTTAATTAATTTATATAAAAAAAATTATTATATATTTACTAATACTTACGTTGTAATGGTATGCGTTGTAAAGGTACCTGTGTTGTAAAAATATGCGTTGTAAATACATGCGTTGTAATGGTTTTTGCGTTGTAAAAATTTCGTTGTAAAGGTATGCGTTGTAAAAGTATGTGTTGTAACGTCATACATACTTTATATTACTAATGTATTTTTTCTTATTATATATAAATAAATAATACATATTGTATATACATATATGTTAGAAAAGCTTTTTTTGAATTTAAATAACTATGAAAAAGTGAATAACAGAAAGGTAATGTGTATATAAGGTTATAAAGAAAATGACGATATTTTTTTTATATTAATATAAGTAGAAAGGTAGTCGATATTAGTGTAGAAGGTAATGTTATTTTAAATATTGTCGATAATGTAGTAGTCGATATTTATGTAGTCGATATAATTGTTAACGATATTAGAGTAGTCGATACAAAAATATCGATATTTGTGTAAATCCTTGTTTAAGTATATGGTTACGATATTTTTGTAGACGATGTATTTGTGGCGATATTTTTGTAGGTCGATGTTTTAGTAATCGATATTTCATCATGGAACCCCCCTGGACCATTAGTGGAGCCCTCTCAGCTGGATTTCCCAGATCACCAGTTAGTTTGGAACCCCATGACCTTCAAGAACCTGGGAGTACAAAACTATCATTCAGATAAAGATCTGATAGAAGGGAACACGCAGGGGCATTCAATAGAAATATAGGTTATGAGCACTTTTGGGAAATACTGACTCTCTCAACTATGGGTAGGATTGCCATCACTTGTTGCAGGGATTCTGCACAAACAGATCTATGCTTATGATTAGGGACCTTAGTGCACAGGGACTAAGTCATCCTACCACCTTAGTACCTATGAGCCCAGGAACGACTAGCTGTAGTGTCTCACGTGCTCTCCTACTCACTTACAGAGAAACAAGTGGTTAGATACCCCAGAACACAACACTCCTGACTTTCTCAGGAATTGCGGTTGCAAGACACACCCTTACGCTCACACTCTTGTACTTATCCACAATAAGATCTGACAGAGACCCGAACGAGGTTAAAATATTTATTTTAACTAACGTGCTGTAATATGCAGTGTACGTGCCACAATAAGCAGGAACATGCATAACACAAATACAGTCAGCATAGCAAGTAGTCCGTAAATCATGAGAGGAGCTGTCATCATGAAAAGACAGTGTAACTAATCTCCCTCTCCTTGTATCGAAGCAGAATGATTATATATTAGAAGATCTCTGGGTGTTATCTGTAGACCCCGTTTCTCAGTCTATAGATGGTAGATCTACATCATAGGTGCTGTCTTGCTCTTCTCCCTGGAGAGGTCCCTCGCCAAGTGTGTGCTACCTATTCATGTATCCAATAAGACCAAAGTACGTATTTCCAAACAACAGCTGCATCGGTATGTTTTGTCTAGGTGCTAGGGCCTGACCAGAATAGAATATCAAGAGGCATTGCATCGACCTTGCTCACAATGTTCAGACTCAATCCCAGGAACCTGTTGAATGTAGGTTCTCATATGAAAATGGCAAAAGAGGCATTTGCAAAATCAACTTGTGCAAGAACATGTTCAAAGCAACGGACAGTCTGCAGCATGCTCATGCTAACTTAGAGAAATGAATACAATGAAATAAAATAAACATTTATAAAGCACATAGCTACCCTAAGGCATCCCAGTGCTATCTGCGGACGTGGACGGAGAGGCCAGCTCTGCTTAGTGGTAAATTAAAATAGCCAGGTTTTAAGTTGTTTCCTGAAAGACAGATGGTTGGTTTCCTGTCGAATGTCAAGGGGGAGGGTGCTCCAGAATTTAGCAACGTTGTAAGCGAAGGAACGGCCGCCGCTTCTTGCCCTCTTTATTTTTGGAACTGTTGCGAGCAGCATGTTCGATGAGCGAAGGGTTCTGTTTGGCTGGTATTGGGTAATCAGGGATTACCAGTCCTGTTCCCTGAAAGGACTTATGGGCACTACAAAGCACCTTGAATTTGATACTTTCTGAAATAGGCAGAAGACGACAATGTCCCCATGGGCCATGTGACACACTAAGAAGGTGGTACTACCACAGTTCCTATACCTCTTCATTAACATCCAAGAATGTCCACTAAGACACCTATGTCCTGTAATAGATACGCACTAACAGTGATAATATGAGGACAAAATCGATACAAGTGTCTACTGTTTAGGCTGGAGGGTGGACTGGAGACACCAAACATGGAACTTCAATAGTTTGCGGGACAGCTTCAGTGAGTGGTGAGATTGTGGGCAAACCCTGACAAAAGATCTGAGATATATATAGCAAAACAGGTGGGGACTGGTCAAAGGCATGCGTCCTCTCAAAATAAAAGAGACATACAAAGCAATGCATGTTAATGCAAGCAGCCCGATATTTCTGAATGAATAAACAAACAAGGCAAGCTTATGCACACAGCTTCCGATAAAGTAGTTACCAAAACTGAGGAGATTCACATTGAGCTCAGACACGACAATTTGAGAGGGGACTAGGGTGCAAATATTAGGAGATCTCTATGAAGGAGACATCTTATACACATTCATCATACTACGAGCCAGCTATGCTATAGCAACAGGTCAATTCCTGACTTTTAGTGCTGTGATCCATGCTATCAGAAAACTCTGGCCCAGTAGCACAGACGCAACTCATACCTTTGATACTCAAAATAGAGAAGGGGAAAAAGAAAAACTCCACTTTTACTCAAGGCTGATTTGTATGAGATGCACATTTCTGCAATCGCTGAAAAAACAAGCATTGGCAAAGCCAATAGGTCTTGCCTCCTTATTGGAGTAGAGCAGCATGGAGTGAGTGGAGTGTTGTACAGTGAAATGGAGTAGAGTGGAGTAGGATGGCCTAGAGTGAAGTGGCATAAAGTACAGTCGAGTAGAGTAGATTGGCGTAGAATACAGTGGCGGAGAGTGCATAGCTATTGAGTAAAGTAGAGAAGGGAGAATGCACTGGCATAGAGTAGAGCGGTGCAGAATAGATTGCAGTGATATAGAGTGCAATCGTGTAGAGTGGAGTGGCGCAGAGTGAGTGGAGTAGTGCAGGGTAGAGTGCAGTGGCATAGAGTGCAATAGAGTGCCACAGAGTTGCGTGGTGTAGAGGAGAGTGCAGTGGCATAGAGGAGCAGTCATGGCGAGTAGACTGTAAGGGTGCAGGGTTGTAGAGTGCAGAGTAGAGTGTAAGAGAGCAGTGACGTAGAGTACACTGGTGCAGAGTAGAATGCAGTGGCATAGAGTGCAGTGTCGGAGTGCAGTGGTGTAAAGTGACGTAGCGTGCAGTGGCATAGAGTAGAATGTTGTAAAGTATCGTGGAGTGAAGTGCAGTGGTGCAAAGTAGTTGGCGTAGGGCACATTGCAAAGTGATGTAAAGTGCATTGGCGTAGAGAGCCTTGGTTTAGAGTACGGTGGTCTAGCACAGACTGCGGATGCATAGAGTGCAGTGACATTGAGTGCAGTGGCATGTAGTAGATTGTTTCAGAGTAGAGTAGAGTGGTGCAGGTTAGAATACAGTGGTGCAGGGTAGAGCGCAATGGCATAGAGTAGAGTGGGGTGGATTACAGTGGTGCAGTGTTGATAGAAGTGGCATAGAACGGAGTGGCGCAGAGTGGCATAGAGTGCAGCGGTATTGAGTGCAGTGGTGTAGAGTAGATTGTTTCAGAGTAGAGAGAAGTGGAGTTGTGCATGGTAGTGTGGAGTGGTGCAAGGTAGAGTGGAGTGGTATTGAGTAGTGGCATAGAGTGCATTGGCTTAAAGTGCAGTGGTGCAGAGTGGTGTGGCCTATATTGGAGTGCAGTGGCGAAGAGTGCAGTGGTGCATAGCAGAGTGGGGTAGAGTGCACAAGCATAGAGTAGAGGGGTGCAGAGTAGAGTAGAGAGGCGTAGAGTGAACTGGCATAAAGTGCAGTGGCATAGAGTACATTGGTGCACAGTAGATTAGAGTGGCTTAGGCTCCATTGGCGTAGAGTGCAGTAGAGTGGTGCAGAATATAGTGCAGTGCCATAGAGTAAAGTGACTTAGAGTAGAATGGCATAGAATAGGGTGGTGTAGAGTTCAGTGGCAGAGAGTGCAGTGCAGCAGAGTAGAGTGTTGTTGAGTGCAGTGGTACAGAGTACATTGGTGTAGTATGCAGTGGCATAGAGTGTTGCAGAGTAAAGTGACAGAGTGCAATGGTGTTGAGTGGCATAGAGTATAGTGGGGTACAGTGCAGTGGTGCAGAGTAGTTTGGAATAGAGTGCAGTAGTGTATTCGTTTTGACTAAAGTGATGTAAAGAGCATTGGTGTAGGGTGTAGTGACATAGAGTGGAGTGGTGTAGAATAGAGCCGAGTAGTGTGGAGTGGCTTAGAGTGGAGTGGTTTAGAGTGGAATACAGTGGTGAAGACTGCAGTGGCATATAGTTGATTGTTTTAGAGTAGAGTGAAGTGGCATAGAGTGCAGTGGTATACAGTAGAGGGTCATCAAGTGCAGTGGTGCAGGGTAGATTAGAGATGCTTGGAGTGGATCGGTGTAGAATACAGTGGCATAGAGTTGAGCAATATAGAGTAGAGGTGCATAGAGTTCAGTGGCATAGAGTGGAGCGATGCACAGTACAGTGGTGTAGAGAGAAGTGCTGCAGAGTAGAGTGACGTAGAGTTAAGTGGTATAGAGTGGAGTGGTGCAGAGTGGAGAGGTGCAGGGTAGACTGCAGCGGCATAGATTGGAGTGATAAGGGGTAGAGTGGTGTAGAGTGCAGTGGCGTACAGTGTAGTCATGCAGAGTAGAGTGTCAGAGTCAGTGTTGTAGAGTGCAGTGGCATAGAGTGCAGTCATATAGAGTATCAGAGTGCAGTGTCGTAGAGTGCAGTGCTGTAGAGTGGTGCAGAGAGCAGTGACGTAGAGTACATTGGTGCAGAGTAGAATAGAGTGGCATAGACTGCAGTGACAGAGCGCAATGGTGTAGAGTGGCATAGCGTGCAGTGCCGTAGAATGCAGCGGCATAGAGTAGAATGTTGTAGACTATAATGGCATAAAGTGCAGTGGTGCAAAGTGGTTGGCGTAGGTACAATGGCGTAGGGTGCACTGGTTTTGAGTAAAGTGGTGCAGAGTAAATTGGCGTAGAGTGCAGTGGTTTAGAGTATAGTGGCGTAGCGTAGAGTGCAGTAGCTCAGAGTGGCACAGTGTATAGTGGAGTGGCGCATAGTGGAGTAGAGTGTCATAGAGTGCAGTGGCTTAGAGTGGCGCAGGGTACGGTGGAGTTGTGCCGAGTGGAGTAGAGTGTCATATAGTGCCGTGGTGCAGAGTAGATTATTTCAGAGTTGAATGAAGTGGACTGGAGTGAAGTGGTCATCCAAAACAAAGGGGCGCTTTCATTGCTGCACTAGGGTGATAGGGGGCAGGTGAGGTACATGCTGGCCAACATAAATAAGATATTTTATTAATATTGTATATTTATATATCGGGGCAGTGAGCTCAGAGATGAGTTGCTGTCAGAATACATGGTAGCTACCCACTTGAGATGTCTAACGCCAGACAAAGGGAAAATATGAATGGGGGGTCAACTCAGAAGCGAGCTCACCTGTCATCTCGCCAGCACGCCAGCACGCAGCTCCAGTCCCTGGGTGGGGAATGCTGTAGGTCTCGCCGCCATCGCTCTACCAACGCGGCAGGAGACTACAGCTCCCAGCGGGCTTTGCGTGCACTTCCTGTTTCCCGCTGCCTTCGCGCCCGGAGGCGCTACAAAGTCCAGACACTCCCTCGGTGGAGCGGGGGTCAACTCAGAAGCGAGCTCACCTGTCATCTCGCCAGCACGCCAGCACGCAGCTCCAGTCCCTGGGTGGGGAATGCTGTAGGTCTCGCCGCCATCGCTCTACCAACGCGGCAGGAGACTACAGCTCCCAGCGGGCTTTGCGTGCACTTCCTGTTTCCCGCTGCCTTCGCGCCCGGAGGCGCTACAAAGTCCAGACACTCCCTCGGTGGAGCGGGGGTCAACTCAGAAGCGAGCTCACCTGTCATCTCGCCAGCACGCCAGCACGCAGCTCCAGTCCCTGGGTGGGGAATGCTGTAGGTCTCGCCGCCATCGCTCTACCAACGCGGCAGGAGACTACAACTTTGCGTGCACTTCCTGTTTCCCGCTGCCTTCGCGCCCGGAGGCGCTACAAAGTCCAGACACTCCCTCCGCGTCGCGGGACGCGCGCGGGCAGCGCCGGGCGGAGCCCGGGCAGAGGGCGGGCCCTCTAAGGCCCTCAGAGGTCAGCAGTGGTCGGGCGGGCCACCCCCCTGACATCCCCTGTGAGAGGTGAGCACTCCAGCAAGCATTCAAAAAATGGGTGATTGTAACGCTACTGGGAACAGTAATATCACAGCTTCCGCTACTCAGGGCATTGAAACCTCTGCATCTCTCATTACATCTTTCGAGTCTTTGATAGACATTGCATTCAATGAAATTGCCGAAACCGAGAGGAGGTTTTCCATGGGCCCAGGTTCAACTAACAGACCACGTTCAAGTGCAACAAGTCCAACAGGGAATCTAAGTGGTAATATGCACATAACCCCTGAAGTCATCGTGGTTAAACCACCCCATTCTGTTGCCAGTGTTCCCATTGTCCAGGAAGACGAAAATACTATTGTGTATACTGTCCCAGTTGTAGCTCCTGACTCCATCTCATTACCACCAACAACTGAAGTTACTGAGATTATTGAGAACACAGGAGCTAAGCGTAAAAGGGGCCCAGTGAAACTGACATATAACAAAAGGAAGCAGCCCCTCAGGAGTGCCAATCAACCGACACCACAAAGCATGTGGAGTAGGGGTAAGAAACAGAAACAAAAGCAATTTATAGTATCCGTGCAGGACCAACCTCACTTGGATGACATTGTAGTCGTAAACGATGATGGTCCTAACTCAGTGTCTATTTCCACTCAGACCGAATTCCTCAATGTAAATGGCTACAACCCAAAATCTGAGGGGAATCTAATTGAGACTATCGCGGATACAATTAGTAAGCAACTTGAAGGTCAAATGATCAAACAATTTAATAATATTTTTAAAAGACTTGATAGACTGGAAAATTTAATCAAAAATGATGATGCCAAGAGAAAAGGCTCAGTTTGTTTGGATAAACTAAGAGGTGAACGCCTGTTAAAAGACTTGGAATCCACCACCCGTGCGTTAACTAGCAGCGATCATATTACAAATAGGGCCAAGGAACCTAAGGTTGCCACTAACTTACCCACAATTATAACACCTGTGGCGACTACAAGCATAAGGGAAAGTAATCCCTCTGTTACCTTAAATAAATCTCCTTTGCCTCCCATTGTTCTTACTAGTGCTTCAAAAACCAATCATGACAGTAACCCTGCTACAAGCACTATAACCCAGAAGACGTCCATTAATTCCAGCCAACGCCAACGTTATAATAAGACTCCTGACGTAGACACCAGGCCTGTTAAACATCAAGGCCCTGCCTTACATCTGCCACCTGAAGCGTGTCCCTACGTCTTGGTTCTGGCTGGCATTCCACCCCTTAGGAAAGGGCAATGAGAATCGTGGGTCCAATTGCATAATAAATGTATCGACTGGCTAGCTAAGTACAAGGGGGTGGGTCATGATATTTCTAAAGAAATTATATCCACACGCCGAGTAACTTGGGTAGGTCCTCTTTTTAAAAACATTAACGGGGACTGTATTGTAGTTAACTTTAGGAACCCGGGCACTGCGAAATTTCTGTTAAACAAAAATTCCGCTCAACATGGCCCATCCACTGTGGTGACTCCTTTATCGTTAAATTACTTTTACCGTCCCCCACACAAAATGATGCAGCCACCACCTGTATTCCCTCTACATAACAGGTTCTCAATACTTCATGACCAGGGAACACTGGATTGACTGTCCCCTACTACGGTAGAACCTGTCCCTGCGTGTCCAGTTCTTGATCACACAGTGGGAACATCATCTGAGGCTCCTCTGCTAACACCAAAAATCTCTTTACTTGAAACATTATGTGAACAACATGGGCTTTCTACAATTATACCCTCCCCAGGAACTGACCAGGGCCTTTGCTCGAAGCCAGAAAAAAATTTGTCAATCCTCAGCTGGAACATTGCTGGCCTGAAGGCTAAAATGGAAATTACATCCTGGAAGGATTGGGTTAATTGCCACGACGTACTAATGTTCCAAGAAACTTGGTGTACCGATGATTTGTTACTTGAGGGGTACAGCTGTTATAATAGGATCGTTCCGACCCCTTCTTTAGGCCGCCCTAGCGGGGGCTTATCCATCTGGGTCAAAATAGCTGCAGAAGTTAAAGTCGACACACTCCAAACCGATTCTCCAAGCTTCATGGCATTATCATATATTCAAAAGACAAGGCTATGTCTGATCAATTTTTACAATAATGACTTTTTGTCCCAACCTAATAGTAATTTTATTGTTTTATTTGATTTTATTGATAGAATCACGGATGGGCAGAAATATGGGAAATTTGACGGTATCTGTTTAGGAGGGGATTTCAATGCCCATATACATTCTAGAAATCCCCCATGTAGGAGAGGCACAGAACTGTCAAATCTCCTTGCAACTAGAGATCTTGTAAATTGCATGGAGCATGCTGGCAGGGAAACCAGCTCTGCCCCCTTTCCAACTTTCATTGGCCATGGGAGTGGTACCACAATCGATTATGTATTTGTTTCACCTCCTGTTGCAAATGTTTTAACGAAGGCGGAAGTTGTCTGCAAAGTATATAGCGACCATTACCCTATCGTAATTCACCTATTACTTCCGAGGGGCAAGCATACACAAAATGAAATAGGTGCAAGAAACTTGGAGGTTTCGACAGATAACTTGAGGGTAATTTGGAGGGGCGTGGATAATAGGGGAATCCTGGCAAACGTCATTAAAAAACACCCAGCCCTGATTGAAAACTGTCTCACTACTGATGCACATGGGGGTAATATTATTACATCATTTACAGAACTCTGCTCTGTAATAAAAAGTGAGATCTCCAAACCAGTCTTAAGGAAATCTATGGAAACACCCAGATGGTTTGATGCTGCTTGCTCTAAGGCAAATAGGCAGTTGAGAGCCGCTTTAAAAGCAGAACCCAGGGACATTTCCCAAATAAGGTCACTCAGAGCAGAGTATAAATGTACCCTACGGCTCAGAACAAATGAACTGGTTAAGACCCACTGGGGTTCTTTGGCACGCTCGGCCGAATTGAAAGACACTACTGGGTTTTGGAGTGAGGTAAAGAAGCTAAGATCTTTAGGTTCAAACCTAACAGCAATCAATTGTAACATCACTGGTCCTACGTGGGTTGAACATTTTGCTAAGATTTATGCTACACCAGACAACCCCCCTTAAACCTCCCTCCCTTTAAGCCCCCTTAACATCTCTGTGTCTGAGGTTGAGGATGCCATATTTGAAAGCGCCGGAAATAAAGCGCCTGGCCCCGATGGGCTCTCAATTGATCAGTTAAAATGTGAGCTTGATTTTTGGGCCCCATTGCTATGTAACGTTTTTAACAATCTAACGAATGAGCAAATTCCAGAAACATGGTCTTGCAGTACAATAGTCCCCATCTTTAAAAAGGGCGATAGGCTGGATCCCGGGTGCTACCGCCCTATTTCGTTAATTGATAACACTTTGAAAGTCTTGGGGAGGGTTATCTTTAAAAGGATTAGAACCTGGGCAGATGAGAGTAAGATTCTACATCCCAGCCATCTTGGTTTCCGTAGTAATGTTGGCACGGTAGAACAATGCTTGAACCTTAGTCTGATTATGGCAAAATATAACATTGCTAAAAAATCCCCTCTTTATTTTGGTTTTATGGACTTAAGTTCTGCATTTGATTTTGTTAACCGTTCCCGTCTCTGGTCCACCCTTCTTAATTATGGTTTAGATGATTATTTGGTCCACTTTTTAGCTTTTTTGCACAGTGATTTAAGAGCACGAGTGCGTATTAACAAATTTGGCGAAGTCTCTGACGACATCAGGATTGGTAGGGGGGTCAGACAGGGGTGTGTGCTGGCCCCCCTCCTTTTTATTCTTTATATAAATAACCTGAGCTGCTGGTTGAGCACTTCTACACATGATGTCCCCCATGTAAATGGAGTCCCCATACCAACTCTCCTTTACGCTGATGATGCGGTCCTAATGGGCCGCACACCAAAGGCACTTCGTTCCCTAATTTCAGGCTTTGTTCACTTTATGGCAGACCTTGGTTCGACCACTAACTTTAAAAAATCTTTAATTATGAGCTGTGGCCCTAAAAAATATAAAATTCCTGAGATTAAATCAGGGTTAAATGTTCTGAAAAGTACTTGCACTTTTCCCTATCTGGGGCTGCTATTCTCGAATACTGGTTCGTGGCAACCACATGTATCTTACGCCAGGAATAAGTTGGGTAAAGCCATAAACTGTGTCACTTCTTTGAGACAACCCAACAATGCTGATGTGATTTCACCACTAGTAAAGATTTACCAAACCCAATGCATCCCAACTGGTACTTATGGCGCCGAGGTTTGGGGTTATACAAATTGCACCCATATCCAAACCGAAGAAAATAGGTTTTGCCGGAAGGTGCTGGGTGGGGTTATCTGTTCCCCTCACTATATATGCCACAGTGAACTAAACATCTCATATATAGAAGACTTTGTAAAATCTAGACCAGCACTCTTCTGGCTAAAGATATGGATTAACCCGGCAGCCACCCTCACCCGTGATATAATCTTGGATTGTTTAAAGTGTGATAGGGCACACTGTATACCATGGCTAAAATCTGTAAAAGAATGCCTTGATAGCGTAGGACATGGTTTTTTGTTTACATCACCCAGTTTAATAAATCATACTCATAAAACTATTATTCATAGGGCATTATATCAGCTGTATAGAGATGAGCGTGAGAGGAAGAACCTGTCAAAGTATACTATCATAAAATACAAGGGTTATTATGAACCTCACACTAAAAATCCAGGTCCCCCACATAGGTATTTATGTTTAGACCTTGGCAGATGGATAGGAGGTTACTGTTTCGCTTTCGAGATGGGAGTATAGTAAATTTACTAAACTTCCCTCTGGGCTACAACAAACATTTAGAAACCTTGTATTGCCCATGTAATCCTAATATGAAACAGAGCCTTATGCACTTTTTGTTTTTCTGTGGTTTTTACAAAAATCTCTCCGCTCATTATTTAATGCCCTATTGTAGAAAACATAATTTGTTTAGTTTTAGAACTGCACTGAGGTCTTTTTTACTACTGGGATCAGATGAAGTGATATTCAGAGGGAGTTGTTTCCTCAAAGCTGCTGTCTGTTCACGAGCCACTTTACATATTGATGTATAACATCCGCACAATTGCACTTTATGCACTTTGTAATCTTATTTGCACATTTTTGCATTTTTGCACATTACTGATGTGGACCTATTAATGATGCTGATAATATTCATCCTTTTTAACCATGTTCTTAGAATGTATCTTTTTCTTTTTAAATTGTGTAAAAGTTGTTGTTTTTAACAATGAGGGACACTTTGTATATTAATGTGAAATTGACTGACTGGCCTTTTGTCTTTTAGCCAGCTGACATATTACTGTACTGTATTGTTTTGATTAATCTTTGTCGTACTTTTATGGATGTTTTTATTCCGAATAAAGATCTTTTGACTTGACTTGACTTGAATGGCTCAATAAATATTCAGGCAGTGTAAGTAAAATAGTTTATTAGTCAACAGAAACCATACACATAAAACCGAAAGATACATTTGAAATAACGATTCAATCAAGATTTAGAAATATAAATGCATCACGCCTAATCCTCCGGTGAAATATTCAGGCAGTAATTTTGCATTTATAAAGTTTTAAAACCAACTGATATACAACTGTTATTCTACAGTAAGACATGCTGATTAGAAGGCTTTAACCACTTCGACGCTAATGACAAAGCCAGCTCGTCATGGGTTTTACCTGCCCTGCGCTCATGACGAGCTGGCTTTGTCACAAACAAGCCATTTATACTTCTTCAGCGCACAGCAGGTAAACGCGGTAGCGCTGAAGCAGTTAAGATGGTTGTATCAATCGCTTTAGGAAATAAGTAATGATTTTTCAAAATGTCTGGGATACTCTCAAAGCCAGAATCAGGGGTGAAACATCTAAATTTGGCTGGGAAATCCAAAAAGAGGAAAAAAATTGACTTAATATACTATATGACACATTAGGGAAGGCAGAAACTCATTTGGTTAACCGCATGCGCGCTAGCGGTTTTCCCGCTGCGCCCTGCGTTTTTTAAAAAGCCACGCTACATGACGAGCTCAGCTCGTCATCAGCGTGCGAGCGGCGTAACTCATGACGAGCTGAGCTCGTCATGAGCGCCGAAGTGGTTAAGGTTTTATCTAAGGGGGGGGGGATTCAGTTGCTGCACAAACAAGGATTACAATTGCCAAATCTGCTATAACCGAAATTTCACTCACAAAATCAGCTGGCAGATACTTGGCTTGGCGGACGAAACTTTATGAGAGTAACGAAAGGGTAGGACATATGTTGGCAGTACGGGCTAGAGAAAAGGAGGTGCAAACACGAATTACTGAGATCTCAGATTTGGATATTGCCTTAGTTAATGACTCGGAAACTATACTTTCGACATTTCAAAAGTTTTATCAAAAACTATATACAGAATATAACGGTGGGATACAAGAAGAGATCAATAGGTATCTCAATGAGAGTAAACTTGAACAGCTTACCCCCCAGGACAAAAATATGTTAGAAGCTCCAATTAGATTGGAGGAATACAGATAGCTATAGAATCTCTCCCCTCGGGTAAAGCGGTTGGAACTGATTTTTTGCCAGGTGAATTCTATAAGACATTCCGGATTCAATGAACCCCCTAATGTTTGAGATTTTTTGTATAGTGCAAGTTGGTGAAATACCTCCAGATTCTTGGAAGGCTGCTAAGATTGTAGTGTTCCTGAAAAAAGGTAAATTGGCAACTGACCCTGGGTCATATAGACCTATTACACTGATTAACAGTGACACGATAATCTACTCAAAAATGTTTGCGAGCAGATTGGCTTCGGTTATTAAAAAACTGGTTTTGTTCCTGGCCGGGAAACTATTGATCATATCCGCAGGACAATTTCCCTTTTTGATTGCACTAAGGTTACAGGAGACCCTATAGCACGTATTCTGCTGGATGCAGAAAAGGCATTTGATAGGGTCTCCTGGTCTTTTTTATGGGCTGCCAAGGCAAAAAATGGTTTAGGAGAAGGATTCATCAAAGCTATTCAAAGTATGTATAAAGAGCCAACTGCAAGGATAGCTATGATGGGGGCTCTGTCTGGGCCTATCAAGATATCACGGGGTACGAGACAAGGGTGTCCATGCTCCCCTTTATTATTTGCTATCTATATTGTTCCGTTAAATAGGAAAATCTTGGAAGGCCAAAGAATTCGACCAGTATGCGCGAAAGGGGGGGGGGGGGTAAAAATCCTAACGTATGCTGATGACTTAGCTATCATTACACCTGCTCTGGCGGAATTAAACGTTCTAACCACTCAATTTGGTAAACTTTCCGGCTATCATCTCAATGAACATAAAACCAAAATTGTAATAAATCAAAAAATTACTCTAGATGACCATCGAATAGTTCAAAGCGCCAGATATCTGGGTATAGAGATCAGCTCAAAAGTGGAAGATATTGTCGATATTAATCTCAAACCACTGATACAAAAGATCAAGCTTGATTCTTACTGAAAAAATAATTTACATCTTACTTTATTGGGGAGGAGCAATGTAATCAAAATGTTATTTTTACCCAAAATTCTTTATTATTTGAGAGCAATACCACTAGAGATAAGCAAGTCATGGTTTTTAATACTGCATCAGTTAATTTCATGGTTTTTATGGGCTGGACAACGTCCTCGTAGGGTTCTTAAATACATTACCTTAACTAGAGATCGGGGGTTGGTCTGTCCCAAACTTTCAAATCTATTATTGGGCATCAGCTTTGAAACAAATGGCTGAGCTGTTGAAAGGAGAAACTCTGGGATATGGCGAAATATCTATTTATTTCCTAATTTGTGGGGTGGAAGCCAAAGGATTACTTATGCGTCACATAGACTATGCCTACTTCAAGAGGGTTAAATGTAAGGTGTTTTTGGGTGCGTTCAGGGTTTGGACCACTGTCCGGAAAAAGTTCTCGATCGGGCAGATTCATAGCTATACTCCTCTCGACAATAATAAGCTACTTCCAGAAATATTTCAGGATGAATACTTTAAAAATTGGAATAAGAAGGGGATTTATTTGTAGGAGATCTATTGTCTGATACCGAAATATCTACATTTGATGGAATAAAGGAAAAGTTTGGGATCCGAAATAATAATTTTTTCAAATACCTGCAGATAAGGGATTTTCTATCTAAAAAACTACTTTCTCGCAACAGAAGTTTGTTGCTGGATCTGATTTTGGGGGGCCGATCAACATTGTCTACGTTATATAAGCTAAAGGGATGGGGGATGATATGTCCAAACATTTTGATAGGTGGCAAGAAATGCTAAAAGCAGGGCAGGAGGAGTGCGAAGACTCTCTTCAGTTTAGTCAGACAGCCTGTATTCCAGCAAACTTGCAAGTACAATCTTTATATCACTCCGGCTCAAATTTGTAGATGGGGTGGGACCTCAGGGATACATTGCTCGCGATGTGGGTCCTGGCAGTGGATAGTATCCATATGTTTGCCACCTGCCCTAAACTTTTCCAACTGGTGATCGAAATTGGACAACGTCTTGATTCCATATTGGACTATTCTGTTATACTTACGCCCCAGACAATTTTATTAGGGAATAGCAATCAGGAAATGGAAGAATCCGATCGGAAATTGGTCTATATAACAATGGCAGTATTTCGGCTATGTCTGGCCAGTGTATGGCTAGATCAGAATCCTCCTTCTGTACATGTCTGGTTCAGTACATTACTCTCTATTTATAAATGGGAGACCTCAGTGTTTAGAAGAAGGGGAATTAGGGCAAGGGCTAGTGGGCTAAAGATTTGGGAACCCTTCACATGATGGATCAACATCTAGGAGGATTAATAAATATGTTACCCCGTAGTATGCTAGAACAACATAGGGCTAAGTATATATATTATGATGTGCAAAATGTCTCTTTATCTGTTTTTTTTTCTTGTGTTGCATTGTTTTGTTGGGATCCACCGGGTTGGGGGGTAAATTCATAAACATGGACTTCAGCTATCTTGGGTATTGTATAAAGTGTAATATTTTGTTTATTCTGAGGTCCTAATAAAAATTGTAATTAAAAAAAAGGAAATAAGTAATGATTTGTTTCTTTCTGAATATTAGAAGATATACCCCCTTCATTAATGTAAGGGGCAAGGTATTGTAGATCTCATTGCATAGAACAGCTAGATAAAGGATTTCCAAGCTGCATGCCTTTACTTTCTTTTCTTAAAGATCTTGCAAATCAGGAAAACCGCAATAATTGCTTTTTGGATCTCCAAGCCAAGCTTTAGACTCTTGCTGAACTAGAGGGACATCAAAATAGTCATTTTACTGTAATGTTGATAGTTTAACCAACATCATCTATTTACGGGGTGACTGGGTGATTGGTGACTGTATGGTTTGTTAATGTGCATCCTTTTTATTGTGCCCCTTTGGGAAGGACCATTGACCCCACTTTTTGCAGAATGAATCAATTTACCAATTCTGCACCTTGCTCCACACCTTTTTATGCATGCTAAACCTGATTTAATGTGTGCCTCCTCTCTACATGTGGGAAGTTTGCTTTTACCACATAGTGGTTCCTCATTGGATGGCCAGTGTGCACACATGACCCTCTTTGCCTGCTTAAGTCATGGGCTACATTCAGATCTTCTGATAAGGGGATCTGCCTCGAGGTTTGACTATATACATTCCTTCTCACCAAAGTTTATGTCCACTAGTCTGTACTGGAAAGAGCATTTGAAAAGCTGTCTCTTCTGAGTGGTTTTCATCATCAACAACTTGAACTAAGCTTGTGTGCTGGTTGGGAGCTTACACACTGTCCGACTTCTACCATAACTGACCCCTCCAGTCAGAAGTTTGAAACGCAACACCATGAAGCCCTGTATAGGCTGAAGAGAGCATCCGGAATCAGGAGGCCATTCCTTCCCTGCAGAAATTAGTGGGGTATACATTTTATTTGGGCTTGAACTGAGGTGTCTGCTAAAGTGGTTTTCTATGCAATGGAAGCTTGCCTCTGCAACAGAAGGACATCGGCCACCGGTAGCTCCACCAACTGTATGCTTGCCTTAACTAGATAGCATCAGGCTTGTATGGATGAAGTTTCAGCCGAGCCACTGCAGAGAAGCAAACAAGCAAAGAGAATGGCAAAAGACCTTTTTATTAGTCCAGAGTAGTTATGCATACTAGCCTGCATACTCTAACCCACTGTATGACATCCCTAGAGGCTTTCCACAAAATATCCCAAACCTGGTAGGGTCAAGGTTTTGTGAGCCCGCCATGTATGTATAGAGTGTGTCAGTAGACACTAGGGGCCAGATGTAGGTAGCCAAATACCGGTCGGTAACGGCCGATTTCGACCGTTACGAACCGGTATTTGGCTTTTGAGATGTAGGTGGTTAGTTATTTAAAGAATCGGTATATTTACCGAATCGGTAAATTTACCACTTCGGTATTTTACCGAATCGGTAAACATACCGATTCTGTAAATCCATATGTAGGTGGCACTCCTAAGAGTGCCACAGGCCCTTAAGAGTCGGTATTTTACCACCCAATCCTATTGGGTGGTAAAATACCGAATTCAGGTGTGCAAGCACATCTGTGCATGCACACCTGTGCAATGTGACAGACAGACATGCCCTTAGTGCATGTACGTGTGCCACATGTCACACAAGCCTGTACTTGGGGTGCTAAAGGGTGTCAAAGTGACACCCCCTGCACCCTTGCAGTATTCGGTATTTACCGATTCTGTAAATACCGAATCGGTATTTCACATTGATTCCTATGGGCTTCAAGGCCCATAGGAATCAATGTGAAATACAGATTCGGTATTTACAGAATCGGTAAATACCGACTGTTACAGAATCGGTAAATTAGAAATGAGATTTACCTACATATGCCTCCTTCCTATTTACCTACTCTTAAATACCGAATCGGTCTGATTCGGTATTTAAGGTAAATAGGAATTACCTACATCTGGCCCTAGGTGCCCCTGTTGACTGCTATCTATGATGAAGTTTACAAAGAAAAATGATAGATTGAATGCTTTAACTAATCTCAGGCACTGGCAATTACTCTGGGCCTCATCCTGGTCAACCCTTACTTTGCACACCCGGCCACCTCAGTTTGAACCCAGACATTTGCAAACCAGCCTTGACCTTTCTCCAATAAGAACAGTCCAGTCCAGGTCCTCCCTGAACCATAACACAAACAACCCAAGACTGGTTTTGCCCTTATTGGGGGTCATCAGTCGGTGCAGCTTGGTTCCAGTGGCACGGTGAGCCACTGGTAGTCCAGACACAGGAAGCACATGCACTGCATATAGACACAGCGAATTTATATGGCTCATGGATGAACTTGGGCTACTCTCTGAACTCTCAAAGCCTGAAAGCCCCTAAGTCCATTCAAAAAGAGTCCAGGTCAGCAGGAACGTCTGGTGAAAAAAAAATTACTACAACTGATAGATCCCAAGAACCCTTAAGGTTGGCCTGTGGCCCAAGTCATGACCATAAAGTACCAGGCACTCAAGGCATCTCTAGAGAACCCAGGAAAACGTATGTGAGAGTTAATATATCCTCTGCAATTACCAAAACCTTGACCCTTCATAAGGTAACTCTTGTTTTAAGAAATATTCATTTATTGCACTTTTCTTTAGTACTAGATCTACGAAGAGCTTCTTGCAGACATGTTGCAGAGCTTTCATAAGTAGTCTATGACTAATCCCAATGCTAATAGTAATTATTTCATAAATCTTTTCTTAAAAAGGGCAACTTACATTGAGCTCTGCTTGTCCGTGAAGCAATGTGTTTCTTGTCCGAACATTCTGGCTGTGGTGTACCTTCATATAGGTGATGTTCTTTTACCTGTCCTTGTTACTGAGGCTTACATTTCGATTCTATTCAGTTTTCTTTCGTACGATTTCCTATTGCATGACCACAAATTGCAGTCACCAGCCTTGTTTCTTTATAAGACTTTGGTTTCGTATAAAAAAGCTCAAAATAGTGAAATGTGCGCAACTCCTCTCTGCCTTTGCCCCCTCATTCCACTTGCACATGTTCACCCTTTTCTGACCTGCCGAACATGCAGATGAATTCTGTACTGGTCAAGTTAATACTTATACAGTGACAGGTAGTAGTATTGGCTGTAGATATTAATGCTGTAATAGAATTACAGGTAAATGTCTACTGGCACTAACAATATTTTTATAAATCATATTTAGGACACCATATGGATGTCAGAAAATAGTTCTGTATTCGATATTCAGACATTCAACCCCACTTTGATTGGTACGGTTGTGAACATTCAATAACCAGTACATAAGGGCAATCTAGTTATGATGATGATGGGTCTGTCAGTGGCATCTGACACAGTGAACACCTGCCTCTTTTTCAGGGATTTTCATCGGTGGCAAGCATTAGGGATACTTTGAGCCTGTTTTCAGCAGTTTAAGTAGCTCGTTTGTAGTGTCATTTCTTATCAACCTATTTTGTAGCATACCACTGGGTTCCATGCCCCAACTTCCTCTCTCTCCTCACCTTCACCATTATTCATAAGCATCTCGTGATACCAGTTATACACCGACATTCCTCGATTTCGCATTAGACTGAGTGGATCCCTAATCAATTAGAAAGCATGCCTCAAAAACATCAGTGCGAAAAGATAATATCGTTTGGTATCAGGTGCCAACTTTGCATCTTGACTTTGTCCACGGATATTTGGTACCACTTTTAATTAATATAACAGCACTGGCCTGTAAAGTTGAGACTCTTTGAAATATGCTGGGCAGATCTCGCTCCATTTTATCAATAACTACTGCTTTTACCATATAAGGCATCTTAGAAAAGTCTACCGTTTTATACCAAGAGACAAGATAACTCAGATGGTCGGGGTAATGCTGTAATCAAAGCAGCAGTATTCAAAATCTCTAATTGGGAATAAACTAATAAACTTCCTAAATAGGTGGGGACAGATTTGCAAAGTCAAACTTGCCCCGAACACTGGGTGAGGATGTTTGTTGTTGAGAAGCCAGAAGGAGGCTGAACTGGCTTCAGGTTGACAAACACATTTACTTTAAATGTCTTCTGTTACTGCATAAAATCACTGACATACTCACCCTTAAAGACCCTAAATTCAAAACAAAGCTTCACTGTGCTGTAAGAACTTTAAAAAACATTTAATAGAACTTTTCAATTGATGGGTGTCATATTTTAAATCTATTTTTCATAGACGCGTTAATGCATATCAAGTAGGCACTAGGTTAACACACTGAGTCCCACTGCGTTTGGGGCCCTTGGAGGGAGGCAGAAATCGAACCACTGGCGAGTTATACCATGAAGGTACCATCACGTCCTTCCAAGATGTCACAGAAACCTACGCATAAGTACAGGACATTTTCTGATATTCCACACCATACATCATGCACTGGGTGCCACATGGGCCACGAGAGATATGGAACCCTCTCACCCACACTATGTACACTTCTGTCCCATGATGGAACACGGCATTGAGAGAGCGCCAAACAGAAGTAAAATTTGTAGGGGTGTATCATATGCACAAGTAGTTAACACCCGCATATATAGATGATTTACTAATCGTGTTCAAATGCAATGTAGGGCTGAGAACTAATGTACTTGGTATTAGAATTACATGGAGAGCTAATGTTAAGAATTTTGAAAATCAATAATGCCGTTTTAACATAGAGATGTCGTTTGATGTGAAGTCTTTCATTAATAAGAGATGTTTTTTAATAGATCATCATTGTGACTCTAGATCTGCTTTATTCAAATTCATAGTTGTACCTTTTAAACGTGATAAAATTGCTTGAGATAGAAAAATGTATTTTGCTTTAAAGATGGTGGCTTAAAGAACGAAAGATATTGTTTATGCTAGGATGTTGGGCACATAAACGTGCAGAGGCCCAGTTCATGAAAATCGTGTAGGCCTGATCGAAGATGCCTTGCTTAGCATTAAATCGTAGAAATGTTTTTGGAGAAAGCTGCCTTTAGCTAAAGTCAATTGCAACATTAAGAAATTGTGAGCCGATTCACATGTATTCCTTTGCAGGTGCAGGACCAAGTAGATAGTGGAGTAGAAGGGACCATTGTGTATGAGTGTTACGATACTAGGCTCAGACATGGAGGAGTAGCCGAGGAATTTAAGAAAGCAACTTGAAGCGAAGGAGAGCCTGGGACCCAAGGACGTTTTAACGGACAAGGATGGAAAGGTGCCATAATGGAAAAATCTAAAAACCAACACCTTCGAGAGGGGCGTACCTGAAGGCGTGTCGTCCGCATTGTGGGGTTTTGTATTAGGGACAGCACCCCGAAGGAGGAGGTAGAGTAGATGAGCCGAGGAGCGAGAGGGAGCGGTTGACCAGGCAGAGAGCTTAGCTATGACTGAGGAGTCTTTAGACTAAGTCGAAAGAAAGTGAGTGGACTTCTTTGGAAGTCGCCACTGCTGACACCTTTATTAGATTGGGCTATTGTTGAGTAGGGATGTCACTTAGTATAGTGTAGGGACAGATTAACCTGAATTTTTACCTTTTATCAATGCATACTAAAACTCAGGTTATAGCAATTCTTGTTAGCCTGATGATTCTTGAATTGATTCTTGTATTATTCCTGAGCCGTCTGAGACTCTTCCGCAGGATTTTGTTTGTATTAGTGCCTGTTTATCTTCTAAACCTTTTGCTGAGGTGTTTATACCTCCAGTTGTTTTTGGCTTTGTAATAAATCTTCAAACTTAGTCCTTAGTCGGTGGTTCTTTGGGGGAAACAGTGGGAATCGTTGAAGTTGATTGACTATTGTTAGATAGATTGCCTAAATCATTCTATGACAGGTAAAAAGGTCCAGTCGACCTCAGACGGGATTCTAGAGAATTATATGCAGACTCTAGAAGGAAAATCCTGTCCTTTCAGTTGGTAGCAGAGTAGGATGGTTTATCTTCTGGAGTGAGGGTAATCTAGAGTAGGTTGAGATTTTCCCCAAGGCCCATAGAGATCCAATGACGAGCGTCCAGAGAGTCGTGGATGGAGGATGGCGTTCCTTGGAAACTGACGGAGAGTGACGGTGCGGCAGAAAGCAGCAGGTCGTAAGAGAGTGAGTATGAAAAGGGTCATGCGTTGTTACATTGCAGTGTTACGTTGTATTGTTGTGTTGTATTGTTTTGCGGAGTTGAGTGCCTGTAGTGGAAAGGAGATCAGGTTGTGAGCGCGTGCAACCAGTGAAAATCTTAGACTCAAGGGGAGTTTAAGTGGTTTGGGTGTATCGAACACCCATAGTAATTGTCGACCATTGTTAAGGGGATCATGAGGTACCATTGATCGCTCGCAGGACCGAGATAGGGGGAACGAATGTGTGAGTGCGTGGGTAACGGACGCTGGTCGGAAGTTGCCGTGTGTTTGTAACCTATCAGTTGAGGCGATTGTCTGGTCGTTTCGTGGACAGACATTTGCCAGTTCGGTGACAATTACAGCCAGACTGTGGACGTACAGTCAAGGAGGTGGTTGCTTGGTCGGAAGTGATCATTTCCAGTGTATGATTGGGACGCATGCGTGACCGGGAGACGAGCTGAGAGTGGAGGGGAACTGCTGCGAAACCGAGGCGAGTGACATCAGAAGGAGCCGCGCTGGGATAGGGCGGTTAGTGTGGAGCCGCGCTGGGATTAGTGGATTGTCATCGGGAAGTAAAAGAGCGCTGTAAACAAAGAAACGTTGTGGTTTTCATCATGAAATGGTTAAAAGGGTTGCAAAATTGTTTCAAAGGTGAAAAGAAGTTAGAACCTCCGGGTGGGGAAGAGGCTCCACCCGAGGATACTCCAGCCCATTATATGGCTATGAATGTCGGGTTGCATACCATATTGTGGCTTGAGAATTGGTGTAAGATGACAGACGGAAGCGAGGAATTGACTTTTCCTAAATACGGAACATTTAGATTGGAGGTGCTGTATCAGTTAAAAGCGACTATGGCTTCTTTGCGGCCTTTGCCCAGACCAACACAGTTTGAAGCACTAAATGCGTGGATCAGGGCAGCCTATGAAAAAAACAGAGATAGGAGACAAGAAAGAGTGAAAAGATCAGTTAGGGCGGTTCAAGATGCGAGATGGGATGCACTAGCCAAGAGGTGGAGAGTGCAGACCATCGAAGGGGACAGGTTGTACCTGTTGTTGGTCAATACAGGGGATGCGCAGAGAAGGGGTACTGAGGATGAGGACAGTGAGACAGACGACAGCCTGATAGAGAGACTGTTGTCGGAGAGACCACCTCCATATAATCCTGAGATGGAGGAAAGGCCAGCACCAGCAATGGGCAGGGAAGCCTCTGTTGTGGACGGTGGCGTCCCAATGGAGAGCGGCTTGGGCCCCTTAGGGGACAGGTTCGGCTCGGTGGAGGGAGAAAGGGCACCTCAACTTTCTCCAAGGACGAGAGTAGTAGGAAGATTTACGGTACAAAATGTACAAAACGAAGAGGGTGTCGATTCTCAGACACTGCCAGACGCTCTTACAGTACCTGTTACCATAGGTCCCATAGTATCAGTGTACAATCCAGAACAGATACAAAGAGAGGGTCCGCCACAAAGAGAGAGAGAGAGAAGTGACAGTGAAGGAAGGAGTAATGTGGCGGACGGATGGAGCCAATTGCCAAGGCCTGTAGAAAGGAGCACCCCTTTGGCAGCATCGGCAGACTCATCTGGAGAGCAGGGGGGTTTGAGAGGACCGATGGACTTGAGAGGACCACGGCCAAGGTCACTTAGAGAATTAAGGCCTGATTTGAGAACTTGGAAAACGATTGCGGATACCCAGAGCAACAGGTCGAGGGATGATTTTGACCATGGAAACCAGGAAAATAGGGGGGTGTCTCACTGCGCGCCTAGCGGAAGCAGGCAGGAAAGGGATCGCGGGAGTGTGGAAAGTAGGGGGGCGTCCCACCACGCGCCTAGCGATAATAGACAGGAGTGGGACCGCGAAAGTTGGGAAAACCGAAGGGTTCCCCATAACACACCTGAAGAAGACAGACGAGTGAGTCAGGACTATGGCGGGAGGGACTCTAATGGAACTTCTAGCCAAGGTACATTGAGGGCGGCGATGAACTGTTGTTTGTGGCGAAAGATGTTACTCGAAGGGCTAGGACAGCTCATGAGAAATTGTCTGAATAAGCGAATAAGTATGCTGTGGATTTGACAAGGACGAAAGCATTACAGGGTGGCCATAGGTTGCAGTACACAGACCAAGATCTAGAAGAGAAGAGGGTGATCGGATTAAAAACCCACATCAAGGAATTGGTTGTGGGACTCCGAACCTGGATCCAATTGGACAAATGGGAGGAAAGGTGGTCAAAGAAAAAGAGTGTTAGGCGAAGCGCTATTGAGACATCTCCGGGAGGAGGGTTGATGCATGTGGAGGCGTACCCCTTGCGGGAGGTGGCTCACGGGGGATATGTACATGTACCCTGGAGTAGGGGAGATTTGGCTGCCTTTACGAACATTTCCGAAGTTGCGCGAGAGTCCAGTGGAATGGTACAAACAGGTAGAGAGGTTTGTTAAGATCTCAAAGGTACTGTGGATTGATCTAAACACACTGTTTGACATTGTGGTTCCAGGAGACCTGTGGATAGCATGCAAGGTCAGTGTTGAATGGCCCACAGTGGAGCCAGACCGAGATGCTGCCACGAATGGACCTTCACCCAGGGTGATGGTAAAGTATGAGCAGGCGATCACGTGGTTGAAGACTAAGGTACCACCACAGGACATTGACTGGGTGAAGATAGATCGGACTAGGCAGGAACCGAAGGAGACAGTTCACGAGTATTAAGAGCGATTATTGCAGATTTTTAAGCAGTACAGTGGATTGGATGTGATGAATCCAAAGGACATGGGACAGTTTGTGTCTAAGTTTGTTCTGGGACTGAGACCTGATATCTGTCTCATGATACAACAACATTTAATTTGTTGGCAGAACAAGCCTCTGGACGAGATCCTGAGGTACGCGAGGTATTGCAGTGATGAGATAGACTCTAAGACAAAGAAGCTTAAGGATAAACTGATGTTAGTCCAGATGCAATCGGGAGGACAAGGTCAGTCAGGAAGTGGAACATTAGGGAGAAAATCGGGGGGACAAAAAAGGGACAACGAGGACAGCCCAAGACCCAGGATAGATCTGGCGACTCTGAAAAAGACGACCAAGTGTCACCAGTGTCATGAGGTCCGACATTGGAGACGCGAGTGCCCCCATAACCCAGAAAATCAAGGACAGGAAGAGGAGGAGGAGGTACAAGCCCCTCCGGTACAGAAAGTAACAGTAACTCAGTTTAAGACGGCTAAAGGGGAGACTTCAGCCCCTAGGGCTCCGGTTCCCCAGCCACCGAAGATTTCGACAGAGAACAAGGTTTACAAGCAGATGCCTTTCATAGTAGAAGGGGACGAGTACTATTACTTTGACCCAGTGACAGGACGGTACCTGAGTGGGGAGGAGGACTGTACCCTTGGGGCAGTTCTGGAGGTAGACCAGAGGGGACCATTCGTAGAGGCTGATGTAGATGGACATCCTACCACCTTTTTGGTTGATACTGGTGCTACCCGTTCTACTGTACGGTCTGCGGTAGTCCCCAACCTACCCCTTTCAGGACAGACTATCCAAGTTGTAGGCGTTGCAAACAGAAGAATGACGAACCCACTGACTGAGCCGGTCCCAGTGAAGATCGGAAGTTTCAGGGACAAACATCAATTCGTAGTGTGTGATTCCAGTCCTGTGTGTCTGTTAGGAAGAGATCTCCTGTGTAAACTCAATTGTACCATCTACTGTACCCCCAAGGGAGTGGAGTTGCAGACAAATGATGATGATGCTGCCTTTAAGGTTGCAAATACGCGTGTGTGCATAGAATTGTATCCTGCTTTAACGGTGGAAGAACTCCCTTGGGATTTGAGGGATACAGTCTCACAGGAGGTGTGGGACTTTACAGGAGAGGAGATCGGTTTGATTAGAGGAGTAGAGCCAGTTAAGATTCAAGTAAGGCCGAATGCTGAGTTCCCAAGAACACCCCAATACAAGTTGACTCCGGAAACTATTGCAGGAATAAAACCTGTGATCGAATCCATGATTAGACAGGGAATTCTGAAGGAAGTCATGGGCAGTCCATGCAACTCCCCGATTATGGGTTTGCAGAAGCCTAGCGGGAAGTTCAGGATTGCGCAGGATTTACGAAAGGTGAACAACATAGTTGTTCCATGTTGTCCAGTGGTACCGAATCCATCAGTGATACTGTTTCAGATACCGTTCCAAGCTGAGTGGTTTACTGTAATTGATCTGTGTCAGGCTTTCTTCTCGATTCCCTTGCATGAGGAGAGCCAATTTCTTTTTGCGTTCAAGCTGGAGAATCGTGTTTTAACGTGGTGTCGTATCCCTCAAGGGTACACGGAGAGCCCATCGATCTTTAATCAGTTGCTGAAAAGGAATCTTGAGAATCTGGTACTGCCGCTGAACTCCGTTCTTGTACAGTACATAGACGACCTCCTTGTTGCGTCAGAGACAGAAGACGCTTGTAGAGTTGACACCATTGCCTTGTTGAACCATTTGGCAGAGAATGGACACAAGGTATCCCCCAGCAAAATACAGTACTGTTTGTCTGAAGTACAGTATCTGGGTCACAGGATATAGAAGGGAAAGAGGAAAGTGTCGCCTGACAGGATTGAGGCGATCATGAAAATGATGGTGCCTTCGACCCAGAGAGAGGTTAGGATGTTCCTGGGTATGGTTGGCTACTGTCGCCAGTGGATTGCCAATTTTTCCCTGAAGGCGAAACCATTGCAGAAACTGACGCACAAGGATGTGAGTGATCCGGTACCATGGGACAAAGACTGTATGATGGCTTTCCTTGGGCTGCGAGAGGACTTGTGTCGCGCTCCGGCTCTGGGAATTCCCGATTACACCAAATCATTTTCACTGTTCTGTTGTGAGCGGGAGGGGTGTGCTTTGGCAGTCTTAGCACAAGATCATGGAGGAGTCCGTAGACCAGTTGCTTACTTCTCGGCTACCTTAGACCCAGTAGCCGCAGCGTTGCCCGGATGTCTTAAATCCGTTGCCGCAACAGGTGTCAGCATTGAAAGGTGTGAAAGCATTGTGATGGGTCATTCACTGACTGTATATGTTCCCCACTCAGTAGAATTGTTGATGACCAGGACCAAAATGCAGCACTTGACAAATAATAGGCTCACATGCTACGAGCAGGTTATACTTGCTGCGGAGAATGTGACCCTTAGCAGGTGCTCGGTCTTGAATCCTGCTACTTTGATGCCATTGCCAAATGCCTTAGACGATGATTGTGAAGACCATGATTGCCTTGATGTGACTGAACTGTGCACCAAACCTAGACCGGATATTGTTGGTGAGCCACTGATAGACCCTGATGAAATTTTCTTTGTCGATGGCTCATGTGTAAGGGACAATACTGGTCAGTTGAGAGCAGCTTTTGCTGTTTGTACTATTTCTGGAATAATCGAAGCGGCCTGCCTGGAAGGAGTACACTCCGCTCAGGTGGCTGAGATAATTGCGTTGACGCGTGCCTGTTTGGCAGCCAACAAGATTCGGATCACCATATATACTGACAGCCAATATGGGTTCGGCGTGGTTCATGACTTCGGTCAGTTGTGGTCTCAAAGGGGTTACATGACATCATCGGGTTCCCCTATCAGGAATGGAGAATTTGTCAGATTACTGCTGGAGGCTTTGCAGGGTCCAGCAGAGATAGCCGTTGTGAAATGCACTGCACATAGCAAGGGTACCGACTGTGTGTCCCTGGGAAATCGTTATGCTGATGAAGTTGCACGTTACTGTGCCGAGCAGGGATACTCGTTTACTGAACAAACTGTCGAAGGGGCGCAGGGAAGGACTGAGTTAAACATGATGCTCGAGGTGGCTGACACCTGGGAAGAGTTGAAGAGCATGCAGGAGCAGGCGTCAGACTATGAGAAAAAGGTGTGGGGGACAGCTGGTTGTGTCAAAGGAGAGTTGGATTTGTGGGTTTCGGCTGATGGGAGAACGGTGTTGCCGAATGAACTGGTGAGTCCGATGGCACGACAGATACATGGTCCTGTACACCTGGGAAGAGATGCGATGATGCGTGTGTTCAGACAAACTTGGTACAATCCGAAATTCCGAACAGCTGCGGAAGCAGTATGTCAGAGGTGTGTTACATGTCAACAAATGAACGTTGAGAAAAGAACACCAGTTACATTGAGTCACATTGGGAGGTCCGGCGGACCTTTCAATAGGATGCAACTGGATTTCATTGAGATGCCGAGGTGTAATCGCCTCAGGTATGTCTTGGTGATCGTGTGTGTGTTTTCCAGGTGGGTTGAGGCATACCCAACTTGTAGGTGCGATACACTCACAGTAGCAAAGTTATTGTTGAGGGAGCTTGTGCCACGTTTCGGGGTTCCGACCTCTTTGGAATCTGACAGAGGGACGCATTTTAATAGCGAAATTGTGAAAATGCTCTGCTCTGCACTGAACATTGACCAGAGCCTGCATTGTAGCTATCGACCAGAGGCTTCTGGCATAGTGGAGCAAATAAATGGAACCCTCAAGGCCCAAATGGCGAAAGTGTGCTCATCTACGTCCCTGAAATGGCCAGATGCAATACCGTTGGTGCTAATGAACATGCGTAGTACGCCAGACAGGAGAACAGGTCTCTCACCTCACGAAGTATTGATGGGGAGGGCTATGAGGCTGCCATCTGTTCCTTCAACAGCCTTGCTAAATATCACAGATGATCTGATTCTTGATTATTGCAAAGGACTTTCTGATGTCATCCATTCTGTGTCCCTTCAGGTGCAGACTGCTGAAATTCCGGCTTCTAGAGACCTTTGTCACGACCTGTGTCCGGGTGACTGGGTCCTGGTGCGGAAGCACGTAAGGAAAAGCTGCTTGGATGTACGCTGGAGAGGACCGTTTCAAGTTCTCTTGGTGACGAACACTGCTGTGAAGTGTGGAGGATTGCCAAACTGGGTCCATGCTTCTCACACCCGACGAGTTCCAGCACCCCTGGAAAAAACAGCTCCTCTCGTACATGAAAATCCAGACGTGGAGGAAGATCCACTGGAGGGGACAAGTCAAGCTGTGGGGGTGTCTGAAGAGGCCGGTAACTTATCTGATCGAGCTGAAGGAAATCACGACGACAGTGACACTGAGTTGAGCGCAGAACAAGCTGAAAGTGGTGATGAGCAGGGTGTGCAAACGAGAAGCAGAAGAGTGAGAAGCGCAGAGGCTCATTGGCCTGAGAGGCGGAGGTGATTGAACGTAAGACTGGCTTCCGAAAGAGATCTTGCTCATGTATCTGAAGAATCAGACCAGGAAGAGGGAGAACAAGAAATAGAGCAAGGAGGTCCGAGAAGGTCCAGGAGGGTGAGAGTACCTTGTCGAAGATACGCCACTCCTGAGTGGACCTACCCTGTGACAGATGCCCGGTGTACTGAGATCAGGGAGGGTGAGGGCTGTGACAGTGACCAGTACGAATCCAAATGTTAAGTTGGAAGTGGTGCTGTTGGTACCAGGACTTGAGATCGAGGGCGTACTGACACTCACCGTTCCTAATCCCCCTTACCTAAGCAAGATACGTGATTTAATCCTGAATAGACTGATTTTTCCTACATTTGGTCCAGAAAAACCATCTCATGAATCGATTGTGCTTCGCATGGAACTTCTGGAATACGTGCTAAGTGCAGTAGGAGCAAGTGTGATCATTGATTACTAAAGACTTTTGTAAATTGCTGAACTAACCTAGAGCCGAGTGGAAGAAGAAGAAATTTAGGGACTTTCCACAGAGGACGGAGAAGGGTTAGGGTTGTCTGTTGTTGATGCAAGTGAAGAACTAAAACGGGGATTTCTGCTTTCAGAGGTGTGGTTCGAGAGACTCAAATAACCAAGAAAGAGACTTTGGGTTGTTGCTGAGAACGAACTACATTGTTCCGAGACCATGGAGGCTGGAAACCCGACTCGTAGGGCTAAGTGCATTGTAGGCACCCTTATAGGAGGAGTGATATTCTTTATTTTTTTAGTAGTTATAGTTTCCTATTTAGTACCACACGAGCAGGCAGTGGAGGTTGAGGGAACACCGACACCTACCACTCCTAGCAAGAAAGAGGTCAAATTAGGAGCAGAGAAGGCTTTGCTATTAGAAGAGAGTCGTAGGTTACATGCAGATCTGTCTAAAGGCAATTTTAAGCAGAATGCGTATGCAAAGTTGTTGTATGAATACATTGATGCAATGGATGCGAAAGACTGCTATGTGTGTATGCAATTGCCGGCTTCAGTAGATGAGGGTATTAGATACCATCACCTTCCATTGACATATGGAATTTCATGTAGTTTGCTGCTTAGCATATTTTATGGGCGAAACCATTTTGAGTATTTCTTTTCGAATTATGATGTTGTGCTTCCAGGAGTCCCTGCTTACAAACACCTGAATAAGTTCGATTATTATAAGTCAGAGGATAGACTTGGATATTTCTTCATTCCAACACAAGAGTTAGACACTTCATATGCTCACCGACACAATTTGACATGTTTGCTATCAGAGACAGAGAAAAAGTTCATAGAACAAGTAGAGGACAGGTACAAAAAGCAAAAACAGTTGCGAGATTCACGGCAAGGTAAAGTTGATTGGACGGATGAGGAAAAGCAGCACAGGTCAAGAGGGAGTTATGGTCCAATAGCTCTAGATGAAGTGCAGAAAGGGAAGTTGTGCATTCACAGACCACAGACGTATTATGAAAATGTGTATGTGGGTGATACTACATGTGAACACACTTTCACATTGGAGTATTACACGAAGGATTTCTTGCAGAGCGTGGTGCAGGTGATTCCTACAGTTTATTTTGTCTGCGGAAGGAATGCGTATGTAAGATTACCGGAGAAGTGGTATGGAACGTGTTATCTAGCGATAATTTTTCCCAAGATTTACCATACTGAGGATTTTGCTCTCTTGGAGGGGGGACATCAGGCGAGGGTAAAGCGAGGTGAAAGTGCTGGTGCAATAGTTGGAGACGTGTTTGGAGCAGTGATACCCATGTTGGGAGTGATTTTGAATGACGTGAAGATACGGCGGTTGGCAACTGTGGTGGATGAACTGTCCATGAGTACAGCTAAGTCATTAGTGTTGGTTGAGGGTGAGTTGTTGTCGATAAGGACAATGGTTTTACAGAACCGTCTTGCCTTAGACGTCCTTCTAGCAAAAGAAGGAGGAGTCTGTAAACTTTTGAAGGTACAGGAATGTTGCACGTATATTCCAGACAATTCCAAGGATCTGGAGAAATATATAAGTAACATTACCGCCATTCATTATGAAATTGAGGATTTAACGCAAGAGAACGTGTGGGAGAAGGTTGGCAAGGGAGTTGTAAATGTTGGAAACTGGTTTGCAAATCTGGGAAGGAGTTTCCTTACGTTTGTACTGAAACCCCTCATCATAGTTGTGGCATGTGTGGTTGGGTTGTGGGGTTTGGTAAGAGTGTACAAGTGGTATAGGTCAACTAGATTGGAAAGATCGATGAGAGTGCAAGAACAAAGAATGGAGAGACTGAGCTTGTCTTGACTGGCGGCTCATCCAGGCCTTGGTCCCCTGCCTTCTGGCCCCCTATTCTTGGCCCCCCTCCCACTCCGGTTCCCTCCGTCAAAACATTGGGCATCAAGGTCAGTCAGGACCTGTCCATGCATGGCCAGGTCAGTGCCGTGGTGTCCTCCTGCTTCCTCTCCCTCCGGATCATCCGGAAAATCTCCCGCTTTTTTTCTCTGGACTCTCTCAAAATCATCATCTCTGCCCTCATCACTTCCCGCCTTGATTATGGCAATAGCTTGTTCGCAGGCATTCCTGCCTACGAAACCTGCCGCCTTCAAGCTATCCAAAATCAGGCTGCCCGTCTCATCTTTCACTTACCCAAAACCCATCACATCACTCCTGTCCTCAAATCCCTCCACTGGTTACCCATTCTGCAGAGATCTTTGTTCAAGCTAGGGTGCCTTGTTTATCGGGCCCTTGATCACTCTGCACCGGCTTTCATCAATTCTCTGATTTCCTGTCACACCCCTGCCCGCACTCTCCGTTCATCCTCTTCTGCCCTCCTCACTGTTCCCCGTTTCCACAAATCTCGCACTGGTGGAACTAGATTTTCTGTTCTTGCTCCCCGGTTCTGGAACTCCCTTCCTCTCTCTTTGCGTTCTATCCCCATTTTTTCACACTTTCGTAAAGCGCTAAAAACTTTTCTGTTTGCCCTGGCCTACCCCCGCTAAACCTCCTGGCCCTGTCTGTTCTGTTCCTTAGAGCTCTCAGCGCCAGGAAGCCGCTTTGGCCATCGTGCGCTCTACAAATAATTTCATTCATTCATTCATTCACTGCAGGACAGTCAATATCGGAGCTTGAGAGCGATGGAGATGCTCAAGCGGGGGAAAGTGGCGACAGGCTCTGTTTAACTCGGTTCTTACCCTCAGGGATGGTGTGATGATGGTGATGACACAGGTCATCAAAGGGGGGAACTGAGAGAGCGCCAAACAGAAGTAAAATTTGTAGGGGTGTATCATATGCACAAGTAGTTAACACCCGCATATATAGAGGATTTACTAATCGTGTTCAAATGCAATGTAGGGCTGAGAACTAATGTACTTGGTATTAGAATTAAATGGAGAGCTAATGTTAAGAGTTTTGAAAATCAATAATGCCGTTTTAACATAGAGATGTCGTTTGATGTGAAGTCTTTCATTAATAAGAGATGTGCTCCGACTTTGTTCTCCCTCTTTATAAATGGGGTGGCAGACCATTTGAGAGAGGACCCAGCGGATGCCCCCACCCTGGCTTGGGAAAAACACCTACCCTCCTCTTTGCTGATGACACTCTGCTCATGTCTAAAACCCCCTCTGGTCTCCAGAAACTTCTAGACCGGTTCAGCGGCTTTTGTAAAGATCGTGGCCTTACAATTAATACCACCAAAACCAAATTGATGGTTTTGTCTAGAAATAAAAAATCGAGGAAAATCCACATTGCATTGAATGGCACTTTATTGGAGGAGGTTGATGCATTTGATTACCTTGGGGTCAGAATAAACCGCAAAATGAAGTGGGATGCTCATATTGCTAAGATGTTGCTTAATTTTAAAAGGGTGACAGGAGCAATAGCCAGAGATCACCGTTTGACATCCAGCAAACCCATTAGCCCTGTCCTAGCAGTGTACGAGGGTAAGGCGCTGTCTGCTGCAACCTATGGCTCCGAGCTCTGGGGGTCTGAAAGAGTCACTGTTCTAGTCACAGCTGAGCACAAATTTATGAGAGAGTTAGTGGGTCTCCCGGTCTCCACCCCTATTAAACCGTTACTCCATGACTTAGGACGCCGCTCAATCAAAGACATTGTCGGTCTCCGACCTTTATTATTTTGGGTCCGCCTGAGAAGGACGCCGGATCTTAGCCACTACGCGGCAGTCCTTGACGAACTTATTGAGTTGGATGGCTTTGGGGTGATTCCGTGGCTGAAAAATTTAAGGGACCTGGTGATTAATATGGGACTTAAAGAAGAATGGCTATCACAGCAGCCCCCACCGAAAGACACTGTTAAAAAGCTGTATTGGGAGAGGATCGAAGAAAGGGACTCGCTAAACCCAAAGTGGGGTGCTCTAACTGACCAATTTCTATCACATTAGCCAATGCCGAGGCTGGAGCCATTCCTTGATTTTATTACCTTACCAAGAGACAGATCCTTGTTCCTTAAAATGAGGCATGGCACCTTGCCCCTGAATATCTTCACCAGCAGGTGGAAAAACTTTAAACATCACCAAATGGCATGTCCGGGGTGCCCTAATCCCACTGAAACGCTTGGGCACTTCCTGTTTGCCTGTAGGGCATACAAGGGGGCAAGGAAAAGTTGGCTACGCCCAGTTTGTAGAGAACTGGGGACACGGCAGTGCTCAGTGGCCCTTCGCATCCTGACAACGGACACTACCTCTATGATGATAATTGCCGGGGTTGCAAAATTTCTGGGGAGTGCATGGCAAATACGATCCAAGCTGGTGCGATTGAGTATTGGGTAGATGTTTGAATTCTGTAATTCTGTTTGAATTAGCACTTTACTTACTAGCACCTTTTTTGCTGTGACATACTCATCTGGATTCTTGCCCTTTTTTTTAACTCTGAATTTGTAGAAAAATTTATTTTTTAAACAAAATTTATATCTGAATACTCCTTTAGAAATTTTTAACCTTTTTATGATGTAATTGTATTTTAACTCAATTCATGATGTATTTACTTGTATGATACCTTGCTATCGAATAAAGTATTACAACAACAAAAGATGTGTTTTAATAGATCATCATTGTGACTCTAGATCTGCTTTATTCAAATTCATAGTTGTACCTTTTAAACGTGATAAAATTGCTTGAGATAGAAAAATGTATTTTGCTTTAAAGATGGAGGCTTAAAGAACGAAATATATTGTTTATGCTAGGATGTTGGGCACATAAACGTGCAGAGGCCCAGTTCATGAAAATCGTGTAGGCCTGATCGAAGATGCCTTGCTTAGCATTAAATCGTAGAAATGTTTTTGGAGAAAGCTGCCTTTAGCTAAAGTCAATTGCAACATTAAGAAATTGTGAGCCGATTCACATGTATTCCTTTGCAGGTGCAGGACCAAGTAGATAGTGGAGTAGAAGGGCCCATTGTGTATGAGTGTTAGGATACTAGGCTCAGACATGGAGGAGTAGCCGAGGAATTTAAGAAAGCAACTTGAAGCGAAGGAGAGCCTGGGACCCAAGGAAGTTTTAACGGACAAGGATGGAAAGGTGCCATAATGGAAAAATCTGAAAACCAACACCTTTGAGAGGGGCGTACCTGAAGGCGTGTCGTCCGCATTGTGGGGTTTTGTATTAGGGACAGCACCCCGAAGGAGGAGGTAGAGTAGATGAGCCGAGGAGCGAGAGGGAGCGGTTGACCAGGCAGAGAGCTTAGCTATGACTGAGGAGTCTTTAGACTAAGTCGAAAGAAAGTGAGTGGACTTCTTTGGAAGTCGCCACTGCTGACACCTTTATTAGATTGGGCTATTGTTGAGTAGGGATGTCACTTAGTATAGTGTAGGGACAGATTAACCTGAATTTTTACCTTTTATCAATGCACACTAAAACTCAGTTTATAGCAATTCTTGTTAGCCTGATGATTCTTGAATTGATTCTTGTATTATTCCTGAGCCGTCTGAGACTCTTCCGTAGGATTATGTTTGTATTAGTGCCTGTTTATCTTCTAAACCTTTTGCTGAGGTGTTTATACCTCCAGTTGTTTTTGGCTTTGTAATAAATCTTCAAACTTAGTCCTTAGTCGGTGGTTCTTTGGGGGAAACAGTGGGAATCGTTGAAGTTGATTGACTATTGTTAGATAGATTGCCTAAATCATTCTATGACAGGTAAAAAGGTCCAGTCGACCTGAGACATTAAAATTGCAATATGCGAGGCTTTGTAACCAGTCCTGTAATTTGGGAGCAGTTTTCCGGCCCCAATGTAGGGCGACCTCTTTTGGCCAAAAGTTGTCCTAAGGAGGCCAGTTTTCTGACTTTTTTGGGGATCTGTACCATGTATCCTAACACCGCAATCTCAGTGAAGGGATTCAGAGAGATGCTGATTATTTTCCCCAAGGTCGTGTGTACGCCCGTTCAGTTGAGGGCAAGACCAATCTATGTGTATGAAATCGGCATGTGGTGCGACACATTTTAAACATTAGCGGGACCTGTTGGTGTCTATCCTGTGTGCCATGGCAGGAGGAAAGTAGGCCCGGCACAAAAATTTAAAGTGAATCAGTTTGTGCCTACTGTTTAGGGATATATCTTTAGTGGCCTCGCAGCACTTTGTCCATTGGTCGTCCGTTATGGACCCCCCAATATCTGCCTCCCAGGTTTACCGAAGTTTAGTGTCACATATTGGTTTAATGTCCATGCTAGCCTTGTACATTTTGGAAATTAGTCGAGCCCCATCCAGATTCTCTATCACTAGTGTAAGTGGGAGGTAGAAGTCCTGCTCGATAGGGAATGTGGGAAATGTGGCCCGGAGAGCCGACCTTACACAGGTCATGACAAAACACGACATAAAACTGCAATCTGCCATCCTGGCGTCCTCATCTAGTGAGAAAACATGCCCCTCGGGGAATAGATCCCCTATTTTGCTAATGCCTAGTGTAGTCAATGTGCGCTGTACCAGGCCCTCTCCTGTGAGCGGGAACCATCGAGTATTTGGCAGGGGGGAGGGAGGATGAATATAGATGCCCAACGCCGGTGAATTTCCTCAATTTCCCCCAAGCCCAGGAGGTGGTAGAAACTGTCTGTATGTCACATCTGTCTCGAGGGAATCCTCCAGGGAGTACTACGGATAGCTTATCCGGAAGTACAAGGTCCACTTCTGGTAGTAGAAATGGTATACGTGCATCTGGATGATACCAGGCGTGGGCATATCGACATTGTGCCACTAAATAATATAGTTGGAAGTCTGAGATGCTATACCCCCCCTCTGTCCACTCTACACATCCTTCATTTCCATTCCACCAGGGTACAGTGAGGGAGCACACACCAGTTGGGAAGGAGTCCTACCACAACCACTCTCAACCAGAGCTTGACCAAGGCACTTCAACAGGTGAAAGAGGTGTCTTGCACCCTGAGATTTAGTTTTCCCCAGTTCACCTACCTGCACCATGCCTACCTCTCATCGCAGAACATCCAATGCATGTTCCCAACCATGAACCTTGAGTGTCCCCGGTGGAAGCTGGCTCATGCCAGTTTTTACCACATGGTGTGGGATTGCCTACCTCTACAAGCAGTCTGAGAGAGGTTGCAAGTGCTGTTGCAGACTTGGTGGGCCACCCGCTAACGCCCACACCCGAATCTTGTTTACTGGGGATCCGCACCAGGGCCCAGGGTGAAAAACACATTCACAGGTCTATAGACCTCGCTTTTGTCCTGTTAAAGGGACAAATGGTGATGTCATGGAAATCGCCCACTCCACCAGATCTCCAGCACTGGCTGGCCGCATTGTTGACATGGACACACACAGAAATGAACACCTCCAAGCTACTCCGGACAATAAGGGGGTATCGTGCAATAAACCACACTCCAAACCATGTAAGCGTAAAAGGCCATTTATTAGGACTAGGTTGCACATATTAAATCAGCTCAATACTGTTACTTAATTAAAATGAACATTTTAACAACAACAGTTACTATCTCAGTCCCCGCGCTATTAGCAACTCCCATCTCGTCCTCACCCTTCTCCATTTCTCACTATGACCTTGTTCCACGTTACCCCAAACTCTCCTTCAACCGTCCTCCAATCATTCAATCATCCATCCTTGAAGCTCTTTCCATTGCTCATTGCATCCTGCACCCGCCATCAGTCACCTGTGCACTCTTCACCTCCTCGAGGGGTGGATCTGCCCGTCTGTGACTCACCACCCCTCCAAAGTTCCGCCTACACACGCAATCTGTCCTAAACTGGCCCGCTATAACCGTCCTTAACCCTGAACTCACTCCTGTTACTTGTAGGGTGGGTGGGTAAGTGGACTAACCTTTGCCTGAACAACCAACCCCTCCCCGGTGGTGTTCGGTGTCAGTAGGAGGCAGGGTCCAACTCTTCTGACACATATACAGCCTAAAGAAAAGGGGGTGGTGATGAACAGAGTGCCTGAATTAAGCAGACCACTCTTACCCAGTCCAAAGATCAGGGCTTGATCCATCACCGTTTTTTAGCTCACTGCACCATCCCAGCTTAGAACTTGGCTATATGCAAATTAGTCTGTTCCTGTCCCAGTGCATGATGGGAACAGGGCAAACCAAACTACCAAGCCAATTCTTATACTGGGAAGGAAACAAGCTTCCGGGGACCGGTTTCTGCCATTTCAGGCGTCGTCGGCCCGGCTTGCTTGAATCCTGATGGTGCAATGAGCAAGGGACTCACATCTGAGTATACCCTTCCACGCTTATGGTGGACAAAATGATTCAGAAAAGGGGGTGGTGATGAACAGAGTGCCTGAATTAAGCAGACCACTATAACCCAGTCCAAAGATCAGGGCTTGATCCATCACCGTTTTTTAGCTCACTGCACCATCCCAGCTCAGAACTTGGCTATATGCAAATTAGTCTGTTCCTGTCCCAGTGCATGATGGGAACAGGGCAAACCAAACTACCAAGCCAATTCTTATACTGGGAAGGAAACAAGCTTCCGGGGACCGGTTTCTGCCATTTCAGGCGTCGTCGGCCCGGCTTGCTTGAATCCTGAAAAATGATTCACCACCCCCCCCTTTTCTGAATCATTTTGTCCACCATAAGCGTGGAAGGGTATACTCAGACATGAGTCCCTTGCTCACTGCTCCATCAGGATTCAAGCAAGCCGGGCCGACGACGCCTGAAATGGCAGAAACCGGTCCCCGGAAGCTTGTTACTTTCTGGTGAAGAATTGGCTTGGTAGTTTGGTCTGCCCTGTTCCCATGATGCACTGGGCCAGGGACAGACTAATTTGCATATAGCCAGGTTCTGAGCTGGGATGGGGCAGTGAGCTAAATAACGGTGATGGATCAAGCCCTGATCTTTGGACTGGGTAAGAGTGGTCTGCTTAATTCAGACACTCTGTTCATCACCACCCCCTTTTCTGAATCATTTTGTCCACCATAAGCGTGGAAGGGTATACTCAGACATGAGTCCCTTGCTCACTGCTCCATCAGGATTCAAGCAAGCCGGGCCGACGACGCCTGAAATGGCAGAAACCGGTCCCCGGAAGCTTGTCTCCTTTCTGGTGAAGAATTGGCTTGGTAGTTTGGTCTGCCCTGTTCCCATGATGCACTGGGCCAGGGACAGACTAATTTGCATATAGCCAGGTTCTGAGCTGGGATGGGGCAGTGAGCTAAATAACGGTGATGGATCAAGCCCTGATCTTTGGACTGGGTAAGAGTGGTCTGCTTAATTCAGACACTCTGTTCATCACCACCCCCTTTTCTGAATCATTTTGTCCACCATAAGCGTGGAAGGGTAAACTCAGACATGAGTCCCTTGCTCACTGCTCCATCAGGATTCAAGCAAGCCGGGCCGACGACGCCTGAAATGGCAGAAACCGGTCCCCGGAAGCTTGTCTCCTTTCTGGTGAAGAATTGGCTTGGTAGTTTGGTCTGCCCTGTTCCCATGATGCACTGGGCCAGGGACAGACTAATTTGCATATAGCCAGGTTCTGAGCTGGGATGGGGCAGTGAGCTAAATAACGGTGATGGATCAAGCCCTGATCTTTGGACTGGGTAAGAGTGGTCTGCTTAATTCAGACACTCTGTTCATCACCACCCCCTTTTCTGAATCATTTTGTCCACCATAAGCGTGGAAGGGTATACTCAGACATGAGTCCCTTGCTCACTGCTCCATCAGGATTCAAGCAAGCCGGGCCGACGACGCCTGAAATGGCAGAAACCGGTCCCCGGAAGCTTGTCTCCTTTCTGGTGAAGAATTGGCTTGGTAGTTTGGTCTGCCCTGTTCCCATGATGCACTGGGCCAGGGACAGACTAATTTGCATATAGCCAGGTTCTGAGCTGGGATGGGGCAGTGAGCTAAATAACGGTGATGGATCAAGCCCTGATCTTTGGACTGGGTAAGAGTGGTCTGCTTAATTCAGACACTCTGTTCATCACCACCCCCTTTTCTGATACATATACAGCCTAACCTAAGCCCTCCCCTTCCCCTAGCTGAACCGAAGACTGGTCTGCAAGTCTCACTTCCCCCGGGGCCAACATCAAGCACTGATGGAAAATGCTGGGACTCCATCTCCTCAAAGTCAAAGCGAAAAGAAATATGCACCCACCGTGAAGCATATCCCTCGAGTGCCATGGACAGCACCGAACATAAGCAAATGATTGAGAAGTACACTGCCACAGGACCAAGATCACATGCCGGCCTGCGGGACCACATACCACAAGGACCACTATCTCACTATAACTCCAGACGAGCTTAATTGCAATCAACTGATGCACTTGAAATCACCCTGGCCGTCATGGCACCCTGCCGTTTCTGGACGTCAGCCCTCCATGTACACGAGAAGTCATCCCTGCACCCCCCCAAGACCTAGAACACTTGCCCGTCAACTGCCCATTTTAACATCACGACTTACCTGTTCCAGCAATTGAGTCCACAGTTACACTAGTTCCTGGTTTGTTAATCAGGTTTTAGTTACAGCATTTACAAGGAAGACGACCAATGCAAGGATATTTGGACCTGATGTCAGACATGCTATGTTATGTAAGGATATTATATAATACCTGTATGACTAACTGTTACAATGATGCCACGTATTGTCATGAAAAATTAATGAAACACATTCTTTTTAAAGTAGGCACTAGGTTGTCTCATGTTACTAAATACACCAATTTGCAGAGAAGACTCCACAAGTTCAAATCTTTGTTGAAGACTTTACTTTTTTTTTTACTGATAGTAGGTTCTATTTCTCTTGTATGCCACAAGGTTTACAGAACCCAGATGTATATGGTGTGGTGTGCTAAAAATGTCATAACCATCAGCCCAATAAATCAAAACAATATGAAGAAACTCATTCTCTTTTTATATTTCTAATGTTTTGCCAATAGAACTGCAGCAGTAGCCTGTTAGAAATGTGGGTCTCTAGATGGCAGAGGTAGGTACCTTTGTCCAAATAGGCACCCTTGCTTCTAGTCGGGATAAGGGGGATACACTTCTAAAATAACTCCTACCCACCCCCTTGGTAGAGGTGAACAGGCAGACAGGCTTATCTCAGAGGCAGTGTGTAAAGCATTTGTGAACATGTACAATAATTCAGTGAAACACTACAAATGGACACCACACCAGTTTAGAAAAATAAGTCATCTTTATCTAATCCAAAACAAGACCAAATGACAAAAATCCAAAATACAGTAATACAAATATGACTTTCATATGGTAGAAATAGTTCAGTTCAAAGCAAATTTCAGATGCAATACCTTTCACACAAAGTAACTGGGATGCGTCACGCAAACAAACAAAAAGGGCCACAGGGAAGGTGATGCGTTGGTTCCTTACACTCAGGGAAGGTGATGCGTCGGTTCCTTGCTCCGGGGAAGGTGATGCTTTGGTTCCTTACTGCTGCGCAGGGGAGGTGATGCATTGGTTCCTAACCGGAGAGGAGGTGATGTGTCGGTTTCTTACTGCCTCCCCCAACAATGTGACAAACTTGGCGCCTCGATGCAATGCGGTACAAAAGGGGGTGGTGATGGACGGAGCATCTCAATCAATCATACACTCACACCCAGTCAAAAGATCTGGGTTTAATCCATCACCGTTCTTTAGCCCACTCTGCCACCCCAGTTCAGACATGGCTATATGCAAATCAGTCTGACCCTGTGCCTCATGGGAACAGTCCAGCCCGAACTGCCAAGCCATGTCTTCCCTGGACCGGAAACAAGCTTCCGAGGACCGGTTTCTGGCATTCCAGCCGTCTTCAGCCCGGCTTGCTTGAATCCAGTGGCAAAGTGAGCAAGGGACTCAAGTCTGAGCATACCCTGCCACACTTATGGCGGCCAAAAGCGGTACAAAAGAGGGTGGTGATGGACGGAGCATCTGAATCAATCAAACACTCACACCCAGTCAAAAGATCTGGGTTTAATCCATCACCGTTCTTTAGCCCACTCTGCCACCCCAGTTCAGACATGGCTATATGCAAATCAGTCTGACCCTGTGCCTCATGGGAACAGTCCAGCCCGAACTGCCAAGCCATGTCTTCCCTGGACCGGAAACAAGCTTCCGAGGACCGGTTTCTGGCATTCCAGCCGTCTTCAGCCCGACTTGCTTGAATCCAGTGGCAAAGTGAGCAAGGGACTCAAGTCTGAGCATACCCTGCCACACTTATGGCGGCCAAAAGCGGTACAAAAGGGGGGGGTGATGGACGGAGCATCTGAATCAATCAAACACTCACACCCAGTCAAAAGATCTGGGTTTAATCCATCACGTTCTTTAGCCCACTCTGCCACCCCAGTCGATGCAATGCAACGATGCGTGGTTTCTTCCAGCTCCCAGCGGAAAACAGTCTCTAGAGGTCCAAAACAACAGCAGGCACCTCTTTGCAGGTCAGAACTCCCAGCAATGAAGTTCAAGGGAGCTGGTGGTGAAGTCTTTGTTTCCCTGAGACTTCAGAACAGGAGGCAAGATCAGTTTCAAGCCCTTGGAGATCTTCCTCAAGCAGGGGACAAAGCAAACAGCAAAGTCCTTTTCTCCATTCCTTGGCAACAAGTAGCCACTGCAGACCAACCCCAGATAGCAAACAGCAGAGCGGCAATATTCTTCCTCAGCTTCTCCGGCTCTTCTCCTTGGCAAAGATTCCTCTTGATTTCCCAGACGTGATTTAAAAGTCTGGCGTCAGGGCCCCTATTATTATACGCAAAAACCCTTTGTTCTCTGAAAGCAGAGAGGGTCTGTACCCAGCCAAAACCAGTTCTATGGGGCACTTTACAAGTGCACAACAACCTCTGTTGTGAGTGTGAGCCCTGGCTCCAGGCGCACCACACGGGGGCAGAGCAATAATTGTGGAAGGCAGGCACAGCCCTATTCAGGTGCAGGTGCTACTCCCCCCACCCCTCCAAATGAAGACCAGGCCTATTCAGCCCAGCCCTGACTCATCAGGCTCTCTGGACCCACTGCACCTCTCCAGGCCCTGTTATCCAAAAGCCCGAAATGCAATACACAAACCTAGCATAGGTACACTTGATTGTTAGGCAAGAAAATACCTACTGTCTAAAAGTGGTATTTTCAAACACAGAATGTAAAAATCACCCTCACTGAAAGATGCATTTTAACATTCTGAGTTCAGGCATACTAAACGTTATTTTCCTATCTTGTTCCCAGGGGCAGCTATGTCTATAAGATGAAACTAGTTACTTACCTGTACTCTATGGTTCTTCAGTATTGATATCTTTCATAGATTCACATGCTTGTATCTTCCCCGTCGTCATGGTGGGAGTCTAATGGTAAATGAATAACAATAGCAGTAAAAGAAAAAACTGCAAAACAAAACCATCAGGAAGTATAGAGTTTGGCAGCCTGTCATCATTATTATGTGGTCCAAACGCCAGCCAATCAGCTGCCAGCCCTGAAATCACACTCCCCAGCAGAGCCACCATACCTCAGATTTCCAGCCCCAAGTGTGAGCCAAGGATGTATCTAGAGATAAAAAGTGGTCTACCTGTGAAAACAGGGAGGCGGGCGGGCCGCATGTGAATCTATGAAAGATATCAATACTGGAGAACCATAGTGTACAGGTAAGTAACTATTTTCTTCTCCAGTATTGAATCTTTCATAGATTCACATGCTTGTATCAGAATAGAGAGCAGTACTTATACCATGTTGCATTTCCAGGATAGAACCCTTTTTTCTTAGGGATCTGCTCCTTATTTCCAGAATAGAATAATGACTTATAATAAAGAAACGTGTGTCTCACTGCATGTCACATTGTGAACATGATACTTTAAAATACCCACAATACATAGTAAAACCCTCCAATGAAAATATAGAAGAGGAAACATTTTTTACAAGAAAAGAAAATAGCATGGTAGATATGGTCTGAGAAATACGTTAGTGAAACAGGTGCCGTAGAACTGCTTGTCCCACCGCTGCATTCGCTTTAGACGCTGTATCCAGATAGTAGTGCCTGGTAAACATGTGTGCATTTGTCCATGTTGCCGCTCTGCAGATGTCCGGGAGCGATACTCCTGCGAGCAAAGCCGCTGAGGTTGTCATCTTCCTCGTTGAATGAGCGCGAACTCTGGATCGCAGAGGCTTTCCGGCTTTCTCAGGGCATAAAGAAATGGCAGAAAATATCCATCTAGAAATACTAGATCGTGAAAGAGTCAAGCCTTTTATGGGCCCGGAAAAGGCCAGAAACAGTTGGTTTGTCTTTCGAAAAGATTTCGTTTTGTCGATATAGAATTGTAGGCATCTGTTGATGTCCAGTGTATGCAGAGATTTTTCCGCTGCAGAAGAGGGGTTCTTAAAATATGTAGGCAACACAACAGGTTCATTGAGGCGAAAAACGGAGGGGACTTTAGGAATAAACTTAGGATTTGTCCTGAGTATGACCTTATCTTGTTTGAATTGAAGAAATGGTTCTGCACTCGAGAAAGCCTGGATCTCACTGGCCCTCCTGGCTGAAGTGAGGGCAAGCAGCAAGGCCACCTTTCAAGAAAGTAACTGTAACTCAGCTTTGTGAACTGGTTCGAACGGAGGCTTCAAGAGTTGCGTCAGGACTGTGTTAAGCTGCCATGGAATTGACGGATGCTTAAATGGAGGGAACACTCTGAAGAGCCCTTTCAGAAATTCCTTTATCACCCTCTGAGACCTAAGAGATGGACAATTTGGTGTTCTGCGATATCTTGAGATAGCTGCAAGATGTACTTTGACCAATGCATGGGAGAGTCCTGCCTTGGCTAAGTGTAATAGGTAAGGAAGAATTTGCTCTGCAGAAGAGTGAAAAGGGTGCAGAGCTTGAGTGGAACACCACTGGCAAAATCTCTTCCATTTTGTTGTGCAAGTTTTATTCCTTGAAATTGCTCGAGATTGAGAAAGGATATCTTGGCATTCCTGAGAGATATTTTAGGAATGAAATTCGTGCTCATGAGGTTCCAGGATGACAAGTTCAGTGATGTCAACTGTGGATGAAGAACTTGTCTTTTGTTCATTGAGATTAGATCTTGAATCAGAGGAAACTGTACTCTGGGGGTCACTGACCACAGGAGGAGCTCCCAAAACAAGAACTGTCTCGGCCATGCCGGGGCTATCAGAATCAAGTGGCATGGTTCCGGCCTCATTTTCCGTAATATCCTCGGTATCAGGGGGAATGGGGGGAATGCGTACGTAAACATTCCTGTCCAGCGGAGATGTAGAGCATTTCCCCAGGATCCCGCTTGAGGGAATCTGCTTGCAAAATGTTTGCATTTCTTGCTGTGGTGATTTGCAAACAGATCCAGAGATGGAGTGCCCGATCAGCGAAATATTCGCAAGAGTTGATCTTGAGCTAATTCCCACGAAACACTGGCTGATCTGCTTAGGATGTCTGCCCTTGTGTTGTGAACTCCCGGAACGTGCTGAACTTGCAGAGAGATGTTGTGCAGCAAGAGCCAGTTCCAAATCTCTTGAGCTTGTGCTGATAAGGGCTTTGATTTTGTACCCCCTTGCTTTAGCAGATAAAGCATCGTTGTCGTAGGGGGCGGAGCTAGCCGGCAACCGAAATGGCTGCCTGAGGCCAGAGCTCCTCCGTCCCAGTAAACGATCCTGAATTATCCTGTGACGTTGCGCTGATCCTTACCCTGACTGCACCACCGGAGCGAGTGCTAAGAACGAGGGCACGATTTCCTGACACCTGGCTTGTGTTTGCTGCCCGTCGTGCCGAGATCGGAGGGCGCCGAGTGGTGCGAGAGGTGGGCCTGTGAAGACGCGACCTCGAGTTTCGTGATCCCCGCAGCGCGCGACGAGAACTTGGCTGCCGCGGGTCCTGAGGAAGCCAGGCTGAGATCAGAGGCCGCGGACCCTCGAGAGAGCGGTGAGTGGGGGCGGCTGGATCACGGGGGGGGCATTGACAGGCTGCTGTGAGGACCCCTGTCTATCGGGTCTCCCACCCCCCCAGTGCTCCGAACATTGCTGCGAGGCCTGTTGCACCGCTGCTGGGGCTAGTGGAAGAGCCCACTGAGAGAAGACCCGGCCATACGTTGCTACTTGGGGCTGGCAAGGGGCCTCCTCTGCCCTTCGGGACTGCTGTGCTGATTCGCCCTCTGCAGATGGGCGCCCTGGGGGTCGTGCCCATCTGGGTTGTCGTTCTCCCCCCCTCTGACGGCTGTCTCTACCATTAAACCATCCTACGTAAAGGTAAGTGGCCGCCATCTTTTCTTCCCTATAGCATCGCTGGGGGTGTTCGCTGTTTCTGGGCGAGGAGCAAGTGGGGGTTGGCTTGGCCCAGGTGTGAAGGAGACTGTGAGGGACTGAGGCCCGCTAGATCTGACCACAGCTGCCTCCCTCTTTCATTCTCGAGGCGCAGTCACTTATTTTGGAACTACCTGGACGGAGGCAAGCCCTGTCCATTGACGATCCACTGGGCTACTCTCCTGCAGTCTGTTCTGGGAGCTTTATCCCTGTTGCCAGGGGAGCACTGACTGTTGTTATGGGGCGCTCAGATAGAACGCAGTCTAAGCTCTCCTTTGGCCCCAGAGGGACTAAGACGCGGGAAATGACGAGCGACAGACCGGGACGCCGCAGACGAGGCGCAACACCAAGACTTGCGCGGGATACTCCTTGCCATGGAGAAAAACCTGCAGGAAGGAATGGCTACCTTTGGCACGAAAATAGATGCACTCACATACCGCATGGACCGCATGGCCGAACGGCTTGACAAACACGCGGAGCGGATGGATATGTCGGAGCACCGACTTACCGAAGTGGAGGAAGCTCAGACCTCACTTGATTCGGAGAACAAACAAATTGGTAGAGCGGTGCAATCCTTCCTAGACAAAACGGAGGATTTGGAGGCCAGTTCGCGTCGATGTAACCTGCACATCACAGGCCTGCCGGAAACTACACAGACTGGCAACATGGAGCACTTCGTCGAGGGTTTGCTGAAGAAACTGCTTGGTGACACGGCGTTTTCGGCCATTTTTGTTGGGGAGCGGGCGCATCGCTCGTTGGGCCCGCGGCCTAAGCCAGGGGCTCCCCCGCGGCCCATCATTGCCAAGCTGTTAAATTACCGAGATCGTGATGTGGCACTGACACTTGCCAGAGAAAAGCAGCCATTACAGTTTGAGGGCTCTGTGCTATCCATATATCCAGACTTTACGACTCGAGTCCAGGAGGCTAGAAAGCAGTTTGCTCCTATGAAACGCCAACTAAGAGAACTAGGAGCGGACTAAGCAATGCTATACCCAGCAAAATTACGCATCAACAGACAGGGGAAGTCTATGATCTTCACCGACCCCAAAGCATTGCAAAAGGCTCTAAGAGACTGGCAGAAGTAGAAACGTTCGCCAAGGAGGGAAGCTGATGCTTCGGCGGAGGGGTCCCTGGAGGAACAGGATTGAAGGTGCACTATGCACTAACTGAGAGTCCCCTGCTACATGCTGTTGGACTGTTTTGAAGGACATGAGGGGGCCGGGGGCGAGTGTCCTTTACTATTTTTTGCAGACATGTTCCATGTTGGTAAGCCCCGCTTTTGCCCTAGCTGCGAAGGCTGGAGGTGTTGATGATTATGCTGCAGTATCCTTTATTGTATCCTCATGACCTGATTGGGGGGTTTTATTATTGATCCTTGAAAGTGTGAAGTGGCGTTCTGATTGCGGATCTTATTAGATTCGTCCCTTGCTTCTTTCATAATGCCTCTGCTTGAGAGACCTTGCTTCTTATGTGTAACACGCTCTACTAGCACAAGGAGTGCTTGGCTTCTGAGTATTTCTGCAGTTTGAGACATCCTATTATGATGATTCTGTTATTTTGCAACATCTATGGTGTAGTACAACACCCCCCTTTTTTCTTTGGTTTCTGGGACGGGGGGGGGGGGTAACGGTGGGCATTGCACATTGTATAGTTTTTTGAGTTGAATACACATTGTACTTGCGGGCTACATCTGCCTCCGTGTGATAACCACCGAATTCCTATGTGTGTGCAGGGGGGTGGGGGGGTGGGTTGTGCTGCCAGGAGTATTGATTCTTGATTGTTCTAGCATCAGGGTCTGTGTGGGAGGATGGGAGGCGTCTGTTGGGGTGGAGGGATGTACGCGGCCTAGTTGGGGTCGGGCAAGCGTGGGCGGGGGGCTGGGTTGGGGTTGTTATTGGAATTGTTTTGATTCTGTGTTTTGGACAGACTATATTGTTTAAGGCAGCAAAGCGAGACATACAAGCAGGCATGACTGGGACGGCTGTGCTCAATACATTTTGGATTGACATGTTAGGGGTTCCCCTCACACGTCCGCTATGGCAGAAACAATGACGGTAGGGGACGAATCTCCTGACACTTTACGGCTACTGACCCGGAATGTAAGGGGGCTAAATGACCACCGCAAGGTGCGGAAAATCCTCCAATATTTGGCAAGACATAGGGTAGACATTGCGATTTTGCAGGAAACACACCTTCCACTAGACAGTCCCATGCTCCGATATAGAGGGCTAGGGGGCAATGTGCACACTGCTGGATTCACCACACACGCTAGGGGGGGTCCTTACTTGGTTTAATCCGAAGTCCTCCCTAAGATGGACACCGCTGGTCATGGACAGTGCGGGGAGATACACGATCACTGGCTGTTATGGCAAAGGCAAGGACATGTGCATTGTGAACACATATGGCCCCAATTTCGACCTCCCTCACTTTTATATTGACCTAGCGGCAAAGGTTGCCATGTACTCCGAAAGTCTGGTTTGCTGTGGTGGGGACTTTAATTTGACATTACATCCTGGACTGGATAGATCGGATGGCCCGACGCGTACACATGTCACTAATATGGACTTAACTGACGTCTGGCGCCATAGGCACCCGGCGCTGGGTGGCTTCACTCACTACTCGGCCCCCCATAATATTCATACAAGAATAGATTATTGGTTTATGTTGACACGTTTCCTCCCTAATATATGTTCCTGCGTAGTATTACCACGCACCTATTTAGATCATTCACCGATCTTGCTGACTTGTACTATGCCCGCACGACGGATCCCACCATTTGCTTGGCGCTTTCCTCCATACTCATTGCTAGACCCCTCTTTAAGGAGGAATTGTTGTTGGCAATGGAAGTCTACTTCGAAACGAATGTAGGGTCGGTTGAGTCCTTCGAAACTATTTGGGAGGCGTTTAAACTTTATACTAGGGGAGTCACTATCTCCAAACATGCAGGGGTGCTGAAGTCAACTAGGGGCAGACTTGCAATACTGGAAACTAAACTTAAGGACCTGGAGTCCCTGAGGATGCAGACTGGATTTGAGTCGATAAATGAGGATATAGCGAAGACCCTTAGGGAGTATAATGAGGAGGCTGACTCGGAGGGCAAACATCTGGGAAAGTATGCCACGGCTCGGAGCTATTGCGAGCGCGAGCATCCGGGCCCTGTTCTGGCTCGTCTAGCGAAGCGCTGTAGGGATAGTACCTCTATTACGGTGTTGAGATCGGAGGACACGGACGTTCCACTCTCGAGTGGCCTAGTTGCGGAACGCTTTCGTGACTACTATGCAAAATTGTATGCGTCGAGGGGCCCAGCTCCGGAGGAGCATATTGTTGATTACCTATCCCATATTGAGCTGCCATGGCTCTCTAATACACATCGTGAATTCCTTGCTCGGCCCTTTGATAGGGACGAGGTTGCTCTGGCTCTGACAACAATGAAGAGTGGGAGCGCGCCAGGCAGCGATGGCCTCACGGTGGCCTTCTATAAGGCTTTTTCCGACCTCCTGTTACCACACCTGCTTACTCTATTTGATGACATGGCCAATTCGGGTACAATGCCGCCTTCCATGAGGGAGGCTATTATCGTCACGATTCTTAAACCAGGCAGGAACCCTGGAGACTGTGCCTCGTATCGCCCCCTTTCACTCATGAATGTTGACACAAAAATTTTCGCAAAGCTCCTTTCGAACCGCCTTCAACCTATGGTCACGTCACTGGTGGCCCCAGAGCAGTCAGGTTTTGTTCCAACTCGCAACTTCACATATAACATTAGAACTGTCTTTGCCGCGTTTCAACACACACGCCCGGAGGTGTCGGCTGTGGCTGTCTTCCTAGACATGGAGAAGGCATGTGACTCTGTCGAGTGGCCCTTCCTCCATCAGGTCCTGAGCAGGATGGGTGTGGGACAATTGTATTTACAACTCTTGTCAGTTTTGTATGCTTCACCGACAGCACGCATCCGTATAGGATCTCTGGTCACGGAGCCCATTGCGATAGGTAGAAGGACGAGACAGGGTTGCCCCCTCTCCCCGATACTCTACGCCCTAGCTGCTGAGCCTCTTGCTTGTGCCATGCGAGAGTACCACAGTCACCGAGGCATTCGCTTCCCTACTTACAACTTAATTGTGTCTACCTATGCAGACGATACGTTACTTTATGTAAGGGACCCTGCGACGCACCTCTCCTCGGTCCTGCGGGCAGTGGTTCTGTTCGGCTCCCTCTCGGGCATACATGTTAACTGGAATAAATCTATCATGTTCCCTTTGACTCCCGCCACGGAGAGATTTGAGCCGGAGTATCCGCTACAGTGGACTACGGATGCGGTCAGATATCTCGGAATACGCCTACATACGGATTCTGAGGTTGTCCTTAAAGAAAACTATGTGTGTGCGATATCTAAATTGGAAGATGAGATAGAGAAATGGATCTCTCTTCCGTTATCTCTCCTAGGGCGCCTCTCCCTAATGAAAATGGTGATACTTCCGTGATTTCTCTTTTTATTCAGTAATGTACCCATGGTCTTATCCTCTCATTTCTTCCGTAGGCTACAATCCTTACTGGTTCACCTTGCATGGGTGGGAAAGCAGCCTAGGGTCGCCTGGAATATCTTAACACGCCCCTACGCGGTGGGAGGTCTGAATGCACCAGATATGGAACTTTATTACCGCGCGGCGCAGTGTGCCCATGCCTATTCTTGGATGCATGGCCCTCAAGATGCCCCTTATGTTCGCATTGAGCGGATAGTTGCGGACCCGACTCCTCTGCCAGCACTCTTGGCGAGGCCCCGAGACCGCCATACGGGGATACTCGACTCTCTGAACTCAGTTACGCACGCATGGCATTGCATGATGGAGACTCAGGCGTGCACATTGCTGTACGCCCCGAAGGCGGCAATTGAATGGTGTTCTTGGCTAGCAACGTGCAGGGAGAAAGGAGTTCTGTTGGCTTTACATCAATAAACACTATGGGTGACTTATTTGAGGGAGGCAAGGACGCACGTGGGATGATCTCGTTACTGACGATTCGAATCCCCCACTATTAGCACGCTTTCAGTTCCATAGGGTGCGGCATGCTTTAAGGGAACTCTTAGGGGACGATATGGAAGAACCAGTGACGGTCGCAGCATTTGACTATGTGGTGAATGCCAAGTCGCCAGTAAAACTAATAACTAATCTCTATAGGATAGCCCTGTCCGAAAGGACGGCGGAATACACGAAGCCGAGACTGGCTTGGCAGCACGACTTACGAATTGAGCTAGGTGAGGAAATGTGGCAATACTGCTGCGCTAGCACTAGGAAAATTTCATTAAATGGGCGCCACAGGCTTATACATTTTAAATTTTTGAATAGGACTTATTACACTCCGGATACACTTCACAGGTACCACTTGCGCGACTCCTCCGAATGCGAGCGTTGTGGGGGCCCACTGGCGGACTTTATCCATGTTGCCTGGGATTGCCCAGTAGTCTTCTCCTTCTGGCAGGCAGTTTACGGGGAGATCAACAGGGTAATGCTTCTTTCTCTGACCCCAGACCCGCTACTGGCGATTTTGGGTTACTCGAAATCCTTACGTCCTGCACATAGACGGCTTGTTGACATGGCGTTTTTAATTCCTAAGTGGTGTATTGCAAGGGCTTGGATGAGAGGCCCTCCTCCCACTCTCAAATTATGTAAGAGGGAATTGATATATTGCTGCACACAATCTGAATTATACAGTGACGTAATGCCCCCGAAGAATAGGCTGAAGAATTTTTGGTCCCTAATCCTTGATGGCACGCTAATGACAGGCGCACAGATTGAGGTTAATGGAGATGGTGGGGACGCAGATGGTGGAGGGGGGATGGGTCCAGGACATTCACCAGACACAACGCTTATGCAATCACTTGAGGAAACCCCGTGTGACAGTAATGACACAACTGTTGGGACGAGATCTGTGTAGTGCTGAGTTACATCCTCCGATTTTGCTTTGCTCCCGGAGTGTCAATGGCCTGGACGGCTGGGAACTGCAGGCTGATTTGTCCTACCTTTGATGCACACTTTTGCTGGCTTGGAGTTTATATTGATACTGACAGTCTTACTATGCAACTGTATAACTTGTGCTGCCGAATGTAATTATTTATATATTCCTGATGTATCATGTTTTGATGCTGGTCCTTTTTTTTGGAAATCTCAATAAACAAATTAATAAAAAAATAACATTTTAAAAAAGCATCGTCGTCGTATTGTCTGTCCCGACCAGTACCTGCAAATCGTGGATTCTGGGGAGGAAAGCCTGGAGGCCCAAGAACACTGCCTTTAGCTCTAAAAAGTTGATGTGAAGCTGAGCTTCTTGAATGGTCAAATGGCCTTGTATTTCGAGGGCTTGGAGGTGAGCTCCCCAACCTTGGAGTGATGTGTCTGTCGTCATGGCATAACTGGGACATTGAGGTTCGAAGAGCAGACTTTTTGATAAGTTCTCCCTGATCCTCCACCATGACAGTGCAGCCCATATTTGAGGAATGATGGTGATTCGATCCTCGAGGGACCCTTGGGATTGCACCCATTGCATGTCGAGTAGCTTTTGAAGAGGCTGCATGTGTAGCCGGCAATTGGGAACTAAGGGGATGCAGGAAGACATCATCCCCAACAATGATTTGAAGATTCTCACTGAAGTGGACCTTTTTGTTTGTAATTGTGATGCCAGATTTAAGATTTTTTGGGTGCGTTCTTCTGAAGGATACGCTTTTATTTCCTTCGTCTGGAGCCTGGCCCCTAGGAATTGAAGAGACTGAGAGTGAATGAGAGAAGATTTTTCCATATTGATCCGTAGGCCAAGGCATTGGAAGGGATCCATGCAGCATTGTAGGGATTGCAGGGTGTCTTGGTATAATGCGCCCTTTATTAGCCAATCGTCCAGATATGGATATATCTGATGGCCTTGTTGTCTCAAATGCGATGCGACTGGCGCCATGCATTTCGTAAAAACCCTTGGCGCGGATCTGAGGCCAAAGGGTAACACTTTGAACTGGTAGTGGCGCCCTCCCACCGCAAATCGTACATACTACCTGTGTTTGATGTGATTCGGGATATGAAAATAGGCATCTAAGAGATGTAGGGATGCCATGTAATCTCTCCTGCGTGGCATCAGGAGGATTTCAGGAAGAGACAGCATACGGAACAATATTTTTTCTGATGAATTTGTTCAAGCCTCTCAGGTCCATTACCTGCCTCCAAAAAATGCGAGTAAAATCCTTTCCCTTGCTGTTGAGGCGGCACTTCCTCTATTGCCCCTTTCACAATGAGGGACAGAATTTCTGCCTTGCGGGCTAAAAGATGCTGTTGCTTCCTGTGAATAGGTGGTTGATTCGGGGTTTTTTGCATGAATTCTGGGGTATGGCCTTGATGGATCACGTCCAGTACCCATCTGCCCATTGTTATGGACAGCCATTGATGATAAAAAAGAGAGAGGTAATGGTCCTGCTTGAGGTATGATGAGGTGGTCGGCGCCTTGGCATTGTCACTGTCTCCGATTGGAGTCCTGTGATTTTTCCCTCGCAGCAGACTTCCTTCTGAGCCGTTGCTGGTAGGAAGTGTTCAAGGAATGAAACTGCTGGTTGCTGGAGAATTGACGGTACCCCTGTTGATTGTAAGGCTGGTACCTGTGGACTGAAAGGAGGATCTCTGATTATACTGGCCTCTAGATCCTCATCTACGAAAAGACTGCAACCTCCGGCCATATGTCTGAACGCCACCGATGATATGTCCATTGCTATGTCTATGGATTAGGAGGCCGCCGTAGCTCCGTCCTGTAAAATGATGGTCGCCTCTTCTTTTTTGTCTTCTGGTAGATGAGATAAAAGAGGTGCGATGTCCGACCACATCTGCCTGTTGTAGTGGCTGATAAGAGCTAGAGCATTTGAAGCGCTAATCAAAGCTGCTGCCATAACTGCAAAGCGCTTCCCTGCGCCATCTATCCTTCTTCCTTCCTTGTTGGGAGGAGCTGCACTAACCGAGACCGGGTTTTTGGAATGTCTCTGTGCCACCTGCATTACCACTGATTCCGGCCGTGGATGCCCAATCAGGCACACTGGGGAGGACTGGATTCTTCATGATCTTTAAACCCTCGTCCCAGATATGACCGATCATTGGGTTCGTCCTGATAGACTTCCTGGATGATTCCTTGAGGTCATAGAGGAAACAATCAGTTTCCTGCACTGGCAGAGAAAGATCAAACCTCTTTGAGGCCCTTTCCATGATGTCGTGGAATCTTCCAATGTCCTCCGGCGGGGAGCTTGCCGGGGACGGCAACGGAGATGGAGTAGTAGGTAGGACATATTGATCCCATTCGTCGCCCACTAGAACCTCTTGAAGAATTTCCTCTTCTTGAATCACTGACAGAATATCGACAGACAAAATATCGACCTACAGAAAAATTGACACTGGAATATCGAAGGCAAGAATATGAACATCCTATCTACAACATTGTAAGTACAAAAATATAGAGAAAAAAAATATCGATGTTAAAAATATCGTAATTACAAATATCGTTATTTTTTTGTAATTAAAAAAAGTGTAAAATAAAGTCAATAATACTTATAAACCAAATAAACATAGTTACAAATATTTAATAATGTTTAAAATAATAAATAATAATACATATACAATAATATAACATTAATTAAATATGTACATAAAATATATAATATATACTTACTTAATAATACGTTTTAATAATTAGTTTAATGACTTATAAATTATTAAATAATATTATAAATTACAAATACATCTAAACATAAAACAATAACATAAATAAAAAGTAAATAATTATATTTGATACATTAAAAAAACTTAAATATACTTTCAATATTTTTAAAATTATTATTATACTACATTATCAAAAATAATAATAAACATATTAAATAGCTAAATAAATAAAAGTACTATTCAAAGTCCAAAACAAACTACAGTAATGATAATATTGGGTGCTACAGTATGGAAAGCGTTGGATAGCGTAGGGATAAAAATTACTATTCCAACTCCAGAGGGGGCAGCAGTAGAGAAAGCATTGGATAGCGTAGGGGTAAAAATTACTATTCCAACTCCAAAGAGTGCTACAGTAGATAAAGCGTTGGATAGCGTAGAGGTAAAAATTACTATTCCAACTGCAGAGGGGGCAACAGTAGGGAAAGCGTTGGATAGCGTAGGGGTAAAAATTACTATTCCAACTCCAGAGGGTGTAACAGTAGGGAAAGTGAAGGATAGCGTAGGGGTAGGAATTACTATTCCAACTCCAGAGGGTGCAACAGTAGGGAAAGCGTTGGATAGCGTAGGGGTAAAAATTACTATACCAACTCCAGAGGGTGCAACAGTATGGAAAGCATTGGATAGCGTACGGGTAAAAATTACTATTCCAACTCCAGGGAGTGAAACAGTAAGAAAAACGTTGGACAGCGTAGAATTTAAATATAACATATTTACAAATAATTTTTATATTTAAAATAATGAATAATTACATTTTTAAATAAATCTACATCATTTACAAACAATTAATAATTATTAAAAGCAATTACAATTGAATAATTAATTAACAATAAATTAACAATAAATACCAATAAATATTAATTAATAAATATTAATCGCCAAATAATAAATATTATACAATAAAATATTTTTCATTACAAAAAAATAATAATTATTTAAAATTAATTTACAATTAAAAATTATTAAACAATAAAATTATTTTTCATACCAAATAATACTTTTTATGAAACATTGATTACCAATTAATTAAAAATAATTTCCAATTAATAAAAATTAATTACCAATTAAAAATATTGATTGCCTATTAACAAATTTATTTACCAATTAAAAAATTAATTACCAATTAAAAAAACTTATTATCAATTAAAAACATTCATTACCAATTAAAAAGATTAATTATCAATTGAAATAATTAATTGCCAATTAATAATTAATTATAAATCAAATAATTATCCATACCAATAAATAAATATAGATTAGAAGAAATGGTTAGGGGTTCTGCCCACCTTACCCTCCCGTACCTGAGCAGGAGAAATCCAAGGATGAAAAAGTAGCAACAAAAAGGTACAGAAGGGATTAATCTACTTTAATTCTCAAACAAGAAACAATGAATTATCTTGTGATATGCGAATTATACGCAGCATAGGTATATATAAATTCATAAACACATATATGAGCAAACAGCCAGAGAGGCACAATATCACAAAATGATACAATCTACATACAACACATCACATCTACAATATGTACCAATACACAAAACACTATACAATACCAAACATACTTCTCAGTACCCTTGAGAAAACAAGAATTATATACACCAATTTACATATGTATCTCCTCTCAATTTGGGCTGGAGTATACATCAAAATGGTAGTCCCAAAAACAGAAAAAACACCAGGGGGTAACTTATCAACCCAGCATAGATTTGTGTTGGTGTGCCTTGGAAAAAAATCCAATCTTCCTTAAATTTTTACAAGGGACTCCGTTCAGAACATAAGGTGTCGACGCAGTCGCGGTCGCGTTTCAGCCAGAAGATATAGGCTTCATCAGGACATGGGTACTCTATTCTTTAAAGGCCCCGGTCAGACCTCGGGCTGGTAACACCCGCCCCCCACCACAACCACAGGGGTGGGTGGGGTAGTGACCACCGTCTATACTCTATTCCAGTGGACTCTTGAATCTTCGTGATGTCCACCCAGGTAGAAAAACACTTTTTAGAGGTGGCTCGGGTCACGTAATCTTTCTTCAATTTATCCTCAGGGGCCGTGGCACGTACACTCAATATTAGCTCCAGCGCCTCTCCAGTCGAATCACCAGAGCATCCCAAATATAAATCATTAATTAATTACAATTAAATTTTTCCACCCAATTCCCCTATAAACCCACAACGCGCTACAATTAAAATTAATTTATAATTCCTAAAAATTAATAATTAATTTAGTATATTTAAATTACTTCCCACCCTATTCCCCTATAAACCCACAACCCGCTCCCGTACTAAAACATAAAATGTACTTAAAAATAACATTATTAATATATAAAAATAGTACACATATAATTTAAAACAATTAAAATACTTAACAAAAACATATTACACATACATAATAAAATACATAACAATAATACAAATATCAATATTAGTAACATTGAAATTAGTTACATCGATATATATGCTATCGATATTACTAACTTCGATATTACTTACATCGATATAAAAAAAATCAATATTACTTACCTTAGGGGCGATATTCTGTCCAACGATATTCTTGACCTTGATATTCTGTACCTTCGATATTTCCAACACAATATTTCTGTAGATCGATATTAAAAACTCGATATTTAGACTGGGTACCCCCTTCTTCTACCTGTTCTTCCCCTTTGTTCTCCGCGAAGTCATCCCTAATCGTAATGATTGGAGGGGTGCGCACTTTCTGCACCGGAGGTGGAGGCTGAACCACCGAAGCCTGTGCCACAGGTTGTGCTCCACCTGGAGTGTCGGAGACAGGGGTGTTAGCATCCAGGAAGCGGCGATAACAGTTATTAATCATGTGTCGTGATTCAGACACTAGCGAAAGAGGCATAGACATTGACTCTTCCCTCACATTAGGATTTGTGTATTCTTCCTCCTCATAATCATACGGTTGTTGAAAAGACTCATATCTCTTGGAGCCGGATACAGGGCGGTCTTTAAAAGAGAAATCTTCCTGCACTTCCTGGCATTCCTCCTCGTCTGTATCCTGGCTTTTAATTTGCAATTGTGAGGGGCTGTAGGCCACTCCATAAGGTCCGTCATATTCCGACTCTTGCATATCCAGAAGATTTGAGGTAGAAAGCGGTGACATTTTTGTCCACGAGGTAAATTCACTGTTTTTCTTGTCCGTCGACAGCGGAAACCTCTTTATTGAGATTGTCGCCCGCGATCTTGCCATCGGAGATCTGAAAGTCGTCGTCGAGGGAACTCCCGTCAACGACGGAGAAACCAGCATGGTTGTCGACGAGGTCATCTGCATAGTCGTCGTCGACGGTGCCGTCGATGATCTCACCGTCAACGGGGTCGTCGACGATCCTGTGTTCAACAGCGTCGTCTTCGTAGATGCCGTCGACGCCGCAGTCGTCTTCGTGATGGTCGTTGTCGACAATGTGGTCGTCGACGAGGTCGTCAACGTCTTCGTAGTCATAAGCGCCGGAGACACCCTGGTCTTCGTCGACGGGGCAGACGACACAGCTCTCGTCTCTGAGAATTTCTTTAGATGTGTGTGAGGCACAGAAGAGGAAGATGATTCCTTGTCCTTAGTCTTCTGCTTTTTCAAATCCGCTTTCTCCTCAGAAGACTCTGTCTTCCATTTTTTAGAGGAGTGTGCCTTAGAATCATCCTCTGAATCAGTCTCCGAGGTGGCCTACTTTTTCTGAAGCCACAACAGCAAATGAGCCGCTCTGTCCTTAGGAGTTTTAGCAGAGAGGGTTCGACAATGCTTGCACTCCTTATGAACAAGCTTGGGATAAGGCAATATAAACAATCTTTGTGGGGGTCTTCAGAATATAATCTGGCCTTCCCACAAAATCTGCAATGTCTGAAAATCCTCTTTTTAGAGTCTTCAGACATTTTGAGATAAGAGAGGAAAAGAGTAGCTCAAATCCAGTTGAAAAGACTGTATCAAGAAAGTACAAAAGTTCACCAGGGAACAAACTGAGCAAGGTTCAGGGAGACTCCTTCTCACACGACGGCGGTTGGAAAGCTGAGGTATGGTGGTTCTGCTGGGGAGTGTGATTTCAGGGCTGGCAGCTGATTGGCTGGAGTTTGGACCACATAATAATGATGATGATGATAGGCTACCAAATTCTATACTTCCCTATGGATTTTCTATGCAGTTTTTTCTTTTACTGCTATTGTTATTCATTTACTGTGAGACTCCCCCATGACGATGGGGAAGATACAAGCATGTGAATCTATGGAAGATTCAATACTGGAGAAGTTATAAACCAACTCCCCATTCTGCCCTATGGGAACAGGTAGCCTTGCAATAGTGAAAAACGAAATTGGCAATAATTCACCATCAGGACATGCCACACAAACTATGGCATGTCACGGGGGTACCTTGGGCCTACCTTAGGGGTGACTAATATATAGAAAAGGGAAGGTATAGAGACTGCAAGTCGACATGGCAGTACTAGACTACCCACAGGCTCTGCAATGGCAGGCCAGAGTTACATTTTACAGGCTGCTTCTGTGGGTGGAACAATCAGTGCTACAGCCCACTAGCAGCATTTGATTTACAGGCCCTGGACACACACTGCACTACGGTCTGACAAGTAAATCAAATATGCCAATCATGGAATTAGTAATCCATAACAACAATTTACAAAGGGAGAGCCTATGCACTTACAATATGTTAGAAAAAATGCAGGAGGAAGCCAAAAGTCACGGCATTACCCTGCAAAAGGCCCAAGTACAGCATAACCCCCTTCCAGCCAAAAGCCAGGGTAGACTAATCAATAGCTTGCTCACAGGTGTGCCCCAACAAACAGACGGTACCCACATCGCCAACACAGCGGTGTGGCCTAGTCCACTCCTTGGGTGTGACTCTTGCCCCCCCCCCCCCCCCCAGCTGCCACTCTGTCCACCAGGACAGCAAGCCACAGTGGCCACTGAGCGTTTTCAGTGATGAGACCCAGGCCTCATGCCTCTCAGGGCTCTCAAACATTTGTGGTATTAGAGAGTGGGGGGCAGTAGCCCCAGGTGCCTGGCACGCTTTGTGCACTCTCCCTCCTGTCAGGTCAGGTATGACATCCTGATGCTGACCCACCAGCTCTGGGCCTGTAACCGGTGGCTGGAAAGGAGACTGCGGTGGGCTTTCCCACACCCAGTCCTCCTCCTTGGGCTCTGCGCCCCCCCACCTGGAGTGGTACCCCTTCCAGAATCATTAGGGCACCTGTGGCAGCTGTCCTGAAAAATTCACCCGCCAGTTCAGGGGTTTTATCCTGCAACTGGGATCTCAGCCTAGGGTCTGTACCTTTAGACTGGGCAGAGGTCAGGGGTGAGGCTGCCCTCTCCCCACCCTCCTTACTTAGGCCCTGCACCATCCCACCTGAAGTGGTGACCCCAGAAAACAAAACTGTAGGGACACTGCTTACAGATGTCCTTCCCTCCAGGTCAGTCATAACATCCAGAACCTGGCCTCCCAACCCAGGGACTACCCCCTGCGGCTGAGCACCTGCCTGGCACTCCAGGACTTCCTGGGGAGCATGCATGTCCCCCCAAGGGTAACACATATCCCATGTGTTGAGTGGCAGTCTGCCTGGCGCTGATCTCCCGACCCCTGCCCATCTGACAGTGGGTGAAGACACCTCCAAACAGAAGTGGTGTCACCATGGTTACTCCTAGAAGGTTCAGTTCTTAAGGCTGGCTCCTGACCCACTGGTTTTCCCCCTGGGGACCGCATCCCCCTCACACCCCTCCATCTGGACTTCTGCACCCTCCACTCAGGAGGAGCTCCGACAGACACCAGAACTGTTGGAGCTCTGTTACAGACTATCCAAGTTCAATGGACACTAGGAGATCACCCTCAATTGATGGCCTACCAGTACAGCTTAGGCTCCCCACCTGGTGTTCCCTTAGGGAACCCTATGGGCTCCGAGACTGGGTTTCGGGTACCTTGGGATGCATCCCATTCTCACTCCTCCGCGGACACAGGACGTTAGTCCCTACATTCCTCCCACTACACTGGAACCTATCTTGGCTACTAAGAACCTTTCCCACCACTCTTGGTTGGGAAATACCTGAGTCTCCTCCATCAGGATCACCCCCAGATGCCTCTTCAGACCCTCTAGAATCCACCACCACCAAAAGATCTGCCTCTATCTGCCTATCTATTTTACTGGTCTTAGAACTCTGTGCACTTCACCCCTATTAAACAGGAGTGAAGAGCCTGTGCTCCCCATTTAGACAATTGGATTAAGCTTAATTGGCATGTTTAACTGTCCTACAAGTCCCTTAAATGTTAAATAAAGGTTAATCTGTAACTTGTGACAGGAAATGGATAGAATGATTTAGAACTTTATTTTTCAGATTTATAAAAAATCCAATTCTTTAATGAAGTCAGATATTTAATAAATATGTGGGAAAAGTTACTTTTAGAAAGGTATACTTTTCCTGTCTGAGCCCCAAGAAGGATAATTTTCATTTGCCTGTGAAAGCTGGCCTGCCAGTGCATCCCAGGAAATGCAGTGTGAAAACTGTTTCCACAGGAGAGAAAATAGCCTGGATGTATGGTGGTGTTCTTCCCCTTGCAAGGACAGTTGGGCTGGGCCCAGGAACCTCATAAATGACTAGCATGAGGCCTGCCCTGTCCCAAGTAGAGATAAAGATAAACACGGAGGAAGCCAAGCTTTATTCCCCCAGGCCGACACTAGCCAGGTTGGCTCCAAACTCAGTTTGCAGGAAAGTCTCCCAAAATCTATCACAGAGTGGGCTCATTACCTGCTCGTTTCCTTGGCCACACTCCTGGGTGGACCCCAAAACATTGCAAAAGAGAGAAAGGCCCCCGATATTGAATTTTTTGAGTAAGGTGCACTGTGGGATTGTTTTGCTGTAGAGCAAACAAGAGGATTCCCTCCCACCCACTGACTAGTGCAATCCACATAGGTGGCACCTCAAGGATTGGATATAGCTTGCTGTAACACGAGAGAAGCCATGAAAGACTAGATGTGCACCCTAATATACCCAGGACAAAGACGTAGACACTGATGGTCACTAAGCTAACCTCCTGTGTTACTATAAGGACCCAAACTCAAACACCTTTCCCAGGATTCTCAGTTTTCCAGGCATGTTGGACCGGCACTAGACCCGGTTCAAGGCCTTTCCTAGATTAAGCCCTAAAGTCCTAATAGTCTCCCATGAAAGATAAGGAGCTTTAGGTGAAAAGCGGAGGTAAAAGAGACTTACTACTGCATAAGAACATAAAAAAAGTCTGGCATCCAACCACTAGAGGATTGGGATTAACCACAAGAGTCGATCCTGTGAAGGCGCAACTTCACCGGTCTGGAAAAACAGGTTTATCATGCTTGGAGCTTGTCCACAGCAGCAAATTGGTCTCAGCGGACATTTGGCGAGAAGTTAGCCAACCTCATGAAGACCTCATCAAAAAAGCCTGCTACCTTTCCCGCTGGAATGAAAGGACCTTAATTTCGGATCCTAACAGGCTGCTTAGAGTTTGTTGGGACTGTACTCTGTCACCATTGCGATGGAGCACCCTCTCTGCCAAGCTCAAGGTCCGTCTGACCGATTGAGAGGTGAGCGGACCTTAAGTATGGTGATGACGAAACCTACACCGGTTCTGTCACCGACAGACTCCTCCAATGGCCCAATCAAGTACGGGCTGTTGGAGGTTAACACATAAGACAGTCCCCCTATTTAGAGTGGAAGGTGTTATCTGTTTTTGGCTGTCTGCCAGGTATTTATTGGTGGTGAAGGATAGTAAAATAGAAAATAATGCCTCACACACCCTGGAGGAACCTTCCACAGAGTGGAAGTCATTTGTTTTTTCATTTTTCAAAAACAAACATCTGCCTTGGGAGTGTTTTTGAAAAATGAAAAACTTTGTAAACGTTTGACACACAGCTGTCTTATTTAATGGAGCCATCTGTCAAACTTTTACAACATTGACAGGAACCGCTGTAATGGCAGTTCCTGTCAGTGTTAAGACTTGTCCACGGGGCTGGACGGACAACTCTAGATTTAGGGGGACATCATGTTTGTCAAGACTTTTTCTTATATTTTGCAGAATAAGCCTGATGGTAAATTCCTTGATTGGTCCATTCTGCTTGGTGAACCCAGGAACTTCTTAAGGATTTTAGAGGCCCTGGGCCAAACATATTTTAGGTTACTCAGTTCGAAGCAGCTTTGAATTTATGATCTAATTTCAGCTCTTTCATGCCCTCTTTGGCCAGGTCACTAACAGTGCACAGGCACACTGGTCCTAATTCTAACAGTGTTTACTTCTAATATTCAGGGATACCTGTTTTCAATATTGCATTTGTGACACAGCAGTAGCTCAGTAATATTACTGCACATAATCTCTGTGACACCCACCAATTTCTCATGTGCAAGTGTCCTGTTTTGATCTAAAAAAACTTTTCTTATGGATATTGGATGAAACATAAACACACATTTCTCTGCAAAATGTCTGTAATACACTCACATATCACCCACATTAAAAATAATTGAAAGGAAAACGGCACTTAAAACAATCTATTTAAGAATTATTAAAGGTCATCAAGGCAAGACTCTACAGAACTGAGCTGGCTCAATGAGGGGAACAACTGAAATGCTGGGGACCTGGATCAGAGCCCACTTTTCCCATGCCTTTAAACGTCTCTGGGTGAACCCCACCTTAGGATCCATCGCAGTTGGCCCCTACATCTAGGCCCACCATGACAATATAATATCATTAGTGCTTGGTGCTTTTTGGTGCTATTTTCACTTGAAACTTTAAAATCTCCTATCTCTGGAGAGGAGAATGGGCTTGCAATCCCAGTGAGGACTGGAGTCCAGTGATGATGTGACAGTGATTTGGAAGTACCTAGGAGAGGCAACTACAAGCACCACATCCTAAACGAAATGGTGTCTGATTATGTGGTGGTGGTGGATGACATTGATAAATGGTCTGTCTCTTATGAGGTAGCCTTGCATGTGCACTGACTTCTGGAGAAGGACTGGGGTATTAGTCTGTAGAAGCACATGCCCATTGGTGAGAGAAACACATTGATGGCCCTCGATGCACCTGGCCAGTTTGGATATGCGCCCAAGTAAGTGGCCCTCAGAAGCAAATGTGTTTTGAGTCCGGAAAAGTCAGTTGAAGATCAGTGATACCCAGAAACAGTCACACCAGTCTTGGGAGGATTTTGTGGACTTGTCCACTAAAGCACTGGATGGTTTAGTGAAGGGCAGTAAAGGGTTATGATGGGCTGCATAGCTTGATTATACAGGAACACATCCTGAGTAATTGCTTTACAGAGACTTTCGCCAGTCCCTGTTAGACTCTATGATCACTGTTCCTAGGTAATTTGGGAAGGAAGTGGGTCAAAGAAAAAGGTGGTTTGGACCCCCATCCACTAAAGGAGGAGGGTAGCAAGGACAATACAAAGACGTACTCTAGAGTGTGTCAAAAGAGTTTTAAGGGGAAGGATTCCCATACCACTTGTGAATGAGCAGAAGACGGGAGGGTTTGGTGGGAAGCAACCCATGGTGTCATGCCACCAGGCCCAGTGTTAGGGCACACAACGAGAATTTTTGTGTGTCCTTGGAAGCCTCTCACCAGTGGAATGTCCCCTGGGATTGCTAGTGTAGGTCTGGGGTAAGACTTTGGCCCAGTGGGTGATATGGGATGGACAGAGGTTACCCTAGTGTCTCTTGGTGAGAAATAGAGGAAACCCATGATCCACATGCTTGACAACTAAGCATGGGCGTAAAATCCGCTCCGATCGCGGATTTTTCGGATTTTCGGCAAATTCGCAATCCGCGAACTCTCGCGAATTTGTCGAAAATCCGTGAATCCGCTCGCGGCGGATTTTTGGCTTGGTTGCGGCGCGCGGCGTGGTGCACGGCGTTCACTTTTCGTCATTTAGCGTTTGCCGAGTTGTTTTTCTTTGCGAGTGCCGCGCCATTTTGGATCTTGCTGCGTGATCCCGCGGGAGTTTGGCGCCCGCGAATACGTAATCGCGGCTTGCCACCTTGCACAGCACACCTCGCGAGAGTTCGCAATTGCGAACACGTAGTTGCGGCGGAAAGGAACAATCTCGCACTCGCGAAATAGAGCTTTTGCAATTCTGCACAAGAAAATCACCAGCAAACAGGATAAACCTTCAGAAAATTATGATTTTTATCAGAATCACTCCTCAGGTTGACATTTGCATGGCCTTTTTTTTTGCAAGGAGTCCATTTTTGGGGCGGGGGGAGGAAGGAAGTGCCCCACAGTCTCCAACTTCCTGTTCCTGTCCAGCAGGCTTCTCCCAGTGCTTTGTCCATCTCCTGGTCACTTTCATTTGGATCTGGAGCTGGAAGGATTACTTTTTGTGGGTGCTGCTGGATATTTGGATTTGAGGCCTTTTTGACTGTCTTTGGATCACTTTTGGATTAGAAATCAACTTTCACAAGTAAGTTTGTTTGGGGCATTACAGTTGCTGCAAGTAAAATTTTGGAACTTTTTCAGAACATTAAATAAATTATATTGTGGGTAGCCACAGTATCCAGTAGGACCAGGGTTGGTTAGGGGTGCATGATACAACTGTTTTGTTGAATTTAAACACCATTGAGGCCATGGATGGGCTGGGATTGTGCTGATTTTTGTCCTTTTTTTGGGCCTGCTGGTGTGGCCCTTTGCCCAGGGGTGGTGAGTGTTGCATGGGCCTAGTCTTTCTGTGGGGTGTCTTCTTGAATTTAAACATAATTGAGGCCATGGATGGGCTGGGATTGTGCTTATTTTATTGTTTTTTGTCGTTTTTGGGGGGCTGCTGGTGTGGCCTTTTGCCCAGGGGTGGTGGTGCATGGACTGAGTGTGCCTGTGGTGTGGTCTCACTCTCTTTAATGTAAACATCATGGATGGCATTGGATTGTGGTGATTTCTGGCTGTTTTTCTGTTTTTTGGGGGTGTACTGTTGATGTGGACTGGCCATGTGGGTGGTGGTGGTGGCCATCTTGAGTGCTGGCTGGTACAGGCAACATGTGCTTGGGTTGTAAGGGGCCATTTTGAGGAGAGGCAGTGTCTGAGGCCTGCACTTATTTTGCCTACTTTTCATCCATTATGCCCAGGGGTAGTGAGTGTTGCATGGGCCTAGTGTTTCTGAGGGGTGTCTTCTTGAATTTAAACACCATTGAGGCCATGGATGGGCTGGGATTGTGCTGATTTTATTGTTTTTTGTCGTTTTTTTGGGCCTGCTGGTGGGGCCCTTTGCCCAGGGGTGGTGAGTGTTGCATGGGCCTAGTCTTTCTGTGGGGTGTCTTCTTGAATTTAAACATAATTGAGGCCATGGATGGGCTGGGATTGTGCTTATTTTATTGTTTTTTGTCGTTTTTGGGGGGCTGCTGGTGTGGCCTTTTGCCCAGGGGTGGTGGTGCATGGACTGAGTGTGCCTGTGGTGTGGTCTCACTCTCTTTAATGTAAACATCATGGATGGCATTGGATTGTGGTGATTTCTGGCTGTTTTTCTGTTTTTTGGGGGTGTACTGTTGATGTGGACTGGCCATGTGGGTGGTGGTGGTGGCCATCTTGAGTGCTGGCTGGTACAGGCAACATGTGCTTGGGGTGTAAGGGGCCATTTTGAGGAGAGGCAGTGTCTGAGGCCTGCACTTATTTTGCCTACTTTTCATCCATTATGCCCAGGGGTAGTGAGTGTTGCATGGGCCTAGTCTTTCTGTGGGGTGTCTTCTTGAATTTAAACATAATTGAGGCCATGGATGGGCTGGGATTGTGCTTATTTTATTGTTTTTTGTCGTTTTTGGGGGGCTGCTGGTGTGGCCTTTTGCCCAGGGGTGGTGGTGCATGGACTGAGTGTGCCTGTGGTGTGGTCTCACTCTCTTTAATGTAAACATCATGGATGGCATTGGATTGTGGTGATTTCTGGCTGTTTTTCTGTTTTTTGGGGGTGTACTGTTGATGTGGACTGGCCATGTGGGTGGTGGTGGTGGCCATCTTGAGTGCTGGCTGGTACAGGCAACATGTGCTTGGGGTGTAAGGGGCCATTTTGAGGAGAGGCAGTGTCTGAGGCCTGCACTTATTTTGCCTACTTTTCATCCATTATGCCCAGGGGTAGTGAGTGTTGCATGGGCCTAGTGTTTCTGAGGGGTGTCTTCTTGAATTTAAACACCATTGAGGCCATGGATGGGCTGGGATTGTGCTAATTTTATTGTTTTTTGTCGTTTTTTTGGGCCTGCTGGTGGGGCCCTTTGCCCAGGGGTGGTGAGTGTTGCATGGGCCTAGTCTTTCTGTGGGGTGTCTTCTTGAATTTAAACATAATTGAGGCCATGGATGGGCTGGGATTGTGCTTATTTTATTGTTTTTTGTCGTTTTTGGGGGGCTGCTGGTGTGGCCTTTTGCCCAGGGGTGGTGGTGCATGGACTGAGTGTGCCTGTGGTGTGGTCTCACTCTCTTTAATGTAAACATCATGGAAGGCATTGGATTGTGGTGATTTCTGGCTGTTTTTCTGTTTTTTGGGGGTGTACTGTTGATGTGGACTGGCTATGTGGGTGGTGGTGGTGGCCATCTTGAGTGCTGGCTGGTACAGGCAACATGTGCTTGGGGTGTAAGGGGCCATTTTGAGGAGAGGCAGTGTCTGAGGCCTGCACTTATTTTGCCTACTTTTCATCCATTATGCCCAGGGGTAGTGAGTGTTGCATGGGCCTAGTCTTTCTGAGGGGTGTCTTCTTGAATTTAAACACCATTGAGGCCATGGATGGGCTGGGATTGTGCTGATTTTATTGTTTTTTGTCGTTTTTTTGGGCCTGCTGGTGGGGCCCTTTGCCCAGGGGTGGTGAGTGTTGCATGGGCCTAGTCTTTCTGTGGGGTGTCTTCAATGTAAACATCATGGATGGCATGGGATTGTGCTCATTTTTCTGTGTTTTGTCGATTTTTTGGGGTGTTTAACTGAACTGATGTTCCTCTGTCTTCCATTGCTTTTAGGTGCACAAGAAGACTCAAGAGAACCACCAGTGCCAGGAAGAAGTCCTGCAGCGGTGTGTGTGTGCAGCATAACGTCAGGCGACGTCACCTCTGGACACAGAACCCTCTGCAACTCGTGCAACTGCTGCCTGCTGACCTGCTCTGAAGAAGATGGCCCCAAAAAAAGTAACCCGTAGCTCCTCTAGCAAGAAAGGTGCCAGTAAGGAGCAGAAGAAGCAAGTTACCAAGGACACTGGTGTGCCGCCCGCCCCTTTTTTTGGGAGTAAAAAAAAAAGTATGCCTGCAGCAGCAGCGGGATCTGCTGGGGACCAAGCTGGCAGCAGCACCCCCGCTCCATTGGGCTCAGTGCCACCACCACCACCACGCCAACTTAAGTCCAAGCCCTTGAGTGCTGCAGAGGCAGCCAGTATAGTTCTTCGATCACCATCGACCAGTGATGTTGGCTCATCGCAAGAAAGCAGCAGCAATGTCCCTCAATCAACACAGGTTGTTGTAGCTCATCTGACGAGTGTTGAACAACCACAGCCGCAACAACAATCACATGTGCAAGTGCAAGCCCAAGTACATGTGGAAGGAGAGGCAGCGCAAGGAGATGCGCAAGCAGAGGTGCATGGAGGGTCACAAGTGCCCATAATAGTTGTTCCTCCCGAAGTAGGGGCACATCAGGAAATCGACAATCAAGGCGAGCTATCATTTGAGGAAGCCACTCCTCCTGATGATCCTTCATTGTCTTCCACACCCCTAGAAAGGAAGAGATCAAGGGTGGTGTCTACATCTTCTTCAAGCACACCTCCTTCTGATGATACGGATCAAACTTGGGAACCAGCACCACAGCCGTCTGAGAGTGAGGCACACCATGATCCGACAAAGGTAGTTAAGCGTAGAAGGAAGCTCGTCCAAAGTCTCAGAGTTATGGAGTGTGATGAGGCTCAACAAGAAGTGGCGGATACTGCTGCTGATGAAGACTCTGCCAACGACGACCCAGTCATCATAAAGGTCACTGCAGCCCCAGCGGGCATGCAGCAAACAGACATTTTGACCCTAGCCCGAAGAGCTGCTGAGCGTGATGATGATGATGATGTTGTCGATGAGGAGGCAGTGGAAACACCACAATCATTGGAGTTAAGTAGTACACCAACTCGTCCCGCTTCCAGTTTTCTTTCTGGCAAGAAGAGACCTCCGTCAACCTCGACCTTAATTAGTGGCGGTGAAAGTGCAAAACGTACAAAAGTTGGGCAATCCAGATCCTCCACTTCATCTGGCATTAGCTTCATGACCACCACCACCAGTATCGCCGCCTCCTCCAGGTCCCACAGACACTTCAAGTCCCCAGTTTGGGACTTCTTTACTGTTTGTCAAAAAAATCCAAAGTTTGCCATTTGTACCCTTTGTAAGGATGCAGTTAGTCGTGGTAAGCCAGGTACCAACTATGGTACCGGAGGCCAGAGAGGTCATCTTAGGAGACAGCACACTGTCAAATGGTTTGCGCACCTAGATGCGATCAAGAAAGGCCGAATTCAAGGAAACGTTGATGTTTCATCTGATGATGACGAGGAGGAACAAGACGTGTCAAACACTTCCCTTACACCCAGTACCCCTGTCAGCAGCACACCCAATGTGAGGCACACTAAGAGTGTTGGAGCGAGTGAGACACCAACGCACAAAAGTTCACCAGCGAGCAAAATTGGGTCAACGAAGTCATTATCAGCCCGTAAATGCTTGGTCCAGGGCAACATTAGAACAATGCTTACTTCAGACGTGCCATATGAACGCAACCACCCACTGACGCGTCTGTATAACACTAAGCTGGCTAAAATGCTAGCTGTGGACCTTCTCCCTTTTTCTTTTGTAGAAGCGGTAGGTTTTCTAGAATTAGTGGCAACGCTCTGCCCTAAATGGAAGGTTCCTAGCCGGTTCTATTTTGCCAGAGTTGCGGTTCCAGCACTACATGAAGATGTGCTGAAGGCGATTGGGGCAGCTTTGCAGAAGAGTGCTGTTCACACAATACATCTGACAACAGACATGTGGACCAGTGGCGCAGGCGCTGATTACATGTGCATCACTGCACACTGGGTCTCTTTTTCAGGTGTTAAAGCAAAGCTAAACGCAGGTGTTGACCCGGACAAAGTTTTCAAAGCTGCTCGGAAACATGCAACACTAGCCATGTTTGGCTTGGAGAAAAGTCACACAGCAGAAAACCTTTTGGAAGAGTTTGACAAAAAGGTCTTGAAAATGCTATCCCCCAAAAACGCAAGATTGGTTATGTTTCCACGGATAATGGCGCCAATGTAGTTAAGGCCATGTGGCAGGGTGACTATTTTAGAGTGCCGTGTTTGGCGCACTGTATCAACCTGGTAGTTCAAAAATTCTTGAGTGATAAACACAGTCCAGCGTTCGAGGTAATGGCCACCTGCCGCAAAATGTGCAACCATTTCAGCCATTCTTTTAAGGCCCGGAAGCATCTGAGGAGACTGCTACTTGAACGTCAAATGCCAGTGAAAGCACTCATCCAGGAGGTGGCAACACGTTGGAACTCAACCTTCTACATGCTTGAGCGTCTGTATGAGCAGTATACGGTACTCGATCACTATTTCTTCACAGAGGGTACATCTCAGAAGGAGGACATGCGGTTGGGTGCGGCGCAATGGGACATAGTTAAAAGCCTGACAGACATGCTTCGTCCTTTTGAGTTCTTCACGCGTGCAGTCAGCCAGGAGGACTGTAATTTGGGAAAAGCTATCCCATTGTTGTGCATGCTGGAGCACCAACTGATGGCGGTGTCTTCTGAGTTTGAAAAAGATGAAAAAAAAAAGACCATTTTATTTTGTCTGAGAAATTATTAGAGCACCTACGTGGTGATGAACGTCTTCAAAAAATCAAGTCAGAACAGCATTACATTTGTGCTACTATTCTGGATCCACGCTACAAAAAGGCGCTGGCAGGCGAAGCATTCTTTCCTTTTGCTGATGCAGATGTTCAAAAGTACAAACATTGGTTAGCCTTGTCAGCCAAGAGGTTTGAAAAAGAACGGCAGGTTATTGAAGGAGAAGACAGTACATCAGCATCAGCATCAGCAGGCCATCCCCAGTCACAAGAATCCACTTCTGCACCTGTGGCTGGGGCACAAGTGACCTCTCAGCCGTTAAAGGCAACTGGATCATCTGCACCACACACAACAGTAACAGTGGCTGTTGTAGAGGATTGGCTAAGTTTGCTTGGGTATGGTTCTCGAAAAAATGTCAAAGGCACAGCAAAAAGTAAGCAAAGTGGAGGAACCGTTGATGACCTTGAGTCGATGGTGCAGGACTATATGAATGACTCAACAGAGGTCTTTCTTAATGATGAGCCATTGCAGTATTGGCATGGCAAAAAACAATTGTGGCCACAGCTCTCCAACCTGGCTATAAACTATTTGTCTTGCCCACTCGCAAGTGTGTCTTCTGAACGTGTTTTCAGTGCTGCTGGTGGCATTGTAACTCCCAAACGGAGCCGCCTCTCGCCCAAAAATGTGGAGCGGCTGACAATGATCAAGATGAATCAGCACCTCATACCACCAGATTACAAAGTACGAGAAAGCACGCCGCATGAAGACGAGGAGGACGGCAACGTAGATGAGGGGATTTGTTCTCTGTTCGGTGGCACTGACCTCATCCTGCCTGAATTCGCAGAGTATGATGACGAAATCTTCTTCTTATTCCCTGACACCGAGCCCTGAAAATGAGACAATGAATCAAGAACTTTCTTTTTCGTCCTTATTCACTTTTATTCCTGTTTGTCTCTCTTTCTTTGGTTTGCACAGTTAATTTAATTCAAACTTTAATCACCTAATCCCAAAAACAAGACCATCAGCAGAACTGTCTTCACTTGTTTGCTTATTGATTTGAAGGTGCCGCAGTCTACATTCCTCAGGTTCACAAGTTCTGAAGAACATGCTCCTCTATCCTCCTCCTCCAGACTGCGATTTCCCTCAAAGCAGAGTGCTGGATTACGCCCAATGAAGAAAGACTCAGCACTTGTGGGGGTGTTGTACTTCTTTGCGGGTGAGTTGACGGATTTGGGCCCATTGCTGTGAAGCTCTAATAATGGACAAAAGTGTTTTGGACCAAATATGAGGTGGAAATTTCTTGCCGTTTTTGCTGACTTGCTTGCCTTTGGGGTGCTCTTTGGCGGGGTTCCGGGTGTTTGTGGGTGATTTTTGGTGTCTGGGAGCACTGCTGCGACAGTCTAATCTTGATTGCATTTGCTTTTCAGGAAATCCGTGGTGGAAAACAGGAGTTATGATGATTGATGATGATGACCTAGCTGCACAGCGGCGCGTTTGGACCGAAGGCCGAGAGATATTGTAAGTATGAGATTTAGCTTTTTCGCTGTTTGGGGGTGTTGTCGGGTGTTTTTTTCCGGGTGGGTTGGCGGGTCTTGCCTGGGGCATTCCTGGGAAGGTCTAATACCGGATAGAAGTGTTTTGGACAAAATCCTTAAGGAACAGCCTTTTTTTTGCTATTTCTTCTGTCATCTTGCTCAATGTAGCGTTTTGGGGGGCTTCCTGCTGTTCGTGGGTGGGTTGCGGCCGGGGTCTCTGTCGAAGCACTGCTGCGACAATCTAATCTTGATTGCATTTGCTTTTCAGGAAATCCGTGGTGGAAAACAGGAGTTATGATGATTGATGATGATGACCTAGCTGCACAGCGGCGCGTTTGGACCGAAGGCCGAGAGATATTGTAAGTATGAGATTTAGCTTTTTCGCTGTTTGGGGGTGTTGTCGGGTGGTTTTTTCCGGGTGGGTTGGCGGGTCTTGCCTGGGGCATTCCTGGGAAGGTCTAATACTGGATAGAAGTGTTTTGGACAAAATCCTTAAGGAACAGCCTTTTTTTTGCTATTTCTTCTGTCATCTTGCTCAATGTAGCGTTTTGGGGGGCTTCCTGCTGTTCGTGGGTGGGTTGCGGCCGGGGTCTCTGTCGAAGCACTGCTGCGACAATCTAATCTTGATTGCATTTGCTTTTCAGGAAATCCGTGGTGGAAAACAGGAGTTATGATGATTGATGATGATGACCTAGCTGCACAGCGGCGCGTTTGGACCGAAGGCCGAGAGATATTGTAAGTATGAGATTTAGCTTTTTCGCTGTTTGGGGGTGTTGTCGGGTGGTTTTTTCCGGGTGGGTTGGCGGGTCTTGCCTGGGGCATTCCTGGGAAGGTCTAATACCGGATAGAAGTGTTTTGGACAAAATCCATAAGGAAACACCAGTTTTGGCACTTTTTGTAAGTTAGGGTTCGTTAGGGTTAGCCCTAGCAGCAGGATTGCATGTGTTTCGGGGGGTTCTATTGCAACGCAGTTCTGGTGTTGTAGAGCACTGTTGGAGCGATGCTGGCTATGGATACTTTTGCTTGCTTGCAAGTGGTTTGAATACAATCCACGGTCTGTATTTGGGCCTACTGTTACTTTCAAAGTACATTTTGTAACCATTTTTCTGCTAGGCATCGTTTTTGGAGATCTGATTGGGGTTCTTCTACATTTTTGCGACTGGCTTTAGTAAGGGTCTTGGTGGGAGCATTGCTGGGAAGGTCAAATTTTGTTCTAAAACACAGTTTACAGTACACCTACCTTGAGGGGAAAGATCCGCTATAATATTTTGGCCATACTTATTTATCCTTAAAAAGGTGACTCAGACAGAGCACGCAATTTCAAAAATATTGTACTGTCTATTAGGGAAATCAAAGTGTCACTTTTTGAACCACACAGCGTACATACCTTTTATTTATTTATCAGTGGTATTGTAATAGCACTTCCTGTTTTCCGTTCAATAATTACAGGCCGGGTTTCAGTCAACATCCGCCAGGCAGGCAGTGGACAGGGTGTCTTCTGTCAGTGGTCACCAACATTGATGGACGAAGCATCAGCTGGAATGGAGGAGTGCCGCCAATAAGAGGAATTGTTTGCTGCATGCAACTTACTTACCAAATTCAACAGGACAACTCCAACAACATACGCAATACAGATACAGTATCCATTGTTTTATTCTATGAGTGTGACTGCATGTGCTTAGCTTTAGTTTGTAACCAAAGATTGTCTTTATCTTCAATTATTGTTTGTCCATGCTCTGCTATTTTTTTCTTCTCTCAACAAAACCTACCCAAAAAGAAACCCCCATTCCCATCCATTTTACAAACCCTAACCCTCTTCCCCCGGGCTGTGTTGTTTTGCTTGATGTCTGACTAAAATGACATCAATAATTCCACACACTTGCTGGGGAGGATAAGGTCATAGCAACAGGCTGGTGAAGGAATACAAGGATATCTTCTAGACTTACTCAGCTTCAGTACTATATCTTCTAGTAGTAGTAGCCAATGTCATATAAATTCAACGCAAGTACTAGTTATACTTGCAAGCAAATACTTTACCATTTGTTAGGCTACATTATGGCACTGTTCTAGTGTACTGTCACCTGCTATATTCTCGATCGTACCGTAACCGTTGTAATGCTACAGTAAGGACAAACAAGGTTTCGTTTTCTTTTTTCCATAGGCATGCAACTGCCACTGTGTCACACCACTAGTACCACCGCAATGAGGAAATGTCACCCGCCCAGGATTGACAACGTTAATCCCCATTTCACGTGGAGCCAGCCCTGGGCCTAGCCCTAATTTCTAACACTAATTACAGGTAAGATAAGCGTTTGGTGGGAGGTAGTATAATGGAGTATTTTTTCGGAGTGGACAAGAGATTGACGGTTGTACTACTAAAGTCCTACGACTGTTCAGGAAAACAAAGTTACTGTTACACCCCCGTCCCCCACCCACCAGACTGAAAAGCAGTAAAAAACAGGTATGGTCAGATAAAGTTTAAAAATGTATATTTATGTAGCCCTAACAAAATAATCTCCCTCAAGACCCACCCTAACCCCAACGATTGTCTTTGAAACGTCCCAAAACGATCCCAACTCCCAAATCCCACCCCCCAAAAGTCTATAAAAAAAGGGCAAGGGACACTCCACTACTGGAGGGTGCTGGTGCTGGTGCATTTTGCGGCATGGGCATCATACTCCTTGCGGAGGGTGGCAAGCTCGGAGCGGAGGCCCTTCACCAAGTTCTTATACTTCTGGACCTCCTGCTCCAGGTTGGACATTCGGACTCGTAGGCGGCGTTGGCGTTCCTTGCAGCTCCTGTGGGGGGCAGCTGGTTTTTCTGTTGCTTGGCGGTTGGCTTTGTTAGCCCGGCTCGGTCCCGCTGGAGCACTGCGCATGCTGGCGTCCCGTGGGGTCACGGAGGAGGATGCAGCGGTCCCAGCCGAGGATGTTGTTGTTGCACCGCTCGACTGCGTGTCCTCCTCCTCCTCCAGGGCCACCAGCCGCCGATATTCGGCGACAGTGGCCTCCAGCCTCCGTTGCCGGGCCATTCTAGCCTGCTCCCTCCGTGTTGTTGATTTGGAAGGAGCAACTATATGAAGAAAGAAAGACATAGTCTGTAACCAATGCTCCTTGGCATTAATAACACAAAGTGATTGAGCCGAAAGTTGGGTCACAGTACAAGTAGCAAATTGAAAGCACAGTACATAACTATTGAGGACAGTATCTATGTAACCTCCCACTTCTGCATCCTTGCTCTAACATTAGTGGTAGTTTAATGAACAAATTCTACGACCACTATGGACTTCCATTACAGTCGACTATGACAGTACACCAGTCTTATTCTTCTTCTTCTCTCTTGTTTAGGAAAATTGGTACGTTATCTTATGCAAGCCGGCAGAATGACATGGACAGCACAGTGAACTTGCACCCGAGAAAAAAAGTTGCACACCATGATGAGTGAGACAGACTTGCGTTACTGTACCGGTCCAGTACATGCAGGTGGTGAAGCTATTACTTTTCTATTACGGGTGGCACTGAGAATACTCTGTTACAAGGGCTACTGCTTAATTAATTTACCTTTCACCCTACAGTGCAAATGAGTACTAGAAAAGGAAAATGAAGAAGCTAACTAATTTGATTATCTATCACTTCACATGGGACGTATTTGATGACATATGGGATGACTTTAGGTGCTTTGCTTAATATTGAGTGAACAGTGATACACCCACACATGAATGACGTACTACAAGCAAACTAAAGTTATTAAGAGAGGTACGGAGTGTCCACCGTAATAACCAGATATATGCTGTGATTGCAGACGCAATACAAAGTACTGCTACTATTCATGGTAGTATTGGACACATTTACAATTCCTTTTCCTTTCCTTCCCTGCACTGGAACGGACGTGCGGGTGCGGTGGTACATGCTCTTCAAGGTAACACTTAGTTCATCTGGCGACCATCTACTCTCTCTAGATACACATGTGCTATCTAAGAGTCAGAGAATACCATGCTCCAGGCATCCATTCAGTCAAAGTATACGCACACATACAGTTTCTGTTTCACCCACCCAGGCTGCTGTCCTTCCACCCATCCTTGCTTCATCATTGACCCAGCCATGCACCATACCATATTCTTTCCTTCCAAGCCACCTCGGGGGCCAAGCAAACACATATCGTTCTTCTTTGCCAGCCATCATACAATTTCGTGTCCCACTTACTTACACCCTTCTTTCGCTTTTCGTTCATCCCACCCATCACGTTCGTCTAAGAACTTATTGGGATTCTTCTCACCAAAAACTTCACAGCTAAGTCGAAGTACATTTCGAGGAGGCTACTACCTGGTTGATTTGTAATACACCCGTGCAGAAAGCACACTATGCAGTCTTCAATCTCAATAAGTAAGGAATATATAGCTTACCTGTTTCCGCCACCACCGTTTGAACCCCCACAGGACCGTCCGCCGGCTCTTGCACCGCCTCCTCCCCAGAGTCCTCCGAGTCCTCGCCCAACACAGCCACCTCCGCGCTGGCCCCGTCACCAGATGTTACACCTACAAAGTACATTTAAGAATGTTAGAATACACCACTCACTACTATATAATATTTGGTCTAGGAGAAATGTTAAAAAAAACTGAATACAATGTAATAATTTGTGACTGTCTACTCCAAAGTAAAAATGTCCCTTTTTCCAGGGAAGGCTGTTGTCTTGCTGCACTTTTATGCACAACTGATGAATGCTTGCTTTTTATTTTTAACACGCACCACTTTTTCTCCTAACAGACAGAAGCTTGACTCCTAAGAACACGACCAGGATCAAGTTCAGACCAGGTGAGAGCTCGGCTCGACCACAAGAAATGTGTCCAATTAATCGTCAGCACTAACCACTTTTCCGTTTTCAGTTAAATAGTTTTATGACAAAGTAGATTTTAATAAATGTGTTTACTTTTAATAAAGCTTTTAAACTTAAATAGACTCTGTGGTTTTTGGTCCTCCAGACTAGAGTGGATGAGCTAAAGGTTTTGGAATTTTTGCAAGCATGAGTGCCTCTGACACTTCTTGACTGTGCTGTGACTCCGTACTCTCTTGTCCTGCGTACGATAATCTAGAGATCATTGGGGATCAATAATCGGTGACTTCGGGAGCTGAATGACTCTGCCACACTATCTAGTCAGTAAGGAGACAGTGCATAGAGCTATTGCTGAATAGAATGGGAGTCCAATGGAATTGCCAAATGTCCAATCTTAGTTAGCTACACAGACAGACTAATAAGAATAATCTAGTAATACCACAGGGAGTCATATTAGAGCCAGGATAAGAATTTATATCCAGTCTACAAGAAGATCAAAGACGATTTAGAAAAAATCGAATGAGGAACGCTAGGAAAAAATAGGTACTCTTTATTACAATTAAAACTTACTGGGGCCAGCAAAGGAGCCCTTGCCTGCCCGATCCTGGCCTGCATCCTGAGCACCCTCCTCCTCCTGTGTCCTCTTGCCCTTGGGGGGAGCTGATGTACAACATGAAAGAAAGAAAGACCAGAAAACATGGATGAGATTTGTCAACCAAATCAACCATTTCAAAAGAACAATAACAACATTTTTTGGAGAAATAGCAAATAGATAGACAACTATTCCACGGGATCTATCTCATGTGGTATACTACGTTATTCGTATTGCCTGATTTGCGGAACGTTGACTTAGAAAGTTCCTATGTAACTCAATAAACAGACTACTAAAGAGGTTTGCCTAGGCCTGGCACTGCAGGCAGCAGTCCGCAGCACGCGAAGTGACAGACAAAGTCCATCCTGCTTGCAGATCAGTGAATACTCAAACTATCAATCCACCCACCACCACCACTATTTCTTCTTATAGCCATGTGTCTAAAGGAAGGAGTGGACTTCAGTCTGTTGGGGCTGATTTAAAAGTCCCTTGCGGCTCATTTTCCTCCATTGTTGCGTGACTTTTGTGACGCTGCGGCAGAACAAAAGACTCGCCATGGTGTTGGTGCGGCGTATATATTAAAAAAAAGAAATTATGGGCGATGCATCACGTTGTAAAGTAAAGTAAAGTAAAGTAAAGCCCTGCGCCATCAGGGGGCGTTCCGGCGCAAGGGAGGGCGTACCTGCGCAGGGACGAATCCTAAAAGTGGCTGAGGGAAATCTACAAGATGTCAATCAGTCACTTTTAAGACAATGATGCATGAGTCAAACCCTGACAATGATGATAAGACAATGATGCATGAGTCAAACCCTGCGCGCTTGAAGCCGACGTACGGCTTGATGCAGCATTGGGGAGATAGGGTACCCCAGAGCATTGCACGCAACTCCAGCAATGCGCCGCCTTTACGGCACAGATGCGTAAGGCTTCTGTGACGTTTTGGGCCAATGGGTGGTGGTGGTGGCATGGCACACAATTACTGCCGCATCCCTGCTACTTTGCAGGGATGCGCCGTTAATTGAAAATATGACCCTTAGTGTCTAGCATTACGCAGTTCTTATCTTTACACTACACTCATACATAATTTCTCAGGCCAATGAAATGAACACAATGTACAAAACAAATAAGCATAGTAGCAAGCAAGGCTACTGAGAAGGAGAGCAGTGCACCTGAAATGCATAGAAGATTTTGAAATATAATTTACCTACAATGTAATCGGCAGCATTATTGCTCTTGGTAAAGAACAAAGATTTGCAAATAACAGAGCCGGATAAAACAGAGTAGTGATGAATAGCTACTACTACTCACCAAGCCCGGGGACCTCTACGCCGAGCGCGTCCAGCAAGTCCCGTTCCCGGTCCATGACATCGGTCCAGCGGTGGGTGGCCTGGTTATATGTGCGCCGGACCCCAGAGAGCTTATACATGGCCCGGCACACCTTCTCCCACCGCTTCCGGCGCTCCCGGATGCCATAGCCAGTCGCGATCTTGCCGCCTCCCAGGATCGTCTTGGGGAGGCGGCGCTGGACGTGGAAGATGAGTGCCGCCACTTCCTCCGCGCTGAAGATCTCCCGCGGCACCACTTGCTCCCCCCTCAAACGCCCGCACGGGAGCCGGGCACGGGGTGCGGGACCCTTCCCCTTCTCAGGGTGCTTCCCGGCTCCCTTTACCATGGTCTGGGCAGAAATAAACTTAAATGATAAAGAAGAAATAGAATAGTGAAGAAGAAAAGAAAAGAGTTTAAAAAAGTAGTTTAAAAGTAACTAAAAGTAACAGAAAACACAAAAATATACAGCTAAAAAAATAGAGGGATAGATAATAAGTAAAATAGATTAAATAAACTTCAAACAAGCAAAGGATGGCAGAGATTCAGAGAGGATACAGAAAGCATGCCCAGAACCATAGCAATGAATGAGAAACAAGATGGCCGCGCCCGTTCACAACCGCGTGGGTAAGTTCGCGCGAGATTTTCCTCGCGAGCACGCGCGGAATTGTACTAGCGAGCAGCACAGTTTGCGAGATTACACATAGCGGCCGGAAACGGAATTACGTCACGCAAACAAGATGGCCGCGCCCGTGTACGACCGCTAGGGTAACTTGGCAAACGTATAGCTACAAGCGCCTCGCGAACACGCGCAAAAGCCCGCGAACATACACGTCGCAAAAAAAAGAAAAGTGTATTCGCAAGCATTCGCGGCTCCCGAAATCGATCTCGCACGGATTCGCGCCCCAAAAAACGCGCGAAATTGCAGAAAAAACGTTTTTTGCTAAACTGAAAGCAATGAGCAGGTGCAAAAGTTCAAACTTAACATTTGTAACATTCACTGTAGTGCTTCCTGAGGGGACCCTCCAGAGTTTGCAACTATTCTATGACCCTGCTATGACCCAAACAGCAGGCTCATAGAATAGCTACAAGTAGACCATAAAGGTCCTGTGAAAAAAAATTTCACTGCAACAGAAAGCAAATTACAGATAAGGAAGGAAGCAGGTGCCAGCCAGACTGGAACTTTCTAAATAACTGACACATTAATCAACCCCCAATTAATTCATGGCAGTTGAAGTAGGGGAGGTGTGCTTGCTTTTTTCACCCCCCATAAACTACAGTGATAAACAAACCTAATGGGTGGCAGTGAGGATGTACCAGAGGGTGGCATGGGTGTCCCAGAGGGTGGCAGTGGTGAAGCAGAGGGTGCTGTGAACCTGTGATGATAAACCAGACGTAGAAACAACATAGTCGCGGCCGTTGCGTGCCGAAAAGTAAGTTCGCAATTGCGAAATTGTCCCAAAATCGTCGCGAACGCGCGCCAACACAAAAAACGGGAAAATCCGCAAATCCGCTAGAGTTCGCGTATCTTCGCGGATTGCGAATCCGTAAATCCGCAATTTCGCGTACGCGAGATCCGCTAGATCCGCCCATGCTTATTGACAACACTAAGAGGTACAGTCAATGGCCTTCCATCAATAGGAAGAAGATGGAGGTTCTGCGAGGCACAGGACCTCTCCCGCATGACTGCTGTCAGCTGGTGTATGGAAAGCATATAATTCTCAATTTACTACACTGTGTGCGAAATGCTGTAATTTAGGTAAGTCATCATCCCGTGGCAATGGTTTACCTGGAGAGTGGAGGAGTCTCTATTCATTTCAAGGTAGCTGTTAGCCCTACCATACCTGTAGATTCTCTGCTTGGGAACAATGCATAGCATTCCTTCTGGAAAGAGCTAGAGCTCAAGGCCCAAGTAGAGATGTTGGAATTCGCTCAATGGGTGATGTTGGCAACACTGTCGATGGCAGCCCAGTAGGGGAGTCAAGAGGAGCTCAATGCTGAAATAATCGCCCAGCTCCCTACCAAGACGAAAGAGGGAAAGAAGCTTGGTAAACCAGCCCCTAAAATGTCCACGGTTCAGGAGGGGGCTGTAAACTCCCAGGTAGTAAATAACCACCCTGAGTAAGGTGCCTGGGCTGGCTAGGTGGCAAGCTCCTGGAGGTCAGCACGGAAGTAACTAAACAAGGGTATGACCAGAAGACCAATCTGGTAATGTACCAACTTGGCCATAAAGTGTGGGTCATGGAACCCATGCAGTCCCGAGCCCTCCAGGTCTGCTGGACTGGGCTCCACAAGCTGAAATTGAAAAAGAGTGAAGTTACTTATATAGTGGACCTGTATACTCCCAGGGACCCTTTGAGAATCCTGCATAATAACAGGCTGAAGCCATACTATTAGAGGACCGAAATCACCATGCTCATGGTAACTGATGCTAGCGAGGAGGAATGTTCGTCCCTCCTAGATCTCCAGTCACACAGAGAATAAAAAGGCTCTGTGGAGGCAGCGGTACTGTCTCCCACTCTGAGAGAGATGCAACAGAGGGACTGCAGCCAACTGCTGGAGAAGTTCATCTCCCTGTTCACACTGCCCCAGGTGCTCATCAACTGGGGTGCCCATGATATTAATACAGGGGACAGAAGGCCTCTAAAAATCAAAACGTACAAGCTGTCAGGTAAGGTAAGGACCAGCTTCAAGGGTGAAGTTTCCAAGATGTTGAGTCTGGGGGCGACTGAGCCCTCCAATTGTCCCTGGTCAAGACCAGTGGTCTTGGTACCAAAGGCTTTCCCTGGGTAACACCCCTGCACTGATGTTTTGCGTGGGCTACAGGGGACTCAGTTCAGTCAACAAGACTGATGCTCACCCCAAATCTCAAGCCGAGACTGTTTAGGTGTTGTCAAATTCTTAAGTACCTTTGTCCTGACATCAGGGCACTGGCAGATCACCTTAATAGAAGATGTGAAGGGGAGGTCAGTATTCTCCACTCCAGAGGGGCATTTTCAGTTCAGGATAATGCCTTTTTGTTTGAAGAATGCTTCTGCCACCTTCCAGAGACTGGCCAATCAGATCCTGGTTGGGTTGGAGAAGTTCAGTGCTGACCATCCAGGTGAAAATGCTGTTTTCAGCTCTAACTTGGAAGCTCACCTGGCCCACCTACAAGAAGTGCTTCATACCTTCCAGCAGGCAGGCCTGACTATGAAGGCGAGTATGTGCCAGTTAGGGCAGGATTTTGTGGTGTACCTGAGGCACAACGTTGGTGAGGGCATATGTTGCCTCTCCAGCCAAAGATTCTGACTATTATGGCCTGTGAGCTACCAAAACCCAGACTCAGGTGAGGGTCTTTTTTGGGCCTCACAGGATATTACTGCAGTTTTGTAAAGGGTTATGGGAGCGCTGGGGAACCTCTCACTGAGCGCACCTCTAAAAAGCAATCAAAAAGGTAATATGGACAGAGGTGTGTCAAAAGGTGTTTGACACACTGTAGGAAGCACTGTGTATTGCATCAATTCTTACTTTACAGACCCTTGGGTAGCCAAACAGATAGGAGATATCATGCTGTGGTACACAGGTCTGCAAGCTTCCAGGAAATGTTAAAATGATAACTGACTTAACCTCAGTGATGTGAGGAATTCTTGATTAGAATGGTATTGTTTCAGTTTTGCTTCTAATTTTAAATTATGTACTCTGGATTACCAAACTTCACCTGGAAGAGCAGTTCACCACCCTGAAATTCATTAGGGCTTGCATGTTTAGATAAATGATTTGAAAATGTGATGTTTTGGATGATAATGTTCACAGTCACTGGATAGGTTTTGAATCAAAGTGCTTCAGTATTGAAAATGTATTCATTCAACACTGACTCCACAAAAGAAGGCTTTAGTGAATTTGAAGTCCAAACCAGAGATCAGCTGTGCTGTCATAAATAACGGTAAGTCCTTCTTGAAATGTGATGGCCTGCCCATGATGCAAAAGTGACTGTGGAGTTTGTGGTCCTAACTGACAACAATGTGAATTGCTCTTGGCAAAATTGTGACAATGAAATTATAGTGACCATAGCACATTGAAGTTTACCTTGACATTATGGTGGTCCACCACTATCGTTCTGGGGATACTGGAGAATTGAACACTCACATAACAGGGGTCCATCACAGCAATAATTATGTCACGTTGTTAGCATTCCTGGCATAACCGTGGTCCATCATCCTGAGCGTAGTGGTGGAGCTTGCATTAGGTGGATATTGTTGGCATAATGTATTTATCCTTGGGGTGGTGATCATCCTTAGCTTTAATAGCAACCCTTGACCTCAGAGGGGTACCACTGGCTTAGGGTGACCATTCCACCCATGTGATGGTGATACCTTTCCATGAAAGCACCAATGAATCCATGAAAGCCAAATGTATTACTAAAAATCCCAGCACAACATTCAGATGAAGTAGCACCCTGAGACACATAGTTAGCTCAAGCTTTCCCATATTAAATAAGGAGGCTATCTGGCTAACACGTTTCAAAAAAAGGATTTTGCAAATGTGGTGACAGTAGTATTTACAAACATGTAGGCAACAAGAAACTGTTTTTTCGAAATAATACTAAAATCTCATACTAGACACACACGAGGATTACATGCTGTACTAAATATGTTTTCTATGCGATTGTATATGTTTGGGTGGTGACTTATATTGGGAGCAACATTAGACCCTTAGTGGAATTAATTTAGGAATACTTGAGAGCCATTAGACAGAAGGATGTTAGGTGCCCTACTTGTCCTACTAAACCCCAGGACGAGCCCTTACCTTTTCATGGTATACAGCACTTTGCTGTGGACCAGAGGCAAGGGAACTGTGAATTGAATTTAAGTAGGACTGAAGCTCTATGGATTTTAACCCCTTCCATGCAGGGCAGATTCCGCTCCCGTGCTGAAGATTTCAGCGCGGGTGCGGTCATGACGAACCCCAGCCGTCATCAGCACACGAGCACTGTAGTGCATGACGGCTGGGGTTCGTCATCAGCATGCAAGGGGTTAAGACTCAGAGTTGTTGAGAAGGGTGTTAATGCAGACCATGAATTGTAGTACTTCTTGGGGGATTAATATTCAGGTGAAGGTTTCTCAACGTATAAATATGGAAACATCATGGGATTAAGTGTTCAAATATATTAGGTTATCCTCATTTGGAACTTGCAGGGGGATTTAGTAATTGTATATATATATATGATAATCTCTCTCAGTGTTTAATTAGTCAAAGAAAAAGTGCCAGGGCCCTCGTCGATTGTTTCTGCAGCTTGCTCCACCTATTGACGTTACCAGCTCTGCCAATGACATTACCAACTCAAATATTAACCATCACACTCCTACAAGTGTGACAATTCATACTATTTCAGGCCCCTAAAGCTTTAAGAATGGCTAGGGTGGCAGGTATGAGTCATTAGAATTAATAAACAACTTTGCTGTGATCACATCTAAATTGGACAAACAGCACCACCATGTGGCAGACTTTTATAAGTGCTGGTGTTGACAATTAACTGCAGGTGCCAAACACCAGAAACCACCGGCTCAAAATAAGCACTGAAGTCATTGCAGAATACTAAAAGCACACATGGTTGATTGTTAAGAGGAGAGCTATTTGGAGTATATTGTGCTGTTACTATTTTTAACAGAGATTCATACACTTTTGAAGCAATTTCTATCATTACCACAATAACTTAGATTTTGGGAGACATTAGGTGGAAGTTACCAAAAATTCTGAAAATTCTTTATATTTAACAGCTGTAAGGTATGTTAATGTATGACATGAACCAGAAGAATCGATGTTGGTTTTTGTGAACTATTTCTTAGTTTTGAAATAGACGAATGAGATCCCCTACTTTCTTTTAACATGAGTTTGGATGGTGTAGTGTCTTGATACTATGAGGGCTAGGACCCTCGCCATTCTGGGTTAACTCTAAACAGGAATTATGTATTCTGCTTGGAGGTGTTAATGTGTGGTTATAAACATTATGCTGCAATGCGTGCAATGTGTGATCGTATGTTGAGGAATAAAGACGCCTGTTACAGAGTTCTATGTGTGGCGGGTTCACTTGCATGCTCCCGGGCTGGGGACACCACTACAACTGCATCAAGTAGGGAATACCTGCCCTGAAGGAATAAGGCTGCTCTCCCTGAGAGCTTGCAGTGGTACAGCAAACTACTCTTGCATGCCACATGCGCCTTGAATTGATGCAAAGCAGTCTGCAGGTGGTGTATGTGGAGTCAAAACCCCGCTGCAGACCATACACAGCCATCAAAGAAGTTTGCAGAGGAGCACATTTGGAAAGTCCACCAGAGCCCGCTGGCAAGGCCAAAAGAAGAGATACTGCGCAGTGCCATAACATAGAGCCATCGTCCATATGAAGCAAACACTAAAGGCAGTGACAACCAGGTATGAAAGCAGAAACGTACTTACCGGCACAAGCAAGTGAAGTGTTTTGCAACCTCAAAATTGGGGCAGCAGGGGTGTTGCATTAAGAGATTGCCAGTACTCTTGTGTGCGAAAAACGCTGTCTGAACAGCAACTGCTCGCAAAGGCGACAGGAGCGTAAAGAATGATATTGCAGTGTTTCTGAAACCACCGCTGCCATTCAACACAGCAAAGAAGAAGAACATTTATTCTACTTGGGCTGCATGGATCGAAACGTTTAATGATTTCATTCATAGATGCGCTAAAAAGAAGAAGATGATAAGAAAAGGATTAAATATTTGAAAAAACTAGCCAGTGATAGAGTGAAAGAAGTACTAAAGAAAGTCTCACAAAGTGATGCAACGTCGTACCAAAAGATAAAAAAGGCATTGGAAGCCAAGTTCTATTTGATGCCAAATGTCGATCATGAAAGATACATTTTCAAGCATGACAACAGGCTAGTGAAATGATGGATGAGGTTGCTGAAAGACTTGACACACTTAAGTTCTGGGACTTCAATGATGAAGAAGTCTGGGATATACCAACTTAACATCGCTTTCAATCTTTTTGGATTATGCACAATGTGAAGAGATTTGAACATAATGTGCTTTCTGATTAAAAGCCATTGAAGGGCTCCAATCCCATAGCGGCCGACTGACACCTGGGGATATCCAGAATAAGTCAGGCCAGTGCATTTTGTACCACTTGGAGTCTGTGCTGCGTGTTCTTATTCGAGTCCAGGTACAATGAGTTGCAGTTTTCCAGTCTGGACATTACCAAGGCAAGAGCGACCTGCTGAATAAGCGGCAAGATTTTTTTAAACATCCTTATGATCCAGGTGCACGTTGCTATTGTACGATTCATCTGGGCATTAACGTTAAGCTCGGTGTCAATCAGTACGCCAAGGTTCTTACCTCTTTTCCCCAGAGTCAGGCAAGTTCCTAAACAATGCGGCCAGCAGTTGCTGTTCCAGCTGGGTGCCCCTGATCCAAAAATCATCACTTCCGTCTTTTCCCCATTGAGTTTTAAAAAGTTAGAAGACATCCATTCTGCCACCGTAGCCATGCATTGTGAGACGTTCTCTGCTAACGAGCATAAGTTCTTGGGGGTTGACACCATAATTTGAGTGTCATCAGCATATGACACTGCCTTCATTCCGAATGACTGGATTATTGCCGCTAGGGGGTCCACATAAAGGTTATAAAGCATAGGGCTCAAAGATGAGCTCTGCAACACTCCACAAGGCAGAAGTGCTGTAACTTCACCTTTTGATATTGTTCCCTAAGAAAGAGAACAGAAGGGCTAGTGCTTTATTAGAAATGCCAAGGCCTTGAAGTCTACCCAGCAGCAGCACAGGTGAGATTGTATCAAATGCAGCTGATAGATCCAAGAGTAACAGCGCCACACCCTGTCCTTAATCCACTAACCACCTTAAGCAGTCAGAGGCTGAGATTAATGCAGTTTCTGTCCCATGATGTTTCCTAAAGCCAAAGTGGGAGTCATTAAGCCAGTGCTGATGTTCTGCACTTTCCATCAAATGGATATTAAGGTGCTTCTCCAGAATCTTTGCAGGAACAGGAAACAGGGAGATCGGGCGATAATATTTACAGTCTGTGATTTCCAGATACTTTTTTTTAGGAGGGGCTTAATGATAGCCTCCTTCCAGCTCTGAGGGTAAGATCCGGATATGATGCACACAAGTCGAAGTCTCTGAAAAAGAATGTCGTTAAGCTTCCAATATGGGTTTTCATTTCCCCATGAAGGTAAATGTCTAGCCATTGGACAGATATGCAAAGGCTGCGTGAAAGAAACCCATTTCATAACAGTCTGCGGCGGGAAAACAAAAGTGTCACAGAGAGAAAAGAAAATAGACACCAGGAGATTCCAGAAGCATTCTCACCACACCCACAAGGCCAAAAGGCAACATCAGTTACGACAGTTAGTGAAACGCTAGTGAAGAAGACAGATGTTCATTTATGATGTGTACTAAGGAACGACATGCAAATGAAGGATTGGGTGCTTGCAAAGAGAATCACAAGTCAAAGAAGATTCACCCAACAGAGCGACAAATTTCATTTTGACACTGTACCAAAATTACATTAAAGGTGAACAGCTGCTCCTTAACCTTAATTATAGACAGTGGTGCGTCGCTTAATAGCATACCAGTAGAAAAGTTTAACAGCTTATCTCCTGTGCCACGCCTTGCCCCATCAGGCACGAAGGTATACAGGTGGGATGCTTCTAAATCATTACAGAGTCAAGGGTCATTTACAGCAACTATGAGACATAAAATTATGTCAGTGCAAGCGTTGATTCATGTTCTTCAAGGAACTTCATTAAGTGCATGCCTATTTAGCCTTACTACTGCTGTTGACATGGGACTGATATCTATCAACTAGAACCTCCATGCTCAGTCTGAAATTGTGGGTGAGTTCCAATTGTAGTTTCATGGCGTAGGAAGACTCAAGAAAATGAAAGTGCAACTTCATAATATTGAGGACATTCACCCTGTTGGCCAACAGCACCTCAGAGCTGCTTTTCACTTACAAGAAGGCATTGAGAAAGAACTAGAAACACTGTTGAAGCATGAAATCATTGAATACCCCAGCTTTCCTATGTCGTTTGGTTCGCCCATAGTTGTGGTGCCGAAAAAGGGCAGTGGAGGTGCAGTGCGCATTTGTTTTGATATGCACCAGGTCAACAAAGCAATCGAGAAAGACATCCTGGTCCCCACATAGCAGACAAGACCATTCAACTAAACGGAGCCAAAGTCTTCTACCGTCTTGACCTGACCAAAGGATACCATCAGCTGGAGCTGGAAGAGAACTGGGGGTACATTACAACTTTCTCGACTCATGTTGGTCTGTTCAGATACAAAACACTGAGTTTTGGAGTGTCGTTGGCTGCAGAGATATTTCAGGATGTTATTCACCAAGTAATTTGACATGTTGTTACACATGTTTTTAATTACTGTGATCATGTACTGGTATTTAGGACAACACAAAGGAAGCATGACAAGGCAATTACACAAGTGTGGCAATTAATTGCTGATGCAGGTCTCCTTCTGAAAGCAGCAAAGTGAGTTTCACAAAATCAAACTTAAATTCTTTTTGCACATATTCTCTGTTGAGGGTATTTCTCCTGACCAAGATAAAGGGCAAGCATCGCCATCTACTTGCCCCCACAAGATGTAACCATGAAGGTATTCTTCTCAGGCATGGCTAGTTATTGCTCCAGATACATTTGTGACCTTGCTAAAGTGAGTGCCCCATTGTTAGACTTAACAAAGCGAAATGTCCATTCCATTGGTCTCATAAATGGGACAAAATGTTCAAAGAAATAAACCATGCGATTGAGAATGCACCCAAAATGGCCTATTTTGAACCCAAGTAACATAATCAGAAAACAGTAGATGTGAGTTTAGTGGGCCTGGGGGCAATTCTTGCTCAAAACAATGGCCATTTTGATGCAATGCGTGCAGTGTGTGATTGTATGTTGAGGAATAAAGACGGATGTTACAGAGCTCCGTGTGTGGTGTGTTCACTTGCATGCTCCCGGGCTGGTGAAGATGCTACAGATGGTATAAGCCATTGTATTCATTATAATTATTCAGGGTTTAATATTGGGTATTTTTGTAATATATTGATTTCATTATTATTATTTTGCCTCGTATTTGATGGAACCTTTTTCTTATAATCTACAGGGAATGTTTTTGTTGGTGATAGATGATTTTGACCTTTCCAAGATGGTCCACATAAAGGATGCCAAGGATAGTCTACATATTTAATACGAGAACAGCAGAATTGCACATTAAGTTATTTGGATCCTCCTTTTACGAGAATGTTATGTTTACAGTCAGTGTAATTTTATTTTTTAGTAATTTAGGTTGTGCTCACTTGCAACATATGAGCTTTAGATAGGATTGCATGTTTCAAGATTGCGACTTAGTTTTTGAATCCAGGTAAAGGACTCACTGGATGTTGGAGAATCCGCCCCTTTATATTGGCACCAGTTCAGAACATTGAAGATTACTCTTGTTAGTCCGATATGAGAATGGCTCATTAACACGTATAGCAAGTTATATATTTTTTCTTGTTTGGGGCCACTACTATGACCATAATGTTTATACGGCTCAGTACTATCTATGTTCTTTTATTTAGGTCCTCGTTTGATTTGTTGCTCAATATATAGCCATCTTCACATATCTAAGATTGACTTAGCCAACGGGATCATTTGACTGCGTCCTACACATGTTTGTGGGGGTATCTAAATGTGGTCAGTGGATTGAACGCCTGTCATGAGTTTGTGGGCACTCACTTTCTTTTTATATTCTTCACAGATGGTAAATTACTACATTAGAGTTTTCCAGCCATTTGTTGAAAAATGAATAAATTTGGGTCAAGCATATAAGAGCATACACCGTGGTTATGTTAGGTTGTGCTACTTCAGATTGGTTTGATTTTCCATTCAACCGAGGGATGGAGGATACACAGTAAGGGATATTCCCCTTGTCTATACAATGTGCAACACTTTGTTTTGATATAAACCTGTGTTTTTATGCAAATTAAGGAGGTTTTCTTTACTTTGTCCACTTGAGGTGATACGTTATCCAAGGTATTTTGTTGACAAGCACTTAAGGTCTACACCAGGTGATATCTGGGTGATTGTGAAGGTACTTTAGTTACTGATGGCTTGTACTGTGGGATCTGTTCTATTGCAGATTTAAAAACAATTTCAAATGACTAACTGATGAACCAGGATGGCTTGATGAACTCTTAAAATATTTAAGGTGTGGTTAGTGAGTATAACTGGTAGAATTGCTCTCTTCTTACACTCATTTTGCTCTCTTCTTACACTCACGTTGGTGATAAACTCTGAATGCCTTGCCTAACTATATTGCCTACTTTATGTTGCACATATATTTTGCGCGCTCATATGACTCCGGTCTTAATATTGCATTTACATTGAAGAACTTTTATTAACGTTAATATCGATATTGATGTGTTTGTCGAAATAAATGAACTATTGTACTTATTAATAGAATCGCCCGTTATGAACTCCACATCTACCTCAATACGTAAGTCCGTGGACTGGCCGGCTCTACGACCCAGGCCTGGGGTTACTGATTGATGGGTCAAAGTTGGGAGGGTGCATAGCTGGCAAGAAAACACCTGGGCAGGAAACTCTTGATCAATTCCGAAGATAGGCACAGCAAAATTACAATGATCAGGGAAGATTTCACCAATAAAGCGCACATGGCCGGTGGGGGTACGTGCTCCTAAAAACATCATAAAGTCAGATGCCACATGAGTTTGGAACACATAGCCAATCAGGGCCTAGCACATGTAGTGATCATGCACTCCCCATGCCGGATATTTGGACATATTTACTACTGGCCACACTATGTCCACTCAGGTCAAGACCCACCTGTAGTAACCATTGCCAATTAATTTATGACCCTAGAGGCAGCAACCAACATTCCTCACCATATATGGTACGCCTGAAACCTTTTATGGTTGTATTTAAAGAAACCTCAAACTCGATGAAAATTGAGACAGTCCTCAGACTTATGGCCAGTAACTGTTCTCCTAGCCAAACTGTTTAAATAAACAATCTGTCCTGTTTTACCAAATGCCTCCTGTCTTCTGCTTTTTTAAGGAAATCCGATTCAAGCAACATTTTGGCAGGCCAGCCAGGAGGATTTGGACTTCATGCACGACTGCAGCTGAAGCAAGGCAACTGCGCCGGTATGGACTCACATTGCGCAACGAGAAAAGTGGGCAGACATAGCAATTGATTGGAAGTTCTGCTGAATTCTCGGGACAGAGGTTCATCCTGAAGCAGCAGTCACCGTGGGTAAGAGACTACATCCAAACATAACATAATCTAAAAACATTTGGGCTACGGCAAATTAGTGAGAAGCATAAAAAGATGACCTGAGCGCCCTGCCACTGACAGGGTCTGGCATATCAGTCATAAGGCGGACTCGGAGGCATTCCTGCGGAAGTCACCTTTGTTCGATACCTGACCGCTACCTTAGGTGAATATAGTGCAATAATGTGTATAGCCCTTGATAACTCCCAAGATGATAATTTTTGTGATATAGCTAAGCCTGATTGGGTGGAGTTAACACCTCAGTCTCATTTTTTTTTAGTTCAACCGTGTCTCAGTGGTAAAGTGGTTTTTTAACACCCATTGTATCTGGAAGGAGTGTGGGAGGTGCATCTAGCTTAAACCTCGGCGCTACAGGGCAGAATTTGCATAGTGACCCAGGAAACTGGCCATAACTCGTGTGTGGCCAAGAGGTGCTGGTGATTCCAGTGTTATTACTAAACGATGTCTATGATTACCACCTTTGTCTAGGAGCAGATAGTGGTAGACTATCTAGCTCACTTAGGAATGTGTTCCAAGCTAGTTTTCTCCTGCTAGAGGATACATTGCAATGAACAACTATGCTGTTTTTTTGCCAAAGTAATTTTTTCAGTCGACAGTTTTTGAAATGTGCCATGGTATGTGATATTGCCTTGATTGTCTTTGAAAACTGTATCACGTGACAATCTGAGTTTATGCAGTTTTATTCAAACATATAGCATTTTCGCTCTGTTTTACAATACTACATATGCAGTTGTATCTTTTTTCTTGAAATGCTTGTTTGAACTGTTTGGATGTAAAAAGTGTAAGCACAGAGCTCATAGTACGTAATTTGTAAGAGTGCATCACATATGAATTGACTAAGCGATTTGACAAACCAAATTAGGACAACATCAATTGAATTGTATTATCCAAATTACTAAAATTGTCCTTGATTCCCCACTAAAACACATGGAGACTAAGTTCCCCAAACAAATAAAAAGGCTTAATGGACAAGTTACTTACCTCGGGTAACACCTTATCTGGAAGAGACATAATCTACCTGAAAATTCCTTACTTTTGAATTTCCCAGGCGTCAGACTGGATCCAGAAGAATTTTCTTCAAGCAATACCCCTGCATGCTGGTAGGTGGTGTTGGTCGGCTCCGCATGAGTGGGGCCTCCGCGCCTGAAGTGACGTCTGCGTTACCTATATAGGCGCCACTTCAGCACGTTGACGTCAGTTACTTTTCATGAATTTCCATGCCTGAAACAAGAACCCATTAAGAGTGCTGACATTGGTGTGTTTTTATGAAACTAGGGCCCTGAAAGGGAGCATCCCTGACCCTAGAAACATGTCCACAGCATGGGGAGGATGAGTGGGTCGGTAAGGAATCTGTGTCTAGATCAAGTCTCAACCAGATAAAACATTACCGAAGTAACTTGTCCATCTGATAGAGACATCTAGCTGCAGATTCCTTACCTCTGAACAGATACCCAAGCAATGCCATCCCCGGACCAGGGAATGCAGACAAATTTAGAATAGAAAGTCCTGCAGGACCGGGTGGCCAAAGTTGCAGTCCCTGCAGACTTGACTATCCAGGCAGAAATGCTTAGGGAACATGTGCAGGGATGCCCACATGTCTCCCTGACAGATGTCCAGGACTGGTACTCCATGTTGCAAAGCACTGGTAGCAGCCTTAGCTCTGGTGGAGTGAGCCCTTAAGCCTTCAGGAGGCTGCTTCTTGGCCAGAGCATAGCCAATTTTGATGCAGAGAATGACCCACCAGGAGATGGTCATCTTTTGCACCGCATGACCTTTCTCCATTCTAATGTAGCCCACGAAGAGTTGGTCGTCCACCCTGGATTCTTTTGTGCGGTCAAGGCAGAACGACAACGCTCTTTTTGGGTCCAGGCAGTGGAGTTGCCCCTCTTCTTTGGAAGTATGCGGAGGAGCATAGAAAGTGGGCAAGGTGAAAGATTGCCCCACATGAAAAGGAGTCACCACTTTCGAAAGGAAAGAGGCCCTAGTGCAAAGCACCAATTTGTAAGGGAATATCATGAGAAAGGGCGGTTTGGACGGTACAGCCTGCAGATGTAATTGCCACTAAGAAGGCTGTTTTGATGGTGAGCAGCGGAGGGGGCACTTATGCAGAGGCTCGAAAGCAGCGCACATTGGGAAAGTGAAAACCAAATTAAGGTCCCACTGAGGCATAATGAAAGGGGCAGGAGGGAACATATGCACAAGGCCTTTTAGAAATCTATGTTCAATTGGTGTTTTAAATAGGGAGGGTTGGTCTGGCAGCCTCAGGAAGGCAGACAAAGACAAAGAAGAAAGATACCCAGAGCCCTGCTGGGCAAGGAACAAAATAAAAAGCATAATACCAGAAAGAGAAGCAGAAAGAGGGTCAATAGACTTTTCTGTACAATGTATTACAAATGTGTTGCACTGGCAGGCATATACAGTCTTAGTGGAGGGACCCCTTGGCTGCCAGAATTACATTGCAGACTTCGGGAGGAAGGTCAGAAGCTATTAACTGCCACCGCTCAATCTCCACGTAAGAAGGTGTACATGTGACAGATTTGGGTGGAGGACTCTCCCCTGCAGCTCTGACAAAAGAACCTCTGGAAGGCACACCCTGATCGCAAGATCGATGCTCATGCTGAGAAGCTCGGGATACCAGCCTCTCCGTGCCCAGTCCAGAGCCACAAAGATAACTTGGGCCTAGTCGTTCCTGATCTTCTTGAGAACTCTAGACAGGATTAGTGTGCGCGGAAAGGCATGCAAGAGGCCTGAGCTCCACTTGATACGAATACATCTCCGAGCGAGAGCTGCCTTGGAAACTCCAGTGTGCAAAACTGCAGACATTGAGCGTTCTCTGCGGAGGCGAACAGATCTAACCAAGGCTATCACCTCTGTTGATAGAGAACTTGTATATTATAACATGAAGGTGAATGAACATGTGGGTGATCCTAACACATACATGTTGCTCACCTATGACCCGACTGTACAGTTGCAAGATATGTTACATCAATTACTAGTGGAGGCAGAGGATAATGACTGGATTGACGCTCAGACTAAAGCTTTTTTAACAACGCAAAACCCAAGACGACCAAGGATATATATGATACCCAAAATGCACAAAGATGCCAGCAATCCCCCTTTCAGGCCGATTGTCTCAGGCTGCGGGTCTATTTTTGATCCTGTGTGTAAATTCCTGGATTTTTATCTACAGATGTTTGTTCAAAATTGGCAAACGTATCTTAAGGATACTACTCATTTCCTTCATAGATTGACCTCTGTTACAATTGATCCTGACATTCCAATTCTATTATGCACTATTGACGTCACAGCACTGTACACCTCCATTCCGCATGCTGCAGGCTTGGAAGCAGTTGAGTGGGCCATTCTACAATCGCCTAATATCACCATGGAATTTTTTTTAATTCTACAGCTACTTAAATTTTGCTTGTAGAATAGCTATTTTGAATGGCAAAATCATTTTTACAACCAACTCACTGGAACCTCCATGGGTTTTTCTGGGGCTCCAGCATACGCTAACATCTATATGGCGCAATATGAATCTGACAACATTATCTCGAAGTCTACATGGTGGGATAACATCGCAGTGTATTGTAGATTCATTGACGACATCTTCCTCATTTGGAAGGGGTCTGAAAATTTGTTAGTGGCTATGATTGATGAATTGAACAATTGTAATCCACATATACGATTGACGTAAAATATCCATCAAGTTACAATACATTATTTGGATGTACAGATTCAAAAACTTCACTTTAACCAATTTAGGACTACTGTTTACACCAAACCGACTGATCGGAACAGTACTTTACTATATTCCAGCTTTCACCCTAAAGGCCTCTTACAGAACTTGCCTTATTCACAGTTCGTCAGGGTGCGTAGAATTTGTTCTGATACAACTGAATATGACATTCGTTTCCAAGACCTCACACAGAAGTTTCATGATAGAGGTTATCCAATTCAGATCATTGACTCTTGTCGTCAAAAGGCACTGACAAAAACTCGTGATCAATGTTTGCAAAAACAAACAACACAGACTAATACCCGCATGGTTTTCGTTTCGAAATTTTCCACTGCTTCCCTTGCAGTGAAAAACATTATACACACACGTTGGGATTTACTCCAACATGAGAAGGATTTCAATGGAATCTTTTCAGAAAAAACCCTCTTTGCATATACTATAGGTAGAAATCTCCGAACACTTTTGGCTACCCCCAAACAGCACACGGCAGCACAAGTACACTCAGGTACCAAAAGATGTAACAGTTGCATTCATTGCAACAACATAACTAGTGGTGATACATTGACACACCCATTATCTGGTAAGAAGATCAAATTAAGACACTCTTGTGATTGTAACTCCGTCATTATAATATATTGCATAAAATGCCCATGTGGGAAGGCTTATACTGGCAAAACATCACGCAAATTGAGAGTAAGAATCACGGAACACAAGAGTAGGATTCGGACTAGGAACGCAACATCCAGTTTAGCAGTTCATTGGGAGGAAGCCACACATTCAATCTCCCAACTTAGGGTGCAAGTAGTTGAACAGGTTCTAAGTAAACCAGGCATGGATGTCAATAAACTGTTGTTGCAACGTGAATTGTACTGGATCCAAACCTTGGGTACCATGCAATCTATTGGGCTAAATGATCGGTTTGACATGAGTTGTTTTCTGTAAATTGGATTTTCATTGATCACAGGAGGTTGACATGATTTTAATCTACTTGTAGATATAATAACTGATTGCGGTGGATTTTAACATGCACATGTTATGTATTCGTATTTGCAATGTTGTCTATTTAATGCAAAGTTATGACTACTGTAGTGATACATTGTTGCTGAGTAACATCGATGGCACTATGTTGCACCCTTGGGTTTCTTTGGGGTTTCTACTATTCTTTCACTCACATATACTGTGTTCCTCTTTAGAACGGATATATTGCTTTATTCATGGTATTCTCCATGATTAATAGACATTTAAGCTACTAGACATGTTTATCCATAAGTCACACACATTGACTAGAGAGACCAGCATACATCTCCTCACATTTTCGTTATAGCATTTGTGTTCCATTAACCATTTTCGACATTTGTTCATTATTCAGTAATGTATTCTCCCATTCATTCATACCCCATCGATCATTATGTATTAGGTATTTTAACCCACTCTAAGATGACGCCCTCTGCGCACGTCATTAGTCCCTCATTAATTTCTACTCCAGACATCATGTAACGCGAGTCTCAGACGGGTTCGCGTTTACCCGTTTCTGCCAAAACATCGAGAGAGAGATGTCCTGATTTTGCGAGTACTCTTTATAAGATACGAGTAAGTTATTAATTGTTCGGTTTCTTTAATTATGGTACTGTGAGTTAGGTCACGCTTTAGGATTCTTGGTGGTAAAGTTATAATTATATTCACAGATGCGGTTAACTTAACGAAAAACCGAACATCAGATCTTTAATGCAGAATCAGAAGGAGTTAAAAGGTTATTGACCACAGACTTTACGTGGGTGAGTGACACTAAAAGATAACGGTTTTATTATTTCAGTAAATAGCATTAGATCTGTTACATCGTTATACTAAGGGTTGGGTCTCATCATTTTTGCAGCTTTTCTAAACATTCGACATCACAGCGGTTACATCCTATGATCGGATAGGGTCCATCAACACATATATCCAGGTATGCGGTGTCTTGACCGGTGTGGAAATTGAAATGGTGTTGGATAAGTCTAGGCAATGTTGGTTATAGGTTGTTCGAGTGAGTTTTATGTTGGTTTTCATTTACAGCTGTCAGGACGTGGTCCAAACCAGGTAGTTTAGTTTTCGTTCAGGGTGTTATCCTGTCACATTTCTTATACCAAATAGCATCACGGGGAGTAATTCATGATGATACTTTTCAACAGTAGCACCATTTACGCTTGTCACGTGGTTACTTTCTGATATTTTCTGGTGATTCACTTTTCCTGTGCACCTTGAGATTGGGGTAGTGCATCAGCACGTGTGATATGTTACTAGTTTTTTAAAATGCCAGTATCACAGCATTGACATTTCTGTCCAGCTAGGACTCATGCATGGTGTGCCGTAATGTATAGCTTTTTTGATTGTACACATTGACATTTGGAGCATAAATTTTGAACAATGGTTTTGCTTTCACAGATTTCCCCTGAGGAAGGGACATTACTGTCCCGAAATGCATCGGGCATTTCCAAGATGGTTATCTTCAAGAATGCATTGATTTATGTATAGTGTGTAACGCATTGTTTATCATTATCGCATTGGATTCATGTATTAAAGGACCAAAAGTTGATTCTTTTTCGTGTGAATTAAGTGACTATGGTATATTCATTTGTTCAACACTGATTGTTTAAAACACATAGGAATGAATATAGATGAACAATAATTACTCTCTTGAAAAACATTGTATGTATATGATTTATATGTTTACTAATTAAATGGACCAATAGAGTCCGAGTGGACTACTCATGCACAGTGCGCAGTGTTTTCTACCAGTATTGGCAGTATTTAAATTTGATAGAGAACTTGTGCCACCTCCAGATGGAGACGCCACTTGTGACCCGCTAGGCATCAACGGCTGAGTTTGTCCACTCAAGAGTTCTGAGAACCAGCCAGGTGTTGAACCACCAGGGACATGCCCTGCTGTTCCAGTCATGTCCAGAGACACAGAGCCTCTTGACAAAGAGTCAACAACCCCACTCCACCTTCTTTGTTGCAGTACCACATGGCAGTGGTGTTGTCTGTGAACACTTGCACTAGCCTTCCTTTGATGGAGGGTAGAAAGGCTGTCAATGTCAGTCGGAACACATGGAGCTCCAGCATGTTGATGTGGAGTCCGTATTCCATTGAGACCAGAGTCCTCTGATCTCCACCTCTCCCAGACAGCTGCCTCTGCCTCATCCCAGGAGTAACGCATCTGTCACTACTGTGAGATCTGGTTGGGGAAGGGAGAGGGGTCTTCTTCTGACCTGAATGCGGTTTGCCAGCCACCACTGCAGGTCTTGTGCAGTTCCCTCCGAGATCTGGACCATGTCGGAGAGATTCCCCTGATGCTGGAGCCATTGCAGAGCCCGCATATGCCATCTGGCATGTGTCACTAGCACGATGCAGGAGGCCATGAGGCCCAGCAGTCTCAGACTCATTCTCCCCGAAATACAAGATCGAGGCTGAAACATCTGTATCATAGTCCTGGACTTGCTGTTTGGGAGGAAAAGTCCAAAACTGCTCTGTATCCAGAACAGCTCCGATGAAGGGGAGCATCTGAGAGAGAGTCAGGTGTGACTTCGGCACGTTGATAGTGAATCCCACCAAATGCAGAAGGCACACCACAGTCTGTAGTCGAAATAGGGGAATCTGGTACCCCCTGATCTGCGCAGATGAGCTACGCCCACCGCCATCACCTTGGTGAACACCTGAGGGGCGCTGGTAAGGCAGGGGTGTGGGATTTAATAAAATATCTACTTGTCCATGGAGCAGGTTGCTTCATAAATCTACTTGTCCTGTAACAAAACTCACTTGTCCCTTTGGTGCCATGTAGTGCAGTGACAAATGATGGCAGCAATCTCGTTATATAAGACCTCTGATGTAGCCTCTCGGATTATGCCAGGGCTCTTACCATAGTAGTGTTTGAATACTTGCAATCCCCTTATGTTGCCACGTTTCCGCAGATCTACATACTGTGGCTGAAGGTAGTAGTAAGCAATAGTTTCAGGGTTAGAATGCACTTTTGTGTCTGTGCAAACCTACATGTTTTAAGGGTTTTCAACAATCTTCTCTAATCTTTTTCCATACTGAGCAATTTTGGAAAATTACTCCTGACTATGGAAGATGTAAATCTTCTTCCAGAGTTGGGAAAAATGTAGTTGAAGGGAGAGGGTACTTGCAAGCACTCAGATTTTCGCATGAGCAAATCTACACATGCTCATGCTAAAATTAAGTTCACAAATATTTTCTAGGAGTACTATTTCTTGTCCTACTTCTGTAAATTCTTGGGAATTCACGAAAGTCGTATAGTTGCACTTAATGCAAGGACATATATCATGGCTGCACCTTTGAGACTTTTTAAATAATAGGGCCCCTAATTTGGTCTGGCGTTGACCATGACCTTTTGCGTTTATTAAAATGTTGTCTCTCTCTCTCTGTATCAGCTGGCTTCACTGTGACAGCATTAGGCTCTTTCACAAAGAGCATATTGGCACACAAAGTAGTTTTGTTCAGTGCCAGTAATGCACAAGTTACTTACCTTCGGTAACGATATATCTGTAAGAAACAGTAGTTAGTATTAGAGTCCTTACCTTAGAATATCCCAGGCGTCAGACTGGATCCGGAATTTTTTTTGAGTAGCAGTACCCCTGCGCGTCGGTAGGCGTCGTCTGCGGCTCCACGTCCGTCGTCGGCGTCGTCGGCATCGTTGGCGCCGGGATGACGTCGTCGGAGTACTTAGACGCCGCCCTCGCACGCTGACGCCAGTTTTTATACATAGCTTTTCCGCGCCAGAAAACGCAGGGCCATGATAAAAACCAACACTAGTGCCATAAAACTAGGGCCCTGAAAGGGGATGACCTTAACCCTAGATATCGGCTCGCAGAACGAGGAGGATGGGTGGGGCGGTAAGGAATCTAATACTAACTACTGTTTCTTACAGATATATCGTTACCGAAGGTAAGTAACTTGTGCATCTGAAAGAAACAGGTTAGTAGTGGATTCCTTACCTTAGAATAGATACCCCAGCAATACCAACCTCGGTGGTGGGTCTGCGAACCAATGATCACACCAGAAAGTCCTAGAGAACAGAACGGCCCAAAAAACCATCTCTCCGGACTTGGCTGTCCAGGCAGTAGTGTCTTGCAAACGTGTGCAGCGAGGTCCACGTAGCTGCCTGACAGATGTCCTGCAAGGGGACTCCACGACCCAGGGCACTGGTAGCTGCCGTGGCCCGAGTGGAATGGGCCCTCAGCCCAACAGGAGGCTCCTTCCTCGCCAAAGAGTAGCAAATCATGATGCACAAGACAACCCACCGAGAGATGGTTCATTTGTGCACCGCCCGACCCTTCTTAACGCCCACGTAACCAACAAAGAGTTGGTCATCCACCCGGAACTGGCGTGTGCGATCCAGATAGAATGAGAGCGCATGTTTTGGGTCCAGGCGGTGGAGCCTCTCTTCCTCTTTCGAGGGATGCGGAAAGAAGGTGGGCAAGGTGATGGACTGCCCGATGTGGAAGGCTGTGACTACCTTGGGCAGTAAAGAGGGTCGCGTCCACAACACAACTTTGTCCGGATGGACAGAAAGGAAAGGAGGTTTAGAAGAAAGGGCCTGGGGCTCACTCACTCTCCTGGCAGAGGTGATGGCAACCAGGAATGCAGTCTTATGGGTAAGAAGACGAAGAGGACAGTTATGAAGTGGCTCGAAGGGAGCGCACATCAGATAAGTCAGAACAAGGTTCAAGTCCCAATGAGGCATCACGAAAGGGACAGGAGGGAACATATGAGTGATGCCCTTCAAGAACCTATTTACAACTGGGGACTTGAACAAAGAGGGCTGATCAGGTAGCCTTAAGAAGGCGAAAATGGCAGAGAGGTAGCCCTTGATAGTGTCCAGAGCAGAGCGCTGCTGGGCAAGAGAAAGAAGAAAGAGGAGAACCTCAGAAAGAGGGGCAGAGAGTGGATCCACAGCCTTTGATGTGCACCATGCCACAAATTTGTTCCACCTGCAGGCGTATACCGATTTTTTGGAGGGACGCCTGGCTGCCAGAATAACATTAATTAACAACAAGAGAGGGAGGATTAGAAAAGGATCACTCCTATATCCCCAATCATAAATACAAAAAACAACTAAGGAGTGACTTATTGGAGCCTTAGACATAAAAGTGGTCAATAATATTACCACCCTTAATATCCCACACATTGTTTTTAACAATATTGGTTGACCGCTGAATAAAATATATTTTGGGTACAACTAATATTTTTTAATTCACTATCACCTGCACTCAATCACATACACTAAGTCCAATTCACAACAACCTGCTCCGCTGTAAACCAGGCGTCGAAGCACACTGGAGGGACATTCGGTTCCTCCAGTGGGAACCCCGTGATGAAGCATGTCACCACTAGGGTGAGTGAGGGTTCTTCTTAATAATTCATTAATTGTTTCTGGTGTATGTGTATTCACTTTTTTCCTTTGTCTGGTTCCAACATCGGTTTATCACTAGGAGGTGGAAGAATTTCTAGCCCTATGGGTTGTCGAACTCTATTTTTATGGCAGAATAACATCACAGACTTTATGAGGCAAGTCAAATGGCCTCAACTGTCGCCGCTCAATCTCCACGCATGGAGGTGGAGGCTGGACAGGTTCGGGTGGAGGACCGTTCCCTGCTGCTACGACAGAAGGTCCTCCTGAAGAGGCAGACAAATCGGGGGATCAACTGACATGCTGAGTAGCTCGGGATACCAGTATCTTCGTGCCCAGTCCGGAGCCACAAGGATGACTTGGGCCCGGTCACGCCTGATCTTCTTCAGCACTCTGGGCAGAAGTGGTATAGGCGGAAAGGCGTACAACAGACCGCAGCTCCACTCGCGACGAAAAGCGTCGCCGAGCGAGTGCCGCCTTGGAAATTCCTACGTGCGGAACTGATGACATTGCGCGTTCTCTTCTGTGGCGAATAGATCTAACCAAGGCTCTCCCCACTGCTGAAAGAGACCTTGCGCCATGTCCGAGTTCAGACGCCATTCGTGATCCATCATGCACCGACGGCTGAGTTTGTCCACCCTAGCGTTCAGGGAACCTGCCAGGTGTTAAACCACCAGGGTCACGCCCTGATGTTCCAGCCACTGCCAGAGGCGCAGGTCCTCCTGGCATAGGGTCCACGACCCCACCCCGCCCTGTTTGTTGGAGTACCACATGGCGGTGGTGTTGTCCGTGAACACCTGCACTACACTCCCCCGGACAGAGGGGAGAAATGCCTTCAGTGCAAGCCGGATCGCCCGCAGCTCCAGAAGGTTGATATTGAGCCAGGACTCCACCGGAGACCAGAGTCCTCTGATCTTCGCCTCTCCCATGTGGCCCCCCAGCCCTGGAGGGACACGTCCGTCACAACTACGTGCTCCGGTTGGGGTAGTGAGAGGGATCTGCCGCTGACCCAATCGCGGTCCGTGAGCCACCACTGCAACTGTCTTGCAGTGCCCTCCGAGATCAAGACGTGGTCGGACAAGTTGCCCTGATGCTGGGCCCACTGAAACTTCAGGTCCCACTGCAGAGCCCGCATCCGCCACCGGGCGTGATGCACCAGAAGGATGCAGGAGGCCATCAGCCCCAGAAGCCGCAGCGTCAACCTGACCAAGACTCGGGATATCGGCTGAAAGATCAGAATCAGAGCCCGAATATCCCGAACCCGCTGTTCGGGAGGATAAACCCGAAACTGCGCCGAGTCCAGAACCGCTCCGATGAAGAGGAGCTTCTGGGAGGGACACAGGTGCGACTTCGGCACATTGATGGAGAACCCCAGCAGGTGCAGGAGGTCGGCCGTAGTCTGGGGGTGGCTGACGACTGTCTGGGGTGAGCCCGCCTTCAACAACCAGTTGTCGAGGTAGGGAAAGACTGAAACCCCTAACCTGCGCAAATGAGCTGCGACCACCGCCATCACTTTCGTGAACACCCGTGGGGTGCTGGTAAGGCCAAGAGGAGCACGGTAAACTGAAAGTGCTCGTGGCCTACCGTGAACCTCAGGTAACGCCAGTGGGCCGGCAGGACGGGGATGTGAAAATAAGCGTCCTGCAAGTCCAACGCTACCATCCAGTCTCCCGGGTCCAGGGCAGCTAAGACCTGAGCGAGAGTCAGCATCTTGAACTTCTCCTTCCAGAGGAAGCCGTTGACGGTCCGCAGGTCCAAGATAGGGAGTAGGCCCCCTTTGCCCTTCTTGGGAACCAGAAAGTAGTGGGAGTAACAACCACACCCTACTTCTGGCCCAGGAACGCGCTTGATGGCCCCCTTGGCCAAGAGGGCCGCAACTTCCTCTTGCAGAAGTTTCAAGTGATCCCCCAACACACAGTGGTTCTGCGGTGGCATGGCAGGAGGGGTCGCCTCAAAGGGGAGGGAGTAGCCCTTTCGGACGATTTGCAGCACCCACCTGTCCGACGTGATGGAGCGCCAGTGGAGGAGGTGATGGCGAACCCTGCCCCCCACTGGCATCAAATGGGCCTGAAAGCTCAGACTAGGAAGGCTTTGAGGCGGATGCTGTGGGGGTGGATGTGGAATGGCCGCGCCGTTTTCCCCTGTTACCACCGCGACGTTAACCACGTCCGCTGCCACGCTGAATGATAGTCTGCGGCCTGTGGTAGGCAGGACGTGTGGGGGCACCCCTTCCGTGGCCACGAAAGGAGAGCTGGCAGAAGATTGCTGGCGCGGGGCCGACAGGCCCAAGGACTTGGCCGTAGCCCTGGAGTCTTTAAAGTGTTCCAGCGCACTATCTGCCTTGCCACCGAAGAGGTGGCTGCCATTGAACGGCATGTCCATAAGGGTGTTCTGGACATCGGCCGGAAAGTTGGCGGACATCAGTCAGGCGTGGCAGGGAAACGCCACAGACGTGGAAATCGCTCTTCATAGCGAGTCCGTGGTATCCAGTCCACATCGTATTGAATACCGCGCTGCGTCTTTTCCCTCCGCGAGGGCTTGAGAGAGTTCCACCTGGGCCCCCTCCGGGCAGTCAGGCAGCACTTCTGCGACCGTATCCCACAGAGAGTGGGTGTAACGGCCCAAGAGGCACGCAGTGTTAACCGACCGCAATCCCAAACTAAGGGAGGAGAACATCTTCTTGCCGAATTGTTCATACCTCTTGGATTCCCTATCTGGTGGTGCAGTTGGGAATGCAGATTGGGAAGTAGAGGCCTGGATAACCAGGCTCTCGGGAGTGGGGTGGGTGGACAAGAAACTAGGGTCGCCCGGGGCAGGGCGGTGGCACCTAGCGACGTTCCTATTTACAGGGGGACCTGTAGTGGGCCTAGACCAGGTGCCCAACAGGACGTCAGTGAGAGCCTCATTAAACTGCAGTAGAGGCTCTGGGGAGCTTACCTGTGGTTTAAGGACCTCCGTGAGGATGTTAGACCTCACCATTGCGACGGGGAGCTCAAGAGCCTAGGCCTTGGCTGCCCTCATCAGCACCTCACTATAAGCAGCCCCCTCCTCCGTAGCCACGGTAGGAGGGGAGACAAAACCAGTGTCTGGGGAGGTATCCAGGCCACTGGCTTCTCCTAGTTCCTGTGTCCAGTCCTGAAATGACTGGCACTCACATGCCAGGGGGTCCTCAGACCCCCCCAGTCACCCTCGTTGTTCATGTCCTGAAATTCAGGGATAAAGGATGGACCCAGATCCTCGAAGAATTCCTCTTCGGCCGGCGCCGAATGCGGCGTCAAGCGACACCGCTCCGGCGCTAGATCAAGCCCGAGGGTTGGACTAGGGACGGCGTCGTGCGGGGACGGCGCCGGGGCTGACACCCTAGGGGTCGACGCCAGTGTGGTCATAAGGTCGACCAGCGGCGACCCGGAACCGGATCCAGTGGGGCCTTGCGGCGTCAGGACCGAAGTCGCAGACGGCGCCGGGGCCAAAGTACCCGGCCCGCTTGGGATCCCAGTCAGGGCCGCTTGGTCCGAAAGCGCCACTGAACCTGACGGAGGAGTGAGCGACCTCATGGCCATGAGGAAGGCCTAGATCTCCTCTGGCGTTGCATTCTGCCCAGGGACCAGCGGGCATGATGCAGGCTGCGACGCCTGCGGCTCCGGCGGAGCCACTTGGGCGGTATCACCCGAATCCCCTCTACAAAGGGCCTCCACTGGTGACACTCTGGTGGGAGGAGTGGCCGACAAAGTAGGAGAATAATCTTCCACTGAGGATCTGGAAGTGTTCCACTGGTGACACTCTGGTGGGAGGAGTGGCCGACAAAGTAGGAGAATAATCTTCCACTGAGGATCTAGAAGTGTTAGTAGACCATGATGGAGAACTGTGTCCATGCTCTTGAGGCCTTGAGGAATGGGATTGTCGTGGTCTAGACTGGGAGCGCCTAAGAGGCAACCGAGATTGACGTCTCCTTGTAGCTGGAGATTGTTGTCGTGGACATCTCCAAGGAGATCTTGCGGAAGGCGTCAGTGGACGCACCTCTCTATTAAGTGTACGAGCGGGGGAATATATTTGAGAGTAGTCAGACCCTGGACTACGTCTTGGTATTCTCCACTCCTTTACACTCTTCAGCCATCTTGAGGTTAGGTTGATCGGGGGTGTATGTTGTTCTCGAACCAGGGAACCCTCCGGCGTAATTTGTACAATTCTCAGGCCCGGAGAGGATGATGCACTCCTCGGCGTCGACAGTCTAGACGTCAGTTCCTGAGGTTCCACCTCTTAAATATCCCTTGATGTCGAAGGGTCTTTCGACATTGGTACAGGTGAAGAAGTCAATCTCTGCCTCTTTGCTGGCAGAGACGAGTGAGAGGACAGAGGTCTCGACGTTAACCTTCTCAATGGCGATCTTCTCTACGGCAATTTTCTCTACAGCAATCTTCTGGGCGTCGATCGAACTCGACCTGACGTCGGTGATGGTGAAGCAGAGAGTCTTTGACCATGACTTGCCGTCGGCGGAGTCTTTGACGTCGGAGGTGTTTTTGACGTTGGTGGCGTATTAGACCTTTGAGGTGTCCTCAACGTAGGTGGTGTCTTCGAAGTTGGCAGAAGGGACCTCGACGACGACCGCCCATTCCGGTGTGACTGTGATGTCAAGAGTCTGTGTTCCGTCGTCGGTGGTGAGGCGGCCCTGGTTCTGTGGACGAGGAACAGTCGACGTCAGACGGTGAGTAGCTGACGCTTGTCTAGACTTGGCTTCAACATGCCTGGCGCCAGCCACTTCAACAGCGATTGATCTTTTGGCATTGACTGTGGTAAAGGTCTTCCTGTCGACCTGAAAGCCAACGGGGAGCATAGGGGTATCTTCGACATCGATCTTTTCTCTTTCGAAGGCGAACCTGACCGATGTCTTCTTTTTTCACCCTTTTCTTATGCTCAGACCTTACTTGAGAGGTGGGTTCTTTAGAAGGATGTCTTTCCCCGCCACTAGTAGACCCTTTGACTCTCTCCTGCATGGTATGCAGTTTTATCCTTTCCCTGTCATGAAGGGTCCTTCTGGAGAACTGCTGGCAGTAGTAAAACTTTTAGGGTCCGTGTGAGGATGGTAAGCACACAATACAGACCGAGTGTGGGTCAGATTTAGCCATTTTTTTCCCACATGAAGGACACTTATTAGGCAGTGCTGACATTTGTAACTAAAAAAATAACAGGAAAGTCAGAAAAAATGGTAGAATAATACAGCTTGTACTACAAGACGTCGAATGAAGTCAAAAAATTCAACTTCTCAAAACCAATTAATGACAGAAATTCACTAATTGATGAGCTCAATGTTCCAGGATCCTCAAAGAAGGAGTCAGAAAAAAGAACTGACCTGTCACCTGTGGGGGCATGTTGGGAGCCTGGAGATCTTAAAGGCACGGCACCAGTTTTTTGAGGAGTTGTCTATATGGGCTAATCGGCCTGATATTACCTTGCCTTTTTCCTTGACAATAAAGGGTGTTTTCAAATAAATTAGGAGCACATTTCTCTATATCATGGAAATGTTGCCGTGCTCTTGATCACATGACTCCCAGCCGGGTTCATGAAGTTCTTAAAGGTGCAGGAGTTCACGTCACGCACAACGCTTGTATCGGTGAAACATTTTTACAGCATACATCATAAACATCAAATGGCAATATTACATCAAGAGACAATCTCACAAATAATTATCTTGGCAAATCTTGTGGCAGTAAATCATTGACAAAATACATTCATTTGTGTGAACACGTGATCAATCTCAATAAAGAATGTTTCAAATTGGCAACACTTTACTGGTACCTAAATTTCCAGAGTTACAATATGGCGTAAGTAACCCGGGTATAGGACCCAACATGTTGTGTGCTCTCATCTCTATCTCTGTGTAAATCACCTAGGATGAAATGCCTCTTGGAACATCTCTCCGTCCCTGTGCACATAACTTTAACATTGGTGGGTTAGGGGGATCCTTGATCCTAAGTCACTCACTTCGTATAGTAGATAAAATCAGATATAAAGTTAGAACCACCCTTGATATACACAAAGATGATTCATTTATCATAGTTGGCCCAAGCAACTGCAGATTGTCACGGCACTTCTTAGCAGAACCATTATTCGTCGCATCGAAAGAGTTATATGCGACCAGAGGTATATTAAAATCTCTAGAAATAATCAAGCCGGCAATTGGATACCGAAGTATTAATGTCCTTATAATACCCTCAAGGTAAACAACAGAGTCATCTTATTATTTTTCCTCCCACTTAAATATAAGTTCAATATTCTCATCATATAACAATCATGCTGTAATAAAACACCTTGTATCCATACCAACTGCAAATCAATTGCTCCTACTTATACTCTTAACTCAGTTGTGATATAAAATGAAAGACCGCCCCTTAGCTCAGCCTTGATTATTGGTACGCATAGCTGGAAAATTAGATTCATTAAAACCAAGCAATGGAGTATCTTGCTCTCTCCATGTTTTCTGAAACATCAACATTTCAAAAGCTTTTAAAAAGTAAAGTGTGTCAGGGTCGGACAGTAAGTGAGCTTAACTGTGGACATTCCAAGAGCATTTTATCAATTGTTTATCATTTACACTAGCAGCAAGCAGGGTTCAATCCGCATCAGCGGAAGACGTATTTGTAAGGGTCCCTGGAAGCTATGCCCAATCATCGCATGGCATTTTATTTTTAGTTAACAATTCACAGGTACGTACTCCTTAAAGTGCTTGACTAAAAGGCCTGTGTTGTTAACTGGGTTATTTAGTGACCCAATCACTGCTCTAAGTAATGGAATTGACATTTTACAATCAGCTTGTTTTTCAATTTTTGGGACTACTTCCAATACAAAGGGATATTTTGAAGGGGTGCATTTCTTAATCTCAGTACCCCATTCCATCAAATATAAACTTGAATCAAGAATTTTGTTTACTATTTCAGTGGAGAAGTGTGGCTCAATGGTTAGAGCGGCAGACCCTGATGCAGAGGTCTAGCCAGGGACCAGGGTTCAATTCCCCGCCTCGGCGGGTCTTGAGCTCAAAAATTCCCCGGACCTGATAATTCTCGGCTCGGTGCCTATTCCAATCATGGAGTCCCACTCTGCAACTCTGGGCAATAGCTTGCTTAATCTCCACAATGGCCCCCACAACGCTAAGGATGCCTGGCCTCCACCTTGGGGGTGCCCAGGAGTGACCACCTCACAGGGAAAGCCAGGATGGGTTCCACAGCGGTATTCGTACAAGCGCCTTGAGACCCTTGCGGGTGAGTAGTGCGCTATACAAGTATCAATATACAATTAGTAGTCCAAGTTGTAATGGTGGATTCATAAAGTAAGTTTGGGTGAGTTTGTTTAAATTGAATGGGTAAAAGATCCGTAGACTTAATAAATGTTAATTCAGAAATTGTTGAGATGAGATTTAGAACTGAACTCTGATTCAAAATATCACGTATGCACTTAGATTCATATGAGGGATGGATTACTAGTTTCAAGGCATTAGGGGGTTGATTTTCCGGTATGATATAAGTAGACCTGGTTCAATACCGCTGGCTAAAAAGCCATTCTGATGGTCCTTAGAAGATAATGATCTCTGAGTATCTCCAGACCTATTTTCATTAGCTAACATATGCCTAGGCGTTCTCTGGATCACACGACACTGTGGCACAGATATAGCCTCATTATTTATGGAAATATGATGATACAACGCAAACATTTATAACGCATGCCTTTACAACGCAGTTTTTACATCGCAACATCCATTACAACGCATGATTTTAACATTGTATGCCATCACAACGCTTTTTTAGAAACTACATTCACAATGCATTCCATTACAATGCATATTACAGTAGAGTAAGTGTTGGATAGTGTACGGGTAAACATTACTATTCCCACTCCAGTGAGCGCAACAGTAGGGTAAGAGTTGGATAGTGAAGGGGTAAAAATTACTATTCCCACTCCAGTGAGTGCAACAGCAGGGTAAGTGTTGGATAGTGTAGGGGTCAAAATTACTATTCCCACTCCAGTGAGTGCAACAGTAGGGTAAGTGTTGGATAGGGGAGGGGTAAAAAATTAAGATTCCCCATTACTTACCTTATATTGCGTTGTAATGGCACACATTGTAATGACATGCGTTGTAATGTCATGCGATGTAATGGCTGCGTTATAATGGCATGCGATGTAAAGGATGTTGCGTTGTAATGACTGCGTTGTAAAGGTAGTGCGATGTAATGACTGCATTGTAAAGGTTATTTCCCTTTATTTAGAGTTGTTTCAATCAACATTTGTGGATGACAAGCTAAATCTCCAAAACTGTTTTTTTAACCGTCTCGGCCTCTGGCATACTCCAGCAACACTACCATGATGCACAGACACAATCCCGTAATTCGTACCTGGTTAAGTTAGCATTTGCTGATGACAAACATCAATGTTGCTTGCAGACTCTTTATTACCACCTTTTGGGAGACTCAGTACCTGTGTGTTCAGCATTAAGTTTGACTGGGTTACTCATCGATAGTCATAAGCACTGAATAGTCCCGCCCACATGCGGGGACTCCGGACCATTTACAAAATATATATGTATATATCAGATCAGATTTACATATGAGATCAGTAAGGACAAAGCAATTTTCCTAGATACAGAGATCTACATTCGGAATAACAAAGTAGAAACAACTCTACATAGGAAAGAAACTGCAACTAATTCCACTCTACATTTTGACAGTTTCCACAAGCCATCAATAAAGGAAAATATACCATATGGGGAATTCCTCAGATTGAGGAGAATATGTTCAGAGGAAAGTGAATGAGTAAAAACAAGTAAAGCTATGGCCCAAAGATTTAAGAGCAGAGGATACAACAAAAACATCATAACAAAGGGATGGCAAAAAGCAAACAAGAAAAATCGGAAGGATGCCTTAACAACAAAACAAGAAACAAGAAAGATCACGGAAAACGAAAAACCGGAGGAAAGAAAAATAAGATTGATTTTAGATTATACCAGGGAATCCAAACAGATCACAAACATCCTAAGAAAAAACTGGAAATTGTTACAGTTAGACCAAACGACTGGAAAAATAATGGGAAATCATCCCCTGGTCACGTTTAGGAGAGCAAGAAATCTAAAAGATAGATTAATACAGAGCCACCATCAAGACCATACAAAAAGGAAAAAAGTAATCCAATGGCTCAATACCAAGGGTTTCATAAAATGTCAACATTGTAAAGTTTGCCAAATTGCAGTAAACAAAAAAGAAGTTTTGTTACCCAATAAAAAAATGTGGCAGATAAAACAATTAATTGACTGCATGAGTACACATGTAATATACGTAATTGAGTGCCCGTGCTCGCTCAAGTACATAGGGAGCACAAAAAATGAATTCAAAAAGCGCATCTTGGAACATGTTAGAGCGACGACAAACAAAGATAGGAGCAATGCAGTCGCAAAACATATGGAGATGGCACACAACAGCGATTGGAAACTTTTAAAGACATATGCGCTGGAATGTATATTACCACATGAGAGGGGTGGAGATCAGGAACGACAATTAAGATGCAGAGAATCAAGACAAATCCTGAATTTCCGAACAATGACCCCATGGTGATTAAATCAGAGTGATGAACTTTATGTACATTTATAAATCCTCAAGGAGGAGTTGGAGGATAAAATGAGGTCCTTTGAAACGTAAAAAAAGAGAGACAATTGTAGAAACAGAAAAAATGGACAAATGTAGACATAATAGAAATTTTTGATGATGGAATGATGTTTTATAGTGAAATTGCATACATTTAGCGGCTTTAGATATAAGGGAAGATAATAAAATATATCCCAAGTTCATGTAACTTCAGAACAAGGTTACTAATATTGGTCGAGATATACTACAAATGGGGCCCGAAAGGTATTAATAGCCGCCTTTAGCCAACAGATCACAGCATTATTTGATGCCCACCAGAGGGCTTGAATATGTGTATGTCAACCAAACACAACAAACACAAAAAAAAGAAAAAATGTTTCTTTAATTAAAAAAAAGACAATATATAAATTCAATGTATTGAAAAAGTTAAATTACCCACGGGAGGGTTATATTGTTTTTGCTTTTGTTGGTTAATGGCATTGTGAGTCAAATGAGGTTTAACAACTTATCGGAAATACCGTAGTAGAAATGAAGTTAGCAACATTGAGAGCGAAAAACATATGATGAAATCGATTTGCCGCTATTGAATAATTGTATAACTTTGCATCTTAAAACATCAATACAGAAATGTCGTGTTTGAATTTTAACGAAAAAACTACATTTCCCATCTAACTTCCTGTAAATCACAGGAAGTGAGATCAGCAATAGAAAAAGTTCTGGCGGGTCCTTCGTAATATAGGAGGAGCAAGAACAATTATGCACTGACCGTGAACAAGCAACTGTGGGTTGCGAAACGCGTTGGTTGTACCTTGTAATGCTGGAGTATCGACAATGAAATAAAGGATTGGGGAAGGAACCCTTTTGTGATTGCGGACTTATTTCCCTTGAAAAAGGGAGTTGTGCAATATATATATATATATATATATATATATATATGTGTAGCAGAAGGACGTCTCTAAGATGATCGGCATCAAAGACGAGGCAGGACCCAGAACTGGTGCGTGAAACTTTATTGTGCTCTACACCATACCGCCATAACGCGTTTCAGCCTGAAGAGGCCTTGATCACATGACAACGCTCAAGGGGCGGAGTGCTCCTTTATATTGAAAGTGCTTCATGCCAAATTGATTAACATAGAAGACATACTGTCTTATTCCGTACAATCACCAGAAATTTGCACAACTTAACAACCTGATTTAAGCAATTCGGTAAATCAAGTATACTGGGCTTGGGGTGAATAATAATTTCACAAACAGCAATTGAGAATAAATAAAAAAACATAAATAAATAAATAAATATGTTTATAAATATAAATATTCATAGACATTGCTATATATATATATAGAAGCAGAGAACTCTGGGCAATTCTCAAGTTTAGGTGGAAAGCAGCTCCTGTATACAGCACTTAACACCAGCTCACCTCAAATGTCTGCTTTTTATCAAAGTCGTTAAGCAGAGGATTAGCACAGTGCCATCGACGCCGAGACAGAAAGAGATTTAGGGCCCGATGTAGGTAATCCCAGATTACCGATTCTTAAATACCGAATCATACCGATTCGGTATTTAAGAACTGGCAATCGGAATGTAGTTATTTTTACCAATTCAATTACCGAATCGGTAAAAATCTGTAATTACCGAATCGGTATTTACAGATTCGGTAATTGCCATTGATTCCTATGGGCCTTGAGGCCCATTGGAATCAATGGCAATTACCGAATCGGTAAATACCGATTCGGTAAAATTACCGAATTTACAAGGGGGACAGGGTGTCACTTTGACACCCTGTTGCACCCCAGATTCTGGCTTGTGTGCAATGTGACACACATACATGCCCTTAGGGCATGTATGTGTGCCACATGGCACCGGTGTACATGCACAGATGTGCATGTACACAGTAATTCATAATTTACCACCAAATATTATTTGGTGGTAAATTATGAATCGGTAATGGCCTGTGGCACTGTTTAAAGTGCCACCTACATCTGGATTTACCGATTCGGTAACTTTACCGATTCAGTATTTTACCGAATCGGTAAATTTACCGAATCGGTACAATTCAGGCCACCTACATGTCAAATCCCAAATACCGGTTGGCCCAAAGTCTTTTACCATTACCACAGCAAAGTATTCAAGCATATAATTAGCACAGTGCTATCCACGCCGAGCTGTAAAATATCCAAAGCTTTTTACCACTCCAGGCACAGTATTACAGCTTTGAATTGGTAAAGTACCATCCAAGCCAACCTGAAATGAATAAAAGCAACCCCTGATATGTGATTCGCTCTCATTAGAGCTCTTCAGAGAGGTATAGCTTTGTCCGGACACAAGGGAGCACCCGGTATACGTCAAAAGAATACCCTTTCAGGCATAGAGTGACGCATAAATTATGCAAAAAAAGAAGCAGGGGACTCTGGGTAGTTCTCAAGTTTAGGTGGAAAGCAGCTCCAGTATAGAGCACTCTCAACACCAGCGACACTCTAAATGTGCTAACCTCAAATGGCTGTTTTTCTATTAAAGTCTTTAAGCAGAGGATTAGCACAGTGCCATGCACGTCGAGATGGAAAGGGACAAAGTCTTTTACCATTTCCACAGCAAAGTCTTTAAGCATAGGATTAGCACAGTGCCATCCATGCCAAGCTGTAAAATGGCCAAAGCCTTTTACCACTCCAGGCACATTATTACAGCTTTGAATTGCTAAAGTACCATCCAAGCCAACCTGAAATGAATAATAGCAACCCCTGACACGTGTTTCGCTCTCATTAGAGCTCTTCAGAGAGGTATATATTTATTAATGCATGTTTAACCAAGTCTAAGAACTAGTCCTGTGGAAAACATACATAAATATATATATATATATACACATATACATATATATATATATATATATATATATATATATATATATATCATTCACTCCTCCGCCACAGCGAAAGTAATGGGCGCACACGCGCTGCCTTTCCACAATTTGATTTATTCAATATTACAGCTGAAAACAAACAAACGATCAACGCGTTTCAGTGCTGCTGGCACCTTGCTCTCGTGAGCAAGGTGCCAGCAGCACTGAAACGCGTTGATCGTTTGTTTGTTTTCAGCTGTAATATTGAATAAATCAAATTGTGGAAAGGCAGCGCGTGTGCGCCCATTACTTTCGCTGTGGCGGAGGAGTGAATGATAATTAACGGCGAGGTTCCGCCGTAGGAGTACGCACCCACATCGAGCGCTCGCAGGGCTGGGAAAGCAGGAACCGGCGTGTGAAGATATATATATATACGGACTGCTGTGTTCCAGGGTACTGGATTTGCACCACAACCCACCACCGATCTCGGGAGAAACTAGGCGGCGGGCTATGTGGAAAATTTTCCCGATGCCCCTGCCTCCACTTGGCCCGGAGGATTGGAGGTTTATGCGGTTTTGGGGACCCAAGGAAGCATCTATTTTGGGAGGCACAATAACTTCTAGGGTGGTGAACTATGTGATGCCGTCCCCCTCTTTCCCGGACATTTTCTTACCTGAAGATGGCATGCTGGGACTTGTAGGCGACATTCCTTTTGCCACAATTTGCATCATCAAGGGGGCGGAGCTATTACTCACACACAGGGTGCAGCTGGGTATTTTACACCGTGACTTTCATTGCGCACCCTGTGAACACTTCTAGGCACTGAGGAAGGCTTTAAAATATGCCGAAATGCATTTGCCGTGGTTTTGTGTTCCGAATAAAGGCTTCCAGAACGTCCCCACTTGTGGTCTCTTCTTCTTCTGTTGGAGGAGTCTTGCTTGGATATTTTCGCGTGGACGCCAACATCCACGCTCAGAGACCCCCGCATTACTAAGTGGCTGTGATGTTGTTGGCTTCTGTTTCGACGGACTGCTGTGTTCCAGGGTACTGGATTTGCACCACAACCCACCACCGATCTCGGGAGAAACTAGGCGGCGGGCTATGTGGAAAATTTTCCCGATGCCCCTGCCTCCACTTGGCCCGGAGGATTGGAGGTTTATGCGGTTTTGGGGACCCAAGGAAGCATCTATTTTGGGAGGCACAATAACTTCTAGGGTGGTGAACTATGTGATGCCGTCCCCCTCTTTCCCGGACATTTTCTTACCTGAAGATGGCATGCTGGGACTTGTAGGCGACATTCCTTTTGCCACAATTTGCATCATCAAGGGGGCGGAGCTATTACTCACACACAGGGTGCAGCTGGGTATTTTACACCGTGACTTTCATTGCGCACCCTGTGAACACTTCTAGGCACTGAGGAAGGCTTTAAAATATGCCGAAATGCATTTGCCTTGGTTTTGTGTTCCGAATAAAGGCTTCCAGAACGTCCCCACTTGTGGTCTCTTCTTCTTCTGTTGGAGGAGTCTTGCTTGGATATTTTCGCGTGGACGCCAACATCCACGCTCAGAGACCCCCGCATTACTAAGTGGCTGTGATGTTGTTGGCTTCTGTTTCGACGGACTGCTGTGTTCCAGGGTACTGGATTTGCACCACAACCCACCACCGATCTCGGGAGAAACTAGGCGGCGGGCTATGTGGAAAATTTTCCCGATGCCCCTGCCTCCACTTGGCCCGGAGGATTGGAGGTTTATGCGGTTTTGGGGACCCAAGGAAGCATCTATTTTGGGAGGCACAATAACTTCTAGGGTGGTGAACTGTGTGATGCCGTCCCCCTCTTTCCCGGACATTTTCTTACCTGAAGATGGCATGCTGGGACTTGTAGGCGACATTCCTTTGCCACAATTTGCATCATCAAGGGGGCGGAGCTATTTCTCACACACAGGGTGCAGCTGGGTATTTTACACCGTGACTTTCATTGCGCACCCTGTGAACACTTCTAGGCACTGAGGAAGGCTTTAAAATATGCCGAAATGCATTTGCCGTGGTTTTGTGTTCCGAATAAAGGCTTCCAGAACGTCCCCACTTGTGGTCTCTTCTTCTTCTGTTGGAGGAGTCTTGCTTGGATATTTTCGCGTGGACGCCAACATCCACGCTCAGAGACCCCCGCATTACTAAGTGGCTGTGATGTTGTTGGCTTCTGTTTCGACGGACTGCTGTGTTCCAGGGTACTGGATTTGCACCACAACCCACCACCGATCTCGGGAGAAACTAGGCGGCGGGCTATGTGGAAAATTTTCCCGATGCCCCTGCCTCCACTTGGCCCGGAGGATTGGAGGTTTATGCGGTTTTGGGGACCCAAGGAAGCATCTATTTTGGGAGGCACAATAACTTCTAGGGTGGTGAACTATGTGATGCCGTCCCCCTCTTTCCCGGACATTTTCTTACCTGAAGATGGCATGCTGGGACTTGTAGGCGACATTCCTTTTGCCACAATTTGCATCATCAAGGGGGCGGAGCTATTACTCACACACAGGGTGCAGCTGGGTATTTTACACCGTGACTTTCATTGCGCACCCTGTGAACACTTCTAGGCACTGAGGAAGGCTTTAAAATATGCCGAAATGCATTTGCCGTGGTTTTGTGTTCCGAATAAAGGCTTCCAGAACGTCCCCACTTGTGGTCTCTTCTTCTTCTGTTGGAGGAGTCTTGCTTGGATATTTTCGCGTGGACGCCAACATCCACGCTCAGAGACCCCCGCATTACTAAGTGGCTGTGATGTTGTTGGCTTCTGTTTCGACGGACTGCTGTGTTCCAGGGTACTGGATTTGCACCACAACCCACCACCGATCTCGGGAGAAACTAGGCGGCGGGCTATGTGGAAAATTTTCCCGATGCCCCTGCCTCCACTTGGCCCGGAGGATTGGAGGTTTATGCGGTTTTGGGGACCCAAGGAAGCATCTATTTTGGGAGGCACAATAACTTCTAGGGTGGTGAACTATGTGATGCCGTCCCCCTCTTTCCCGGACATTTTCTTACCTGAAGATGGCATGCTGGGACTTGTAGGCGACATTCCTTTTGCCACAATTTGCATCATCAAGGGGGCGGAGCTATTACTCACACACAGGGTGCAGCTGGGTATTTTACACCGTGACTTTCATTGCGCACCCTGTGAACACTTCTAGGCACTGAGGAAGGCTTTAAAATATGCCGAAATGCATTTGCCGTGGTTTTGTGTTCCGAATAAAGGCTTCCAGAACGTCCCCACTTGTGGTCTCTTCTTCTTCTGTTGGAGGAGTCTTGCTTGGATATTTTCGCGTGGACGCCAACATCCACGCTCAGAGACCCCCGCATTACTAAGTGGCTGTGATGTTGTTGGCTTCTGTTTCGACGGACTGCTGTGTTCCAGGGTACTGGATTTGCACCACAACCCACCACCGATCTCGGGAGAAACTAGGCGGCGGGCTATGTGGAAAATTTTCCCGATGCCCCTGCCTCCACTTGGCCCGGAGGATTGGAGGTTTATGCGGTTTTGGGGACCCAAGGAAGCATCTATTTTGGGAGGCACAATAACTTCTAGGGTGGTGAGCTATGTGATGCCGTCCCCCTCTTTCCCGGACATTTTCTTACCTGAAGATGGCATGCTGGGACTTGTAGGCGACATTCCTTTTGCCACAATTTGCATCATCAAGGGGGCGGAGCTATTACTCACACACAGGGTGCAGCTGGGTATTTTACACCGTGACTTTCATTGCGCACCCTGTGAACACTTCTAGGCACTGAGGAAGGCTTTAAAATATGCCGAAATGCATTTGCCGTGGTTTTGTGTTCCGAATAAAGGCTTCCAGAACGTCCCCACTTGTGGTCTCTTCTTCTTCTGTTGGAGGAGTCTTGCTTGGATATATATATATATATATATATATATATAGTCCAGTCTGCCGCAGCAAAACTGGCACTGGGGCTCCCCAGAAGAGCAAGTGCAACCTCCTCACTGAGCAAGCTCCACTGGCTTCCGGTGAGGCAGAGGGTCCAATTTAAAGCCCTATGTATCATGTTTAGAGCATTACACGCAATAGGCCCTGCCTCCCTCCAATCCAAATTTGCGTGGTATACTCCAGCCAGGCAGCTTCGCTCTTCTGACGCCAAACTGGCACTGGTTCCTAAATTCAAAAGGGTCAGATCCGGAGGCAGATCATTCAACGTGGCAGCTGCCAAGCTTTGGAATTCGCTCCTATCAGACATTAGACACATTTCCGAATTTCTACCCTTTAGGAAAAGAATCAAAACCTGGCTTTTTCCCAAGACCTCTGTCCACTGATTTCCTGCCCCTCTGCTCTCCGACCTTTCCCTACCCCATTAGTCTCAGTCAGCGCCAGGATGCCTGCCATGGTGATAGTGCGCTCTACAAATGTTTTAAATAAATAAATAAATATATATATATATATATATATATATATATATATATATATATATATATATATATATATATATATATATATATATATATATATGAACTATTGTTACTTACCTGTAAACAGGTGGTTCTCCAGTATTGGTGTCTTTCATAGATTCACATGCTTGAATATTCCCCGTCGTCGAAGTGGGAGTCCCACGGTATATAAAAAATAGCAATAATGCTAATATAACATAAATGATAATATCATATAATAATAAAATAGAGATAATACACTGTAAAAACCTCTACAATGGTAACTTCCATAGGAAGACAGTATAAGAGAAAAAACTCATTTGTAACAATCAGTGTCATTATGTTGGTCCAAACTGCAGCCAATCAGGCTCACGCACCCTCTAGAACCTTCTCCTCAGAAGCTCAAGCCCTCAGATTTTCGTAGCACTAGTAATAATAGCGTATGAGGAGAAGAGAGCCTCTGAGGGGAGGAAGGGTGGGTCGCATGTGAATCTATGAAAGACACCAATACTGGAGAACCACCTGTTTACAGGTAAGTAACAATAGTTCTTCTCCAGTATTAGGGGTGTCTTTCATAGATTCACATGCTTGAATAGAATAGATAGCAGTAACTCCTTAGCACTGGGATTGCAAGCATCTTCACAAGAAGTAAACACATAGCTTAAAAGCATATAGCAATCACAGAAGAGAAAGGAGGAGGGAACAGAGGCTCACCTTATTTAAAGAGATGGGGAAGCACTGCTTGCCCCACTGCGGTATCCGCCTCGTTGATGGAATCCAAACAGTAATGTCTGGTAAAGGTGTGCCTATTCGACCACGTTGCCGCCCGGCAAATCTGGTGTAGAGGCACTCCGGCAAACAAGGCGGTGGAGGACGCCATCGCTCTCGTTGAATGTGCCTTCACAGGACCCTGTAAAGGCTTGCCAGCTTGTTGGTGACAGTAGGATATGGCTGCTGAGAGCCATCTTGCAAGTGTCTGTTTTGTCACTGAATGTCCCCTTCGCATTCTTCCATATGCTACAAAAAGCTGATCTGATTTGCGGAAGGGGGCAGTTCTTGAAATGTAAAACTTTAGACAACGGCTGATGTCTAAGGAATGAAGGCGTTGTTCTGCCGGTGACTGTGGATTCGGAAAGAAAGTCTTCAAGAAGACAGGTTCGTTCAGATGGAAATCTGTAGGCACTTTTGGCAAAAAAGAGGGATTGGTCCGAAGAGACACCCCATCTGGTTTGAATTGCAAATAAGGAGGCTTGATTGTGAAAGCATGAAGATCGCTGACACGGCGAGAAGATGTTAGGGCCAAAAGCAAAACGACCTTCCAGGTAAGAAACTTGTTGTCTGCTCTGTGGATTGGCTCAAACGGAGGCTTCATGAGCTGTGACAATACCACGTTGAGCTGCCATGTCGGAGGCGGGCGTCTGATAGGAGGAAACTTCCTGAAGAGACCTTTAAAGAATTGTCTGATAATTCTGGATGAGCAGAGAGAGGTTGAGCCATCATGTCTGAAACGTGAAATAGCTGCCAGAAAGACCCTCAAGGTGGCATGAGAGAGGCCAGACTGAGCAAGGCTTAGAAAGAAGGGCAACAGCTGTTCTGGGGCAGAAGTGAGTGGGTGGACATTTGCTTCTGCGCACCAATGGCAAAACCGTTTCCACTTTAGTTTGTACGTTTGAACAGTTGAGGAAGCTCTAGCAGAGGCCAGAATCTCTCTGCATTCCTGGGGCATCTCTAAATTCGCGAATTCGAGGAATTCAGGTTCCATGCCCATAACTGAAGAGTGGTCGGGTCTGGATGGCAGACTTGGCCCTCGTCCATGGACAGAAGATCTGGACGTGGATGCAGACGAATGGGCGTGCATTGGGACAACAGAAGAAGTTCTGAGAACCAAGCCTGTCTGGGCCAACGAGGTGCAATCAGTATCAAGTGGCAGGGTTGCCTGCGCATCTTCCACAACGTCCTCGGCACCAATGGTATGGGAGGAAACGCATAGGCGAACAGGCCGCTCCAGTCCATGAGAAGGGCGTTGCCGCTGGACCCCGGATGAGGATGCCAGCTCGCAAAGGCGGGGCACTTCCGATTCAGTGGAGTGGCAAAAAGGTCCATCAGGGGACGACCCCAACGGCGGAACACCATGTCCAGAGTTTGTTGATGAAGCTCCCACTCGTGGGTAGACGATGTGGACCTGCTCAACGAATCCGCTAGGATGTTTGAAACCCCCGGCAGATGGACCGCCGTCAGGGAGATTCGATGATGAAGAGCCCAGTTCCAGATCTTCTGAGCTAGCCGAGACAAGGGCTGAGATCTTGTGCCGCCCTGTTTGTTCATGTAGTGCATGCTGGTTGTGTTGTCCGTTTGAACCAGCACGGACTCTCCTTGCACTACTGGCAGAAAAGATCTGAGAGCAAGGAAGATCGCCAGCAGCTCCAATCTGTTGATATGCCATGTTCGTTGCGACGGTGTCCACTTCCCTTTGATTGAAAGGTCTAGGAGATGAGCTCCCCAACCCTCCATGGATGCATCTGTGGTCAGCGTTAGATCCGGAGGAAGGGCCAGAAAGGAAACTCCTTCGTTTAGGTTGGATGGTTCTCTCCACCAAAGGAGACTGTCTTTCATGCGAGACGAGACTCTCACTAGATCGTTGAAGGATCCTGACACTTGGCGCCATTGCAGGTCTAGTTCCTCCTGAATAGGGCGAGTGCGGAGCCTGCAGTTCGGAAGCAGAGCGATGCAGGACGACGCCATCCCCAGAAAGGACTTCAACATGCGCACAGAAACTGACTGTTTTGAACGGATGAGGGTGACCAGACGTACTATTTTCACCTGTCGTTCTTGGGAAACGAAGGCTCTTGATAATTCCGTGTCGAGAATGGCACCCAGGAAATTCCTTCGTTGTGATGGTGTTAAGTGTGACTTGTCCACGTTGATGGTCAACCCCAGCGACTCGAAAGTCCGCAGGCAGAGACTTGTGTCGTGAGCCAGCTGAAGAGGAGACGGAGATTTCAGAAGGCAATCGTCCAGATAAGGAAAAATCTGCACTCCTTGAAGACGTAGATAAGCCATGACTGGGGCCAGGACCTTCGTGAAAACACGAGGTGCCGAACGCAGGCCGAAAGGCAGCACCTTGAATTGGTAATGGACAGCGCCCACTTTGAACCTCAGAAATTGGCGATGTTGTTGCAGAATCGGCACATGAAAATAGGCGTCTTGCAGATCTATTGTGGACAGAAAATCTCCGCTGCAGAGAAGCCGCAAGACTTCTGACAATGTGAGCATGCGGAAAGACTGCTGTTTCAGAAAGAAATTGAGCGCTCTCAAATCCAGTATAGGCCGCCACTCTCCCGTCTTCTTGGCAATGAGGAAAAAACGTGAGTAGAAACCTGTCCCTTGTTGTGATATAGGAACCACTTCGACTGCACCTTTTAGTATGAGAAGACGAACTTGATGTTGCAATTCTAGAAAATGGGGAGGTGGCGGGCCTGATGGCGGAGAATGAGGAGGAATCTCTGTGAACTCCAAGGCATGACCCTTGCGAACAATGTCCAATACCCATTGGTCCGATGTTATCAGAGACCATTGGGAATAAAACCGCGAGATTCTCCCTCCAACTCCTTGTGTGACATGAGAGTCACTGGCGTTTGTTGTTGGCACCCCTATAAGTAGGTTTTCCTTTATAGGGTCGTGACTGATTTTGGCGAGTAGACTGCTGAGAGGAGTAACGTTGATTGCCTTGGTTGAATTGGCGGTACTGAGTGTGTCCTCCTCGAAAATTCGTGGAAGACGAACCTCTTCCACGGGCGCCACGAAAGGGCTGCTTCTTAAATTGTAAGGAGACTAGCGATTTTGCTGTATCGGTGTCCTTTTTAATCGACTCAAGCGCCTCGTCAATGTGAGCGCCAAAAAGAGATTCACCGTCATAGGGCATGTCGAGTATCTTCGACTGGACTTCTTGCCGGAAAGAAGTGGATTTAAGCCAGCCCTGGCGGCGGAGAGCCGCAGCACTGGCGAGGATGCGAAATCCCGTACTCGCCACATCAATCGCGCAGTCAATCAGTTCCTCTGACGCCCTCATGCCATCCTGGAGAACTTGCTGGGCTTCCGCTCTGGACGCTTCTGGAATTAGAGAAACGAATGCGGAAATGTCCGACCACATTTGCCTGTCGAAGCGACCTAGAATGGCCAACGCATTTGCAGCGCGTACCGATGTAGAGGACATGGTGGAAAATTTCTTCCCAATGGCGTCCAAACGTCGACCCTCTCTATCAGGTGGAGTAGTGAGAGGAGTCACCGGATTACGTGATCGTCGCTGTGCCGCCTGTGTGACAACCGAGTCCGGTTTGGGATGCGACAGCAAACAAGCAGGCGAACCCGCAGGAGCCTTGTATTTCTTTTCCAGGCGAGGGACTTGTGCCGGCAAGGAGTTAGGAGAATGCATAATTCTTATTCCTTCTTTCCATACAAATTCTATGATTGGTATGGTGTGAATTTGTTTGTATGGTTTGTTTTTGAAATCGTAGAGAAAGCAATCTTCTTGCCGTTGTTCTCTCGGCAATTTAAAGCGGTCCGCCGCTTTATTCATCAGCACATGGAAGCTTGCTGTATCAATGGTAGGCGCATCACCCGCCTCTGGCTGTTGCGGAGAAGGTGTCTGTATCCGATAGTCGTCGTAATCCGCCATATCTGGATCCTGATCATCGTCAGTATCCTGGTGTAATTCCCCTTCTTCACTGTCCGACTCATCCACCCCGTGCGCACCAGGTTGCGGAAGAAGAGGGGGGTGAGGGCGGGGAAGCTCTGTCAAAAGAGGCTGCTCCAAAGACTGTGGATGGGTGGCAGGGCCGGAGTCCTCCGCAGGAGCGTGGCTTGGAGTACCCTGAGGGGTAGGCGGAAACCTTCTGTTGTAGTCATCCAGCATATGCTGGAGGTTTGAAAACAAAGAAACTGGAAAAGATGCCATAGGCAACTGGACAAATTGGTCATCCGGTTGGACCACTTCCTCCACGTCCTCCTGGTCAGAACTGGAGTCTTGACATTTTATAATCAATTCTGATGGACTGTGAGCTTCATCGTCATCATCTTCCCCCATAGATCCAGTCTCGTGATCAGTTGCCATCAAAGGCGAGGGTAATTGGAGATCAGGAGGCGGCAGCTGCATAGAAGAATCCCTGCCAGAGGTCAAGGAAGGCAGTGGTACCAGAGGCATGGTGGCAAAAGAACCCGATCCTGACGAGGATGCTGAACATGCCGCTGCAGAAATCGCCATCGTCGACGAGGTAGGGCCCACTGAGGGATTCGTCGTCGACGGTATCGTCGTCGACGGAACGTGCGTCGACGGAGCCGTCTTTGCTGGAATCTGAGGAGACGGTGTCTTCGTCGACGGTATCTTCGTCGACGATACTTTCGTCGACGGTATCGTCGTCGACGGTACCTTCGTCGACGGTACCTTCGTCGACGGAACCGGCGTCGCCTTCTTCGACGACGACGCCGTCGTCATGGAGCTGGTCGACGGAGCACTCGACGTCGACGGGGCTCTCGTCGTCGGAACCATCGTTGCCTTCTTCGTCGACGATACCGACGTCGACGAGGTGGTCGACGGAGAGGCTGACGTCGACGGGACCTTCGTCGACGAGGAATTCTTCGACGTCGAAGAGGTTTTCTTCGTCGACGGCAACTTCGTCGCCGACGAGACAATAGGGATCGTCGACGGGATCGTAGGAGTTCTCGTCGACGTCGAGGATGTCGACATCACCGTCGTCGACGACGAGGAAGCAGACGTCGTCGTCACAGAGGTCGTCGACGAAGACAGCAAAGCCAATCTTGTGGACGGAACGGTCGTCGACGAGCCCGTCGACGACCTGGGAGTCAGGACTGTCAGAATACTGATAGAGCCTGGACAAGACGCCTGAGAGCCAGGTCTCGTGGGCGTTGACACAGAAGGCATAGAATTTGAAGATTGTGCCACAGGCAAAGCCAGCTTTTTCTTTTTCTGAAGAAAAGGAGAAGGCAAGTTTTGAACACTCCCACGCTTGGAAGGAACAGTGGAACAGCCTGACTGAAGACTTACTGCGTCTGACAGAACATCTTCTTTATCTTGGAGGCGCTTCAACCATATAAGAAGGCGACCTTCCCTGTCTCTGAGAGTCTTAGAAGGAAGAGCTCTACAGATTTTACATTCATCCACCTTGTGGTCAGGGTACAGGCAGTAAATACACTTTTGGTGGGGGTCCTTCTCAAACAAACGCAGTTTCCCACATGAAGAGCAAGCTCTAAACAAGGACTTCTTACTTGACATTCTTGGAAAAATAATTAGAAGAGACAAACTTTGAAGAAAACTGAGCAGAGCTCAGGGAGACTCCCTTCACACGACGTGCGGTAGAAAATCTGAGGGCTTGAGCTTCTGAGGAGAAGGTTCTAGAGGGTGCGTGAGCCTGATTGGCTGCAGTTTGGACTAACATAATGACACTGATTGTTACAAATGAGTTTTTTCTCTTATACTGTCTTCCTATGGAAGTTACCATTGTAGAGGTTTTTACAGTGTATTATCTCTATTTTATTATTATATGATATTATCATTTATGTTATATTAGCATTATTGCTATTTTTTATATACCGTGGGACTCCCACTTCGACGACGGGGAATATTCAAGCATGTGAATCTATGAAAGACACCCCTAATACTGGAGAAATATATATTACGAGCAAGTTGCTTAAAAGCAAAGAGACGCACTCAGGAATACTGCAACATAACGGGTTTATTGCCCAGTTAACACGCAACTTGCTCGTAATAATTACTTTTCGGTCGGTGTGGTCCGCCGAACCTGAGACGCCACCTGACTGGGGAGTAAGGATCCCGGAAGGACCTCGCTGTTGTTTTGGAATATATATATATATATATACACACATATATATATATATATATATATATATATATATATATATATATCATCCTAGGTGATATACACAGAGATAGAGATGAGAGCACGTGTTGGGCACTATACCTGGGTTACTTACGACATATTGTCACTCTGTCTGGAAATTTTGGTAACAGTAAAGTTATGTCAATTTGAATCATTCTTTATTGAGATGAATCGCGTGTTCGCACAAATGAATTTATTCTGTCAATGATTTACTGCCACAAGTTTTGCCAAGATAATTATTTGTGAGATTTGGTCTTGATGTAATATTGCCATTTGATGTTTATGATGTATGCTGTAAAAATGTTTCACCGATACAAGCGTCGTGCATGATGAGAACTACTGCAACTTTAAGAACTCTATGCCCCCAGCTGGGAGTCATGTGATCAAGACCATGGCTGTGGTCAAAACTTGTCTTTTTCCTGCTTATTAAAATCTATCTCCAAAGATCAGTGTGGCTCTGGAATTGTTTATTGTTGGGATTCTCTCGTTGGAATATTGGGGCAATGGTGGCGTCCGCCTTCTGAGCCCCAACTGACCAGGAAGGGTGTCCATTGTCCTACCGTCCACCCGTCATCTAGATTTCTTGTAACGGAGGATGCCCGACTGCTGATCACCCAACCCGGAAGTTGGGTATGGAGTTAAACGCTGGGGAGACGATCGGCTCATCAAGCTGGCTTCCATTTACGTGCAAAGTAGCAGTTTCACTAAGAGCAGTGTCTAGCTGGGGTTTGAGTGCAGCTAGAGTTCGTGTGAGCAATTGACAGCTCATTTACGCGTGATCAGGAAGAGTGAAAGGAACCTACTCGTAGACGAAAAATGGCAGACGAGTTCTTAAGGGGCAGAGAAGCCTCCGCAAAATTGGTATTCAAGAAACCAACAATCACCAATCATATGGCGAGTTTAGGGCCCAATACAAGTGTAATGGGGATCAAACAGAGAGGCAACACTCTTGAACAACTGAGAAAGAAATCAGCAGGTGGTGGCCAGCCACCTCGCTTCAAAAACACATCAAGGTAAATCCTGTTCCCAGAGGATTGAGAATATTTATAATACCTACACTAGCCGTCACTAAACCGCAGGCATTGAGGGACTGGATGGAGAATACAAACTCTTGCTCAAAAAAGATGCTAGAAATCTCGATTGCAAATGCATGGGATGAGCACAAAGATTTGATGATGCAGATACAACAGGTGATGGACGAATTTAAGAATGATGAAGACCAAGTGGAATCCATGAATATAGTCAAACATGTGGATGATAAAATTAAAGTATACGAGAAAGAAATAATTGCACGTAAGCAACGAAAATTCTTGAGAGATGAACAAGACGCTGCTGCCGGCAAAATCCCAACATTTGCAAGGAAGTTTGACAGGACGAGGCCGGAACTGGTGAGGGACAAGGCTTTGGGTGTAGCCGAAACACACAATAGAGGATCAACTACAGACCACAGCTCAGATCAGGAATCAGTTGTTAATGTTTCATCAGGAACAGCGGAACAATAATCTTTTTCCCACTGGAAGACAGATTGTTGGTAGACCCTATGGTAACCAAAGCCACCTCTTTAACATATAGGAAACTTGCCTATAACTCACCAAATATGATTGAATAGCTAAGACAGGTCTGGGAACTAGACTTGAGACTGCTAGAGGATGACGATTGGGAGGAGGCAGTGCAGAGTCTGCGTGACGTGGCGGTGAGCCAGGTTCCGTCTTATTCAGTTGCGAATCCTCCATGGGTCCTATGCTGCTAGGACATTAGTACACAGGTGGGGCCGGGGTGTCTCTCCATACTGTGCAAGAGGGTGTGGGGAAATGGGCTCCTTCTTTTACATTCTGTGGGAGTGCAGGTACATTTATAAGTAACACAAATTATGGCGGAGGTCTCTGAAAAGGAGATCCCACTGGAACCTCTGTGGCTAGTACTATATGTGACTGGTGAAATAAGGTGGCCCAAATATATAGCAATATGGCTTAAAATTGCAGCAATAGTGGCACAAAGGAATATAGCCAGCGGGTGGGGAGCAGCCAGACCGCCGGGCCTCCAGGAATGGGAGGAAGATTTAGACTGGCGCTCAGGGGCAGAAAAGGTAATATACGAGGCCAGAGGTTGCCCGCAGAAGTGGGAAAAGATATGGGGACAATGGAATTTATACAGAGGAATATAAATGAAGAGATAAATGTATGGAGGTATTACCCTGGGGGTTGAAAGTATAAATAAAGTGAAGATGGTTATTCGGTGAGTGGGTAACAACATAATGAGATATTGAGAGTGCATATACAAACATAACGTTATGTTTGCATTCTTTTTCCATTTACTTTTCTATTTTGCCCAAAATGTGTTGAATCCATTGTACTTCTGATGTGGGAACAATGTACTGAGCAGTCTCAATAAAATAAAAAAGATGTTTTAAAAAAAAAAACAATTATCTTTTCCGCCGAACTGCGCCTCCTTCAGAGAACCAACGAACAGTCGCAGAGAGGCAGGCCCAAGGGAAGAGGGTGAGGAAGAGGAAAAACAGGAAGCAACAAGACAGAAGAAGGAAATCACAAGACAACTGTTATGGGAACACGTGGCCAGGCAACAAAGAAAAAATAATGGCAGACACACCACAAAAACCCACGGTATTTAACCTCTCTGATAGGGTTGTAACCAGGGAGGGAGAGAAAACATTAGAACTAGACCTATACTTTTGTCCAGAAATAGGATTTGATTATGTAAGTTGAAATTGTTTCAAATGCATACACTATGTGATGAAGGGATGTCCACCACAGCAGACCATGCCACGTCTGTAGTTGTGGACTCTGCCCTATCAATAGCAGATATTCTTACCTTACGAGTAATGGGAGAACTCAGTGATCAGAGTCAACCTGGCATTAGTAATGAACATGGTGATCTCTTTGATCCCACACACAGAGTAGAGATCCCACAGTTATGTGGTTTAGCAACTGGAGATGCTGATACCACAGGGTTCGGAGCTACTTCCAAGTATATACCCTCTTCTGCTAGGGACAACATTGATATTTTTTTGTGATGTGTTGGCACAAGACCCTTTAGATCTGATTGGCAAGGCACCACATAGTAAAATTATGTCCAGAGAATAGTGAGAAGCAGTGAGAAGCCTACAGGCTGACCCTGACCTGTTTATTAAACCTTCAAACTTAGGGGGAAACGTGGTACTCATGACCAGAAAGATGTATGTACAGGAAGCATATCGCCAACTGAATGACAAAGCTTACTACTGTGAAGTCGACAGGTCAAATCTAGCTTACACCTAAGATACCACACATTAGTACAAGGGTGGCATGACAAAAAATTGTTGAGTTGGGATGAAAAATAATTTCTCACAAATGAGACACCTACAACACCCACATTGTATTCATTGCCGAAGATACATCGGAGCGCATCTAATCCACCCGGCAGGCCCATCGTCTCATCTAAAAATAGTCTTTTTGAAAATATCTCGATTTTTGTTGATCACTTTTTGTTTCCCTTTGTACAGGACCTGAAGTCCCACATAAGAGACACCAAAGATTGTGTCCAAAAAATTGAGAATGTAACTGTCAACAAGAATCATTGGTTAGTGTGTCTGGATGCAGAAAGCCTTTATACAAGGATTAGGCATTCAGCTGGTCTAATGGCATGCCAATATTTCCTCAAATCTAGTAGTCTACAATACTTTGAAAACACATAAATGATTCTTGATATGAACAAAATATGCCTGAAAGAGAATGTTTTGTGTTTGAAAACGAATACTCTAGACAACTGCAGGGCACTTCTATGGGCTCCTGCTTCGCTCCAAGCTATGCCAATTTGGTAGTGGGCTGGTGGGAGAAGCAGGTGCTCTGGAATTTAAAAAACGAGCACTGTATTTACAATGTAAATATGTGTCTAAGGTATATTGACAACATTTTCTTTGTGTGGGAAGGTACTGAATCAGACTTGAAACTGTGTAACACATTGAATGAAAATTATAAGAATTTAAAATTTACCATGAACCACAGTAAGATTTGTTTAGACTTTCTAGATTTGAAACTTATGGTGGAAAACAACACCATTCAGACAGTATTATACAGGAAGGAAACTGCAGGGTACTGATTTTACACACTTCGAGTTGTCACCCGCCGAGCTTCCGATTGGGCATACCGTATAGTGAGTTCGTAAGAGCTAAACGTAATTGTTGCTCCACTGATAGTTATCGACTTACTTAACAAGTGATGTATGAACGTTTCAAATAGAAAGGGTATTCACATAAAGCGCTGAGACAGGCAGAAAACAGTAGAAAAACTGTGTTGGAAAGATGTTTTGTTCCAAGTACCCAATTCCAGTACCACCCACCCCCCAAAAGATAAATCTGAACCCATCCGTTTTATTACCAAATTAAACAGCCAATTTGGACATTTACACCGAATACTCAAGAACAGATGGGGGATTTTACGACAAGACCCTATTCTAAGGAAGGTGGGTCCCAATCCATCTTTAACCTACCAGTAGAATTCCTCTCTAATGGATCTCCTAGTACAGAGTCTTCTTCCAGCGAAAGAAACCAACTGGCTAACAGAATTAAAGGGGTTTCGCAAATACAGAAACTGTAAAGCATGCAACTACAGTGAGAACACTACTGAGGTAACCCTTGAGAGAATAGGCACTTGATGGAAAATTCCCAGATTCATTACATGCAGTACTGACTTTTTCGTATATGTCATCGTCTGTCCCTGTAATTTGTGGTATATTGGCTCGGCCACCTTTCCAGTAAGAAGAGGAACACTTCCAGTAGGCACAAATGCAACGGCAGAGTGATTTTGCACATTCCGGATATACAATGAGGCATCGCCACACTGATGGATTCTACTGCCAGTGCGGCGAACACGCCAACACCCAACTGGTTCATGGTTGGAGAGGACTGTGATCCCCTGGGACTTTGCATGCACCGAGTCTGGTCATTTACAGAGAAGAACTAAAAGAATTGTTCCGGAGCCCGTTAAAGAAAAAGACCACCTTGCTGCACTAAGCTCGCGAAGAGAGCGGCAGACTATTTTGGCTGCATTCAGTTCAAAGACATTCCAGAAGAATTCAGGCCGTTCAGGGAAGCACAGCTGAGGGTGGGGGTCGATACCTTACTTAATCCTACAGGCAAACACAAACGCCCTCTGGCTCCATATTACCCAGTGGTAAATGCTCAAGATGATGAGCAGCACTGGGCTCGGCCTCAATTCGAACAAGGAAGAACTGTGAGCCACCCACCTCATGACAATGCAGCACCAATATGTGCTGGAAATAATGACTGGAATGGAGGGAAGGGTCTAAGCCAAGATAGGCACTGCCTGTTGCATATTTATTTCAGGAAAAGATATGGACAAGGAACATTGACACTTGCCATCCAAGCACCTCATAACCTCCAGAGAAGCATACGTAAAGGAGGTGCCCCAGAGCACAAGTGGTTCTCTAATTGGTTTGTCTTACCTTCCATGGTGGATATCCAGTCTGTTTAAATCACTGTTGCCGGTTGTTGTTGTGTTCCTATTGGTTTGCGGGGTTATAGAATTGGGGATCACCAGTTGTAAAAACGCAGTCTTCACACTAGGTAAAATGCAAGTTATTAGGAAGGTTATTGTAGTCAAAAGCGAGCATAAGGATCAACAGGACCCAAATAAAATAATGATACAAACGCATGAATTAGATGGTGTAGTTAAAGAAACAACTAGAGGGGAGAATGTTAATATGGACATTGATGTGTTTGTCAACAAAAATGAACTATCGTACATTTTAAAAGAATCACCCATCTGAACTCCACATCTACGTCAACACGCAAGTACATGGTCAGAAAGGCCCTACAACCTAGGCCTGGGATTACTGGTTGATGGATCACAGGTGGAAGGGTGCATAGATGGCAGGCAAACACTCGGGCAGGAAACTCTTGGTCTGTACCACAGATAGGCGCAGCGACATTACAATGATCAGGGGAGATTGCCTCAATAAAACATACATGGCCAGTGCGGGTATGCGCTTCTTAAAAAACCATACAGTCAGATGCCACATGCGTTAGCAACACATAGCCAATCAGGGCCTAGCACACATAGTGATCACGTGCTCCCCATGCCAGACATCTGGACACATTCACCACTGGCCACAATGTGTCCACCCACATCAAGACCCACCGGTAGTAACCACAGACCATCAATTTATGATTTAGGCAGCAAACCACATTCTTCACCATATATGGTAAGCCGGGAACCTTTAATGCCTGTTGTAATATTGTATTTGAAGAAACCTCAAATTAGATGTGAATTGAGACAGTTCTTAGACCAAGTGCCTGTAACTGTTCTCCTGGCCGAACTGTTTAATTAAACAAACTGTTCCTATTTTGCCAAACGCCTCTTGTCTTCTCTTTTTTAAGGAAATCTGATTCTGAGCTGAGCTCGTCATGAGCGCGGAAGTGGTTAAAAAAAGCTAATTAGAGATAACAACAAATCCGTCCGAATCGCGTAGTACGATCCGTTTCCGAAATATACGTCTGAATATCTCCGAACCGTACGAAAAACGAGCGAAGCTCCGTATGACTCGGGAATCGAACCGTATGATTTGTAAACATGCCGTACGACCCGCAAAGTACGATCCGGACCGGGGACCCAGAACGCCATACGTACGGGAAAACAGCATCGCGTATGAACTGTGATTTGTACGGAAAACATTGCATATGAGCGAACCACACTATCAAATACAAAACGAACCCCCCACAACGAAGCGCACGCGTACCCCGTAAAAACGTCGCGTTAGAGAGAGCTACACAGTAAATCACGAAGCGAACCCCCAACCAAGCACACGCGTACACCGCAAAAACATCGCGTTAGAGAGAGCTACGCAGTAAATCACGAAACCAACCCCCCAACAAAGTGCACGTGCACCCCTAAAACAGCACAAAGAAGGTGCAAAGTAGTCGCACAACACTCCAAAACATGTCTCATAAGTACTAACCATTGCAAAACAATGTCCTGTCCAGATCAAAACTGCCAAACAGAGGGCCCAACTCAGACCCACCCCATATAACACACCCACCAAAAATTCAAAATAAGCCACACCCACAAATGGACCAATAAAAAGAGCCCACACACACAAACCAGCATCCTTTGCAACATACACATTTTACAACAGAGACTGACAACACGCCAACAACTGCACACATCCACCTTCACACATACCACCAATCATATTGAAACCCATACACCCCCTTCACACTCAGACCCACACACCCCCATCCATACACACCATCACCCCACAACATGTCTGCACCAAAGAATCCAAAGTTCACAAACCAGGAGATGGAGATCCTTGTAGATGAGGTCATCAGAGTCAAGCCACAGCTGTTTGGTGCATTGGTCAGACAGACCAGCATAGCTGACAAAACACACCTGTGGGAGAGGATCGTCAATAGGGTCAATGCTGTTGCACCCATCAGGCGCACTAGGTCGGTTTGCCAGGCCAGGTGGTACGATCTGTGGAGGATGGTGAAGCGCAAGATGGACGAGGACTAGGCCCAGAGCCAGTACACTGGAGGTGGTAGTCCCCGCAGACCAGTACAGTACCATCCCTGGGAGGAGAAGGGCATGGCCCTGCTACCACCGATGGGAGTACATGGAATTGAAGAAGGCGTGGAACCTGGTGAGTATACCAACAACTCATTTAATATGGGAGACTCCCAGCAGTGACCACACATATGAGGGGTGGGTGGATATGACTCCCAGCAGTGCCCAAAAGTATGGGGGGGTGGATATGACTGCCAGCAGTGCCCAGACATGAGAGGGGTGAGTGGATATGACTCCCAGCACTGCCCAGACATAGGAGGGGTGGGCGGATATGACACCCAGCAGTGCCTAACAGTATGGGGGCGGATGGATATGACTCCCAGCAGTGGCCAGACATAGGAGGGGTGGGTGGATATGACTCCCAGCAGTGCCCAACAGTATGGGGGTGGTGGATATGACGCCCAGCAGTGCACAACAGTATGGGGGTGGATATGACTCCCAGCAGTGCCCAGACATGAGAGGGGTGGGTGGATATGACTCCCAGCACTGCCCAGACATAAGAGGGATGGGTGGATATGACTCCCAGCACTGCCCAGATATAGGAGGGGTGGGTGGATATGTCTCCCAGCAGTGGCCACACATATGAGGGGTGGCTGGATATGACACCCAGCAGTGCCTAACTGTATGGGGGTGGGTGGATATGACTTACAGCAGTGGCCAACAGTATGGGGGTGGGTGGATATGACTCACAGCAGTGCCCAACAGTATGGGGGAGTGGATATGACACCCAGCAGTGCCCAGACATAAGAGGGGTGGGCGAATATGACTCCCAGCACTGAACAGACATAGGAGGGGTGGGTGGATATGACACCCAGCAGTGCCTAACAGTATGGGGGTGGGTGGATATGACTCCCAGCAGTGCCCAACAGTATGGGGGGTGGATATGACACCCAGCAGTTTCCAGACATAAGAGGGGTGGGTGGATATGACTCCCAGCACTGCCCCGACATAGGAGGGGTGAGTGGATATGACTCCCAGCAGTGCCCAGACATGAGAGCGATGGGTGGATATGACTCCCAGCAGTGTCCAGACATAAGAGGGGTGGGTGGGTATGACTCCCAGCAGTGCCCAGACATAAGAGGGGTGGTTGCAGAGGACTCCCAGCAGTGGCCAGACATAGGAGGGGTGGGTGGATATGACTCCCAGCAGCGCCAAACAGTATGGGGGTGGATATGACTCCCAGCAGTGCCCAGATATGAGAGGGGTGGGTGGATATGACTCCCAGCAGTGCCCAGACATGAGAGGGGTGGGTGGATATGACTCCCAGCAGTGCCCAACAGTATGGGGGTGGGTGGATATGACTCCCATCAGTGGCCAGGCATAGGAGAGGTGGGTGGATATGACACCCAGCAGTGCCTAACAGTATGGGGGTGGGTGGATATGACTTACAGCAGTGGTCAACAGTATGGGGGTGGGTGCAAGGGGCAGGGCCTGAAGGCTGCAAGGGGGAGACTGATAAGGGTGCAGGTGGGAGTGTAGGAGGATGCAAGGGGGATTTTGAATAATCTAAAAGGTTGCTCACCCCTATCAACAATACTGTGTACATTCATGCACAATTGCACTCATCCCATATGGCCCTGGTACACACCAATGCCTCATGCTCAATGTACAGGGAGTGTGAAAGTACTGACAACATAGCTGACACTGTGCCCTGGTGTAGGCAGCACAAGGCCCTCCTGTGACCACTGCAAATACCCACATCAGGACAACAAGGACAGATATCTTGAACAGGAACTCTCAACCACTGTCATGGCAGCATGCCCTATGAGGGAACAGCCACACCACGAGGGACGCCCAGTTGCAAACCTGACTCAAACTACCAACACAGCCTGTCACTCACACCCCTTACATATACATAGCCACCTAGGACAGGCAATGGAGTGCCCCACTGTCACAATCGTCATATAACACAACAAATACAGATCTGATGAAGCATCCTAGCAAAACATGCACGGTGCTGATGCACAAGTCCCTTGCGCCTGATACCACAACACCGTAGATTCATCTCAGTGAGGCAGTGGATGCAAAAAATCGTGCCATGGTGCTGGGTAATGTCAAGGTGATACATCTTGGAGATATGCCACGTACTAAAGCCTGGCACCCGAAGTCGGTGTACTGGTTGTGTTGTGGTGTGCGGTGTGTGCCTGTCATGGCGCAGCAACACCTCCTAAAAGTGGCTGACTGTAATCTTAAAGATTTAACTCAGTCACTTCTATGCACATGCTGCCTCAAAACCCTGTGCATGCTTGAAGCAGACGTAAGGATTGACACAGCATTGTGCAGATAGGTCCACACAGAGCATAACAGGATCTGCCTTGTGCCAGCTACACAACTACAGCAATGTGCCACTTCCATGGCACAGATGCGTGACGCAGCTGTTCTGTTTTTCAACCATGGTGATCCGCAGTGTTAATGTGTTGCATCTATGCTGGCATAGCTGTTGTGCAAGATGAATGCCAAATCACTGCTGATATGCCTGGCTCTGCCAGTGATTGTAAATAGACCCTCACATGTTAATGATTCCTGAGCACAGATCAATCTGACCCCACAAAATAAACATCCACAAGTGATCAATATGAAAAAACCAAAGCAGGTGGCACAGAGACAACGACAATGTATATGTAAATTTGATGTTGCATTACATGGCATTAACATCTGCTGTCTCTCACACCCACAGGGCAACGTGCTGTATCTAACCCCAACCAGGGGGGAGATGGATCACAGTCCCAGGCTCCGCAGGAACCTGATCCCACCAACAGCGACGCCTCTCACCACTCCACGGATGACACAGACCAACCTGGCACCTCTGGTTCCCAAACCCATACGGCAGCTGGATCAGGGCCATCTGTGCCAACTACCACACCCATTCCTGCCACATCCCAGCAGACAGCTCAGACCCCTGTCCATGATCCACAACTGAGCCAGTCTGACAATGAGGGACAAGGTTTGCTGGACACCCAGGAGGTGGCAGACAACACCACCACTGTCAATCCTCAGGGGTCTGGGCAACCCGATGTGCCCACTACAGCAGGCCAGGCTCATGTGGGCAGGAGTGGTGGGAGTGGCACAAGGGGGAGGCGCGAACCTGACCAGCAATCTGCAGTGCCCGGTATATCTGAACTGAGAAACATCATGGAGGTATAGCGGCGGGACACCAGGGAGTTCAGCCAGGGAGTGGGGGCCCTCATCGAATTAAAAAACCAGCAGGCCGAGCAATATGCCAGTCAACGACGACACCAAGGATGGAGGCAAAACTGGCTGAGCTCTTGGCAGTGCAGAGGGACATAAGCCACTCACTCCGTCGGATTGCTGACAACATGCAGCAGCAGCAGCCTCCCTGTGTCACCAGGCAAGAAACATCAAGGCAAAGACTGACAACAGGCACAGGGAGGGAGGAGGAGGCGGAATTGTCCGACGGAGCGTCCCAGGCATCGTCAAGGCCTGCACATGAGGGTCCCCCAAGGAAGGGGGGTCGTCCACGGAGAAGACGTTGAGAGGCAGTGGGCCATGCGCAACTCCCAGGTCATCTGGTCTGGCATCTTGCCTTTCTGTGCAACAGCATCACCTTATTGACCTTCCAACTCTCCCACATGGCTTTGCTGGTCGCAGTGTGACCAATGATGCCAAGCAATGTGTGCTGGACTTTGTTGACTCAAACTGCAAGGCATCACATAACATCTCCCTTTCTAAACTTTGGACTCCCAACATTTTTGTACAGCACCTACCACCTACTCACATTTCACGCACAAGATGGTCAAATAAATTTGACAACCACTATACGTATTGATGTACTAATTATTTTTCCCATATTCCGTGTGGGGATATGTCAAAGTATGCCAGAGTGTAGAACAAACTAAAGCCATCCATACAGTGGAGTCTGAGTCCGGTTGAGGACACACATAGGTCACAATGTATCACCAACTACATACATGAAGGGCAATACTCACTGTGATGGTTAATATCTGCTGAGGGGGGGTGGTGGCTTGACATACTGCTATGACAGACAGTTACGGAACAGTCCCATGAATGTGTAGAGGTCATGTGTAATGTGTAGGTGTCCAGGGAGGGAGTACCAGGTCTGTTTGTTTAGGTGGGAGAACTATCACCCACATGCAGTTGTATTATGGATGTGATGAATGGTCCCCAGGGCTACGGTGGCTGGACAGGCTTTGGGCAATGGGGTGTAGGTTGGCAGACGTACATATTTCAGCTACTATTGTTTTGGGTTGTGGAGTGCCTACTGAGTGTGGCAGAGGAGTATGAAGGTGTTACTGCAGTTGACTGTGGGACTATTGTACGTATCTAAGGTGGACGGTCATGTGGCTGTGGCAGGGGAAGTTGAGGATGATGTATGCGCATGCACCCTGTATATCACAAGTACTGATGGAGTATGGCTCTTGTTCATGCATAGATGTTGTTGCCGTAGTACAGCTGCCTGGTGTCGTGGACCTGGGTGGTTGTCTGTCTTGACTAGGAGTGGATCTATCTGAAGATCACTTCCTGCATGTGGAGGGAATTACAGCATGAGGTAGTGATGGTGTTGTCTTGGGGAATTGGATGCAAACTTTGACGTACCAATGCTGGATGTTGGTGTGCATCTCATCCAGCCAGGACTTGCTCTACCTCTGACCCATGTAGTCTGTGTAGGTGCGGACCTGTGTGCTGATGTAGTACTTCAATGTCTGAGGACCAATCAGTTGTGTAGATTCCAAGCTCAGTAGTCTCAGATTTTTACACAATTAATGGTGAAGCCTCTCTGCTCGATTAGTAGATGTGTCAATCCAGTTCCCCTATGGACCCCATGCCCACAAAGCAATACAACATCCTTGCTAAGAATCCCAAACACCCTTTGTACACCATTTGTAACCTGCACCTCAGATTGGCCACTAATCCGGATGCCTGCACACACCCGTTACTCCTGCCCATCTTGAGTAAAGGCTAGAAAAGCCCGTCGGGTTAAATGTGCGCCCAATTAATGACTATTAATATGATACTAGATGGCTTAGCAGATATGTGGGTGTAGGCTTGGAGAGCTGTTGATGATAGTTACACTGAGGGTGGGCCGGGTGTTGGTGTGAAAGGTGAAGTGCAGAAGTTTGACAATGCGGAGTGTGTCCTTGGTGTTGTATGTGACTCAGAGGCTGTAGCTCGTAGAGTCTGGAAAATCATACTCCTGGAATCTTGTTCTGGTCCCTGCGGGGGTTCCACTATCTGGCTGTGATGACAATGTTGAAGTAGTGTGCTAAGGTTGTGGACAAACAGGTCACATGAATGAAGGCGATGTGTGGGGCTGTTGTGTTGGTGAGTTGACAGATAACAATGGGCTGGTGGTGGAATTAGCGTGTGTGCAGTATGGGGCACAGGACCTTGTTGTACGGACATGCACTGTTATGTGGTGCAGCGTGGTGTTGGCAGTATGAATCGCACGCACAGCCTGCAAAGGTGTCATGTGTGCACCTAGGGGTTGCCTGATCACAGGTGGATGAATGTGTGGCCTACACTGTGTAGAGGGTGGCTGGAGCATGAGTCTGTTGTGTTACCTGTGTCATGGAAGGCCCAGAGGGTTCTGCATTGTGCACGTTGCATGCGCTGATGGTCCTACCTTTTGAAACTAGTTGGTGCAACAGTGGCATAGACAAGTTGTGGAATGCCTTAAGAATGGATGGCTGGAGGGACATCTTGGAGGTGTGTGTGTTGCAGAATCAGTGCACTCGGTGTTGTGGTGTTGGTGGTGAGGCAGCAGCTTGAATGACTGAACACATGATGGCGAAAGGGTTGACACACCATGAAAAACTAGTACACAAAGAGAAGGATTATTGCAAGGCACCCTGTAACATGTGTATGCAAAGGAAGTAGTGTATGGTTACTCATGGTTCACTACACGAAGCTTGTTGAACACTCAAAAATGATGATGGACACAGGATCAGGCACCAAAAGGACAAGGGGGTCACAGGACACAGAGCGTCATCTGGTGTTGCCTTACCGTTGTGGGTAGCCAGCTAAACAAGACATACCCAACGATGTACGTCATGCACTATATGGTCCATTAGCCATTTAGAAAAAAGCACACATGTTGCCACATTACACAGAACCACATATATACAAAGATTGCAAAGAAAAACATAGATGACGCATGGAAACTGGCTGAAGATCTGCGGTGACAGTAATGATGCACAACGTCCTTGGGTAACACATTCACTACACAAATATATCTCGTTTGCTATGAGGCCATGCTGCTTTGCACAATATACATGGTCAGTGGCATTGCTCTGATGAAGATAACAGACATGCAATGATGTTACCTGTAATGCTGTTAAACCAATAGCCACACGACTGCTAGGGACTGTCGGTACCTTTGGGCCTCAGAGTTGTGCGATGCTGAAAGGGGTCCATCTCCCAATAGCCCCTTGGTCTGAGCATAAATGACAGACACAAAAGGGTGATCAGGCGAGGGAAGGGAAGGATGGGAACAGCAGGGAGTGAGATCTGAAACAAAGGTAAAGAAGCATAAGCATTCCACACTTCTTGTCACAGATTTACAGAATACCTAAGGACCTATACTGTAACATTTACACATGTGAAGTATGATCACAGCCACTCTATCCTAATTGGGATCACATATTTGTAAATGATACAAGATCAGAACATTGAACACGTACACATAAAAGGTAGCAGAGTTTGTGACCTAAATGAAGGGGGTGTAACGCTCGCCAGGACAGCATCAATGCAATGAGATCCATGCGCTCATCTATTGATTCACAGTGCATGAATGAGGCTCAAACTTACAGTGAATATAATGTGTGGCAGTGCTACTCACACAAAGCCCACAATCTGTAGTCATTCTGGGGAATCAGTGACAGTCATGAAGGCAAATGACACATCACCCGCAAGAGCCCTAAGAAGCTCAACCTACGAGGAAGGGAGTTATCCAAACACAAGGTAGCCCCGCTAGAGCCTGTCATTGGCTCATCCAACTGTGCCTTACGATGCCTAACATGACAAGCAGGTCGCATCAAACTACAAAGAGAGAAATGATTGACAAATCCAATAAACCAGTCCCTTCGTGACCAGGATATGCAGCACAGCACAAAAGAATCCTGGGATTGACGTCACCCGACTGGTGCCACGGAAGTGTAAACATTAGCCACAGCACAACGTTGTGACGTAATCAGTGCTACATACCTGCCATCATGGGAATAGAAAGTTAACATCAACTTACAGAGAAGGCTTGCAACGCAGTGTTCTCCACCGGCACAGGGGTAGCGACATGACCGTGACATGACATACGGGCACAAGGGGCAATGCATCCCTACGAACAGGACAGTTGACAGACCATGTGGGACATACACTGTCCCACAACTTCACAACATGGTTATTTGCAGATCAAACTGTACTGCCACACAGGATAAAGGGGATGAGCCAGACACATCCTGCTGCACACAGTGAGGCTGCAATTCCACACAGAGCCTGTTGTTGAGATGTCCCACGCTATGTCAACCGGTGTCAGCCTCAATGTGTCTGGGCAAAGTATACACACATTGATGCATTCACCAGAGTCAAAAGTCCACAACAGATGACTGTCAAGAAGGGTGACTGTTCTGTCATTGGAGTGGTGCAACATGCAATTTGATCCATGGTAATGGGACATGTAGGTATGGTTCAACAACATGCACAGAAACAGTTCACACACATTCGAAAACCATACCAACACAATACAGCCTGTTTGTATTTCTTACCAAAACTGACATTTCCACATGTCTGTGCATGGCACGCTGATTCGGCACACATTGCAATCTTCATGGGGAATAGCAGGAGGACTAAGATGACACGACAAGACAACAGGCAGAGCAACCTGCAAATAACAGGCACACAAGGCTTTACATTGAGAATCAATATCCTACAGGCATTGTCATGTAAAATACACCAACAATGTAGTACACATGTACATTTCACGATCACTCATTGTGCATATGTGTGTGGCAGAACTTCAGCACTTGTGTGACACATCACAACATACATCAATGTGACTTTCCATAGTCTGCTGGACACACAATTTGCAACCCATACCACTCTATGCTACAAGCTTGCACAATAAATCAGTGACTCACCATTAAGAGAAGAAGTTGCGTATGAGCTGACTCCGGATATCATCCTCCTCATCACTTTCATCGTGGCCAAGGCCGGCATCCTCAACGGGTGGATGTTCCAGCTCCTCGGGATCCCGAATGAGTGGCACAGCCTCCTCAACTGCCATGTTGTGCAGCATGCAGCACACGATGAAGATGTTACACACCTTTTGTGGGGCGTATGGGAGGGATCCACCGGTCTTATCAGGGCACCGGAATCGACTCTTCAAGAGTCCAAAAGTCCACTCTATCACTCGCCTGGTCTGCCCATGTGCATTGTTGTACCGCTGGTCTGCAGCTGTTCTGGGATTGCGGAGCGGTGTCATGAGCCACGGGCATGTTGGGATATCCCGCGTCTCCTACAAGTAAACATCATGCAAAAAAGTGTGTAATGAGATGCCGTCATACATAAAACATAAATGAGACATACAGGACACATATAGTTTACCCACCAACAAGACATGCCCGCTCGTTGTGCAGCTGCAGCATCATCAGTGGTACCCTGCTACGACTCATGATGAATGCATCATGGCACGATCCTGGAAAACGTGCACAAACATGGGAAATCAGCATGTTACCAAGACACACAACCAGGGCATTTATTGAGTGGTAATGTTTCCTGTTGCGGAAGGCCTGCTCCTGAGCCTGTGGTGGCACCAAAGCCACATGCGTTCCACCAATGGACCCGATGACATGTGACATCCCTCCCAGGGCATAGAAGTCACCCTTTACATCTGTCAACTCTTGTGCAGTTGGAAATGTTATGAACTCATCAATGTGCTGCAACATAGCAGCTAACACATCACGTAGAACACGGCTGAACATGGTTTGTGACATCCCCCAACATCAGCTATGGTAAATTGAAACGTACCTGTAGCAAAGAAATGTAGTGCTGCCATCACCTATAGCTTGGGTGTCGGCGCAATCGGATACCTGTGTCGCGGTTGGAGATGTGGTTCCAGCCTGACCGTCAAGTTCTGAATCAACTCTCATGAGAATCGGTAACGTTGGATGCAATCACATTCCCTCATGGTCTCCAAGTAAGGAAAGGGCCATGGTAGAGGCGGAGCCCTGCAGGACATATTTGGTACGAATTGAGCACAACTGTCAGCCAACAACGATACCAATGTACATAGCACATGCAACACTGCAACTACACATCAAGTCACTATGGGGTCTGGCGTGTGCAAGACATCCAGGACACATATGGCATTTTGCTGGCACTCCAACATTTCATATTGGACAAATTGCAAATGAGGTGTGCATGTGTGAAAGCAACACCACAGCCATTGTCACGATGCAGACATGTATGCCTGGGGATAAATGATGTATGATGTCATCAGACTCAAAATCCTTTGAAAAGCACATGTGGCATGGTGTGCGTACATGGACAACCATGTCAATCACTACACAGACGCATGAGAGATGCACCAACAGCATATGCAGTTAATGCAACACAAACAGCTATTGCAACTCTTACCATGACACACACATGACAATGTCAGCTAGTGTCATGCTAAGCGTCAAAATGTCAAGTGAGAAGGGGCCCCGGTCACTGGCATAATGAGACAGCTGCCCATAGTGATGACTGTGACATCCCAGTGTTGATGTGCATGAGTAAATGCGCATAATGATACATAGGGGACAAGTGTTAAGGTGATGTTACACTTACTGCCCCATCACACATGACAGGTGTCAACAGGTCGTCACACTGATTGAGGAAAGGGTCAGATGCCCTGTGCTATGTCATAGCCTGCTACACCTAGTCACTGTACGTATGCAATGACAAAAACCTGATATACATCCTGGTTTGAACCGTACCCAAACATTGGAGCCATGTGTGCGCCTCGTAACACAATTGTAATGTTGCAGTACGTGAGCGTGTGCAACGCACCGTAACCCTGCCTTCACCACAGCCTGTGTAACGCACCGTACCCCGACCTGAAGTGCGTGTGTGCGCCTCGTTTCACTATTGTCATCGTGCCATACGCAAGCGAACCGTACCCCGACCTGACGTGTGTGTGTGCGCCTCGTTTCACTATTGTCATCGTGCCATACGCAAGCGAACCGTACCCCGACCTGACGTGTGTGTGTGCGCGCCTCGTTTCACTATTGTCATCGTGCCGTACGCAAGCGAACCGTACCCCGACCTGACGTGCGTGTGCGCGCCTCGTTTCACTATTGTCATCATGCCATACGCAAGCGAACCGTACCCTGACCTGAGGTGCATGTGTGCGCCTCGTTTCACTATTGTCATTGTGCCATACGTGAGCGAACCGTACCCCGACCTGACGTGCGTGTGTGCACCTCGTTTCACTACTACAATGGTGCCATACGCGAGCGAACCGTACCCCGACCTGACGTGCGTGTGCGCCTCGTTTCGCTATTGTCATCGTGCCATACGCAAGCAAACCGTACCCCGACCTGACGTGCGTGTGTGCGCCTCGTTTCACTATTGTCATTGTGCCATACGCGAGCGAACCGCACCCTGACCTGACGTGCGTGTGTGCGCCTCGTTTGACTATTGTCATCGTGCCATACGCTAGCGAACCGTACCCGACCTGACATGCGTGTGTGCACCTCGTTTCACTATTGTCATCGTGCCATACACGAGCGAACTGTACCCCGACCTGACGTGCGTGTGCCTCGTTTCACTACTACAATGGTGCCATATGCGAGCGAACCGTACCCCGACCTGACGTGCGTGTGTGCGCCTCGTTTCACTACTACAATGGTGCTATACGCGAGCGAACCGTACCCCGACCTGAAGTGCGCGTGTGAGCCCCGTTTCACTACTAAAATGGTGCCATACGCGAGCACACCGTACCCAGACCTGACGTATGTGTGTGCGCCTCGTTTCACGACTACAATGGTGCCATACGCGACGTGGAAAGCACCATAGATGTGTGTTGATCTCAGAAATTAGCTAGGGTACACCTAAGGGGTGAATAATGGGCCCTGAATGCAGCCTGGTTGTCATGGATACTGAGATTTGAGTGTGTTCTACAAGTGTCTTGCAAAAGGCAGTTGGGCAGAAATATACAATGCTGCAATTAGTATTTGGAGCTAAAGCACAAATTTTGAAGCATGCAAATGTGAGTCAGGGCCTTATGTTTGAAGGGATTGGATGAAACATAGGATGCAAAGTATTCTGGCCTATCACACTGTACTCCAGAAACAGAAAGCCCCTCAGCAGCACAGATTTAAGGCTGCATGTGTCTGTGAGTGAGCACTTGCCTGCACAACATTGGAGTGGACCACACTGCTGCTGTCTCTGCATTCCCTGGACTCTGAATTTGCTGGTCATGGAGAGGGCACCTGCATTCAGTGAGGAGGAGAACCAGGCCCTGCTGGATGCCCTCCTACCAAACTACAGCAAGCTGTGTGGGAGACCAGGGGATCAGGTGAGTGATGACTGCACTTGCTTTGACTGTGCCACTGTTGTGTGAGTGGCAATACGGCCATTGTGGATTTGTGGAACAGACATGCAATGTGGTTTGGCAGTGAGTGCCGGGTGTGTACATTGTGCTGTCTCCCATGCAGAGAATGTTGTAGTTCAAGTGTGTTTCCTCCTTACTTGCATTATGCTAACTGTGACATTCAATGCATACTGATTTAAACATTCTGCTGTGCCACACCTTGCAGGTTTTTTCCCCATAATTTACTGAGCTGTAATAGTGTTCACCCCAGAGTGACAGCTGAATGTACTCACTGATGTTTACGACTTTTGGGGACCTGTGGTGATGTTGGACAAATGCTGTGTTTGAACTCATGGACATTGAAGAGTGTGAATGTTCCTTGTCACCTGGCTGAGTGTGTATGTGATGTTTTGCACCACAGCTGCATGGCGTATGCAGCAGCTGTAGCCATCTGATGTGACAAGTATGCTATGTTGTGTGCCTGACTTGCACAGTGAGCACAACACCTGAGGCACCTCTTTGTCAAGTGGGACATGTGCAAAATGAAGGCTTTATACACAGTTGACACTGACAGGCGAGTGATCTGTGCCAAGGTGTGTCTGTCTGGTCTGCTGAGGGTTCTTAAGTGGAGTAGGATATGTGACTGGTTGTCACGTGCTGTCCCACAACCTGCATTTGCATGTGTTGTACAGTGTGTGCCATGATCAGTGAGTGTGTTGCACCCATTATGCCATATGTTGACTTTAAAAGGCATGTGGTGTGTTGGGGTTTGCCCATTTGCCTAATTTACATGGACAATAATGCAAGTCAAGTTCAAGTTCAAGTTCAGAAATTTATATAGCGCACTACTCACCCAGAGGGTCTCAAGGCGCTTGGGGGGAGGGGGGTGCATTTACTTATCGAATATCCAAGTTTTTAGTTGTTTTCTGAAGGAGAGGTGGTTCTGAGTAAGGCGGAGGTGGGTGGGGAGAGAATTCCAGGTCTTGGCCGCTAGGTAGGAGAAGGATCTGCCCCCCATGGAGGATTTACGGATGCGTGGGATAGCGGCGAGGGCTAGATTGGATGATCGTAGTTGGCGGGTGGGGGTGTAGAAGGTTAGTCGAGTGTTGAGGCATTCGGGTCCAAGGTCGGAGAGGGCTTTGTGTGCGTGGGTGAGGAGACGAAACGTTATTCTCTTGTTGACGGGGAGCCAGTGGAGGTCTTTCAGGTGACCGGAAATGCGAGCTTGACGAGGGATGTCCAGTATGAGTCTGGATGAGGCATTTTGGATGCGTTGGAGTTTTTTCTGTAGTTTGGCTGTGGTTCCGGCGTAAAGGGTGTTTCCGTAATCCAGACGGCTGGTGACCAGGGCGTGGGTGACCGTTTTTCTTGTTTCGGTGGGGATCCAACGGAATACTTTTTTGAGCATGCGTAGGATGTTGAAGCAGGATGATGAGACGTCGTTGACTTGTCTGGACATCGAGAGAGAGGAGTCTAGGATGAAGCCCAGGTTGCGTGCGTGATCCGTACGTATGGGTGCGGTTCCCAGGGTAGGTGGCCACCAAGAGTTGTCCCAGGCAGAGGGGGATGAACCTAGGATGAGGACTTCCGTTTTGTCCGAGTTTAGTTTTAAACAGCTGTTCTTCATCCATTCGGCTACATCTTTCATTCCTTCGTGTAGGTTGGTTTTGGCGGTGTTTGGGTCTTTGGTGAGAGAGAGGATCAGCTGGGTGTCGTCTGCGTAGGAGATGATGTTGAGGTTGTGTTGGCGCGCGATGGATGCGAGGGGGCTCATGTATACGTTGAAGAGGGTGGGGCTGAGTGATGATCCTTGTGGTACGCCGCAGATGACTTCGGTGGCCTCTGATCTGAAAGGGGGGAGGCGGACTCTCTGGGTTCTTCCGGCGAGGAACGAGATGATCCATTCCAGTGCTTTTCCTTGTATTCCGACATTGTTGAGACGTTGTATGAGGGTGCTGTGACAGACTGTGTCGAAGGCTGCGGAGAGGTCAAGTAGGATGAGGGCAACCGTTTCTCCGTTGTCCAGTAGTGTTCGAATGTCGTCTGTTGCTGCGATGAGGGCGGTTTCGGTGCTGTGTTTGGCTCGGAAGCCGGACTGTGAAGGGTCGAGGGATTTGTTGGATTCGAGGAAGGCGGCGAGCTGACTGTTGACGGCTTTCTCCTGTCAGCATCCAATGCCCTATTCACATTATCAATGGTGTGCAAGTGTGTGTCTCTGGGACATGTAGCATGTGTACTGATGTTGATTCACTTGTTCTTCCTGACAGGTATCTGCCTATGAGAAGGGAGAGATATGGATGGACATCGTCAGGGCTGTCAGGAGTGTGGGGGGCCATCGCCGGCGGCTGAGGAACGTCAGGAAGAGGTGGCAAGACATCCGGTGCTGGACCCGGCGTATCACCCGGGTCCAGCTGAAGATGGAGGCCCCACGCCGGCATAGTGGAAGCCGCCACCTCACCCCCATATGCTTCGGGTCCTGGCAGTGGTCTTTCCAGACCTCCATAGGCAGTTGCAGGAGGGACAGCAGCAAGGAGGGGGTAGGTACATGGCTGTTTGTAGTGGTGTGTGTCAGCTGCTTCTTCAGGTGCTCTAAATCATGGGAACATTTACACAGTTGGGGTGTCTGGTCAAACAGGCTATTTGTGCATTGTATTTTCGATTCCACATATTCAGCTGGAGCTCTTTTTCATCCCTTCCCCTCCTCCACAGGTGTCCCCTGGTCTGTGTGTTTTCACATTTGCACATGTTCCTTCTAGGGTGCAAGGTAATTAGACTGCACATTGATTAGCGCATCATGTGTGAGGGATGTTTGTGACATGTGTTGGTACCTTGCCTGTGCCCTGACCTGTGCAGTGTTTGGCCTTCACATGTGTTTGCACTAATGATGAGTCTCAACATAGGAGTGTGCCGTTTAAAATGCACACACTTGCAGCATGCATGACCCATGTTGCATTGTCAGACATCATTTGTGAGATATGCATATTGTCATGACGGGTAATCCTTAGACAGTCACCATTTTCTAGACCCATGGATCTGTGTGCCCACTACAGTCCCCTGAGACACCCTGGTATCCAAATCATGTGTGTCATGCAACACTGTGCCCATTCTATGTGTGTTCAGGATGGGTCAGTCTCTGTGTGATTGGTGCCTTGCATAGTTTGTATTTATCATGTGTCTGCTACATGTGCACACTGGCCATGGATACAAGATTTGGCTTGTGCATGCTCACACTGCCCAGTGCCTGTGTGCCTATTCAGAACAATCTGTTGTTGGTTGGTTTTGACTAATATGTATTGCCAGCCCCACGAGGTGATCTTGGTGTACTTTTTGTGAAGTTGCTGCACTGTTTATTTTACCCTGATTCTGATTTTTCACTTCTTGGGCTGTATCAATCACATTGACTGAGTGATGTGTGTGTTGTGCTGGAGTGGTGTAATGGGCCTGCCTGTTTGGCCATTGGCAGTTTTGACCTGTGGATGTAAATTGTGTGTTGGATTTTTAACTAGGCACTTCCCCTGTGATGGCGGACAGTGCTCTCATTAGCGACATTACAGGCTATGTCATTTGCTTCCAGAGATGATTGTGCCTCAATATTTTTAGCCACATGTATGTATTTCTGGTGCAACGCTGTTTTGCCTTAGTGTGCACACTAAGGTGTTGACATTTAGCATGTGGATAAGGGTGTGTCCACGATGCAGCAATGGTTTTGGACTACACAATTGCAGGCACATTAGCTTACATATTGTCCTGATTTGGGACATGTGTGATTGGTGCCTTGCATAGTTTGTATTTATCATGGGTCTGCTACATGTGCACACTGGCCATGGATACAAGATTTGGCTTGTGCATGCTCACACTGCCCAGTGCCTGTGTGCCTATTCAGAACAATCTGTTGTTGGTTGGTTTTGACTAATATGTATTGCCAGCCCCACGAGGTGATCTTGGTGTACTTTTTGTGAAGTTGCTGCACTGTTTATTTTACCCTGATTCTGATTTTTCACTTCTTGGGCTGTATCAATCACATTGACTGAGTGATGTGTGTGTTGTGCTGGAGTGGTGTAATGGGCCTGCCTGTTTGGCCCTTGGCAGTTTTGACCTGTGGATGTAAATTGTGTGTTGGATTTTTAACTAGGCACTTCCCCTGTGATGGCGGACAGTGCTCTCATTAGCGACATTACAGGCTATGTCATTTGCTTCCAGAGATGATTGTGCCTCAATATTTTTAGCCACATGTATGTATTTCTGGTGCAACGCTGTTTTGCCTTAGTGTGCACACTAAGGTGTTGACATTTAGCATGTGGATAAGGGTGTGTCCACGATGCAGCAATGGTTTTGGACTACACAATTGCAGGCACATTAGCTTACGTATTGTCCTGATTTGGGACATGTGGGCCACTTCACATGACATCCAGTGGGTCTTATGTGCTAGCAACTGTATAATCTGGTGATAGATGCCACTGTGTGGACTGACACATTAGAAGTTGTCTCACATTGAGGTATGTACCTTGGCACTCCGAACACTTGTTAAGAGTTGTTCATGTTTTGAATGTGTTCATATGACACATTGTGTATGTAACACGTATGTGTCTGCATTATAGTTGTTTCTCAAGGTAATGCACACCAAAAAACATTTGCAATGTTTTGGATTAGCAGGCAGCTTTTGGAGGAGGCCAATGTTCGTGATTGATGGTGTGCCTTGATCTACATAGACATGTCCACACAGTGTTCTGGAGTGCTTGAGAGTCCTTTGTTGTCAATTGCACAGACTAATGCGTTTCAAGCCATCAAGACCTCCGTTGGAGCATGTATATGGTACATGGTCCACGCCACTTGTTTGTGACAGTGTTTCATTGAAAAGTGTGTCAGCTGTTTCAATGAATGTGTCTATGTTTTTGGTGTGCATTTCCTTGTGAGAGATCTTTCATGCAGGCACCTACGTGTTATGTTCACAAGATGGCAAATTTACACATGCAATGCATGTTGAATGTGTGAAGTATGGTGAGTTCCAAGATGCCAATAATTTGTGACATTAGTTTTCACCAAAATGTACTTACAGGGCCCAGAGTGTGGTGTCACCTTGGTGAGTGAGGTGTGTTAGTTTGCCCTGAGGGACAACACAACTGTTTATTTCTTTATGAACTTGAGGTGGCATCACTTCATTGTATAGATCTGCTCTCCTGTAAACAAACAGAAGCTACTCAGTGTGACTCTCATTCAAGTTGTGGCCTGGTCTGTTCTTTGGATCCTTGTGTCCAAGTGGAATTGTGTCTATACCAACTGGGCAGTACTAGTATCAATTCTGTGCTGAGCTATCTGGCTATTACTCATGATGCCTGCCATGATTTGCAGTGTGACCAAATGATTTTGTGCTCATGTGTCAGATGAGTACAGGTGACTGATGCATTTTTGTTTCTTCTCCTTGCCCACAGCATCATCAACCGACACAGGAGGAGACATCAGCACGGACCAGTAGGAGGGACCCAGCTACAGTGCCACCCGCGCAGAGGAGTTGGAGGGAGCTAGTGGCACAGAGGGTGAGGGGAGTCAGACGGCCGGACCTTTGGAATGCGACACCTCTTACCATGTGGACGGCTCGGCTTCTGACTCCCAGGAGGAGGGGAAGTATGCGGCAACAGCATCTACCATCACTGTGTCCGTCCCCACCTCCTCCAGACCCATCTCCACCCTCCCAGTTGCGCCGGTCCCTTCTGTCCGTGCTGCCCCCATGTCTCCTTCGTCCCTGGGACTGCAGCCCGTGCCCCTGTCTCCTCTGCTGCCCTCAGTGCCGAGTCTGTGGACCTACTCCAGCAGATTCATGTTGATCAGACATCTATGCTGCCTGTCCTCCATGCCCACACTGCTATTCTGACACAGTTGTTGTCATTCATGGAGGGCATATCAGCTGCGATGTCTGACCAATGTCGGATACTAGCGTCCATGGACTCCTCACTGATGGCAGCAGTTTCACTGCTGCAGCAGTCAGCCCCCCCTCATTCTGACCCATCCACACCCCCCTCTCCCATACCTATCCCAAGCACACGCCGAAGCACAAGATCACGCATGCCAACACCCACAACCAGCACACCACCACCACCTAGGTGTAAGCACAGATCTCCTGGCACACAATCTCAGATGGATGCAGGCACACCCACAGGACAAGGGGTCAGACGGCAGACACGCAGCCACAGAGACAGTACGCCTGACTCACAGCCCTCTACCTCCACTCCCTTTGTGTCCCCGGGTGAAGGTGGTGGTATGGCGGAACTGGCAGCAGTGTGCAGCGCTGAATTTCTTTCCACCTTTGGCGCTGCACAAGCCACTGAGGAGGATTCCTCCTCCCTGCATCCACAACACCTACCCTTCCCTCAACTGTCCCAGCGGTGCCAGGCCCTGTCCCTGATGATGCCCCCCACGAGTCAACCCACCTTTAGCTCCAGAATGTGCAGGCAAGTTGGGGGTCGACAACTTCCACAACGTCCCCCAAACAGACTTGAAAATGGACTGGCCATTGGCCTTGTTTGAGACAGGACTCACCTCACTAATCTCCTAATGTCATCAGTCCCCAAAAGTTTATGCGACCCTGAAACTATGTCCACTCATTTTCAGGATTGGATCCTGAAGGCTGCTAATCAAGTTGCACCTGAAAAATTCTATCGCCCAAATAGAGCTACTCCATCTGCCCAGTGGTATACAGAGGAGTTGCGACTCCAACGTCAGTATTGTAGAAACTTGGAAAGGCGTTGGAGAAAGCACTACAGCCCCTCCGCTAAGCAAGTCTATAAAAATGCGTTAGCGATATATAAGAAAGCTGTCATTACGCAAAAGAATCTCTTTTTTACTGGTCAAATTGAGCAAGCACAGAATTCAGCCAGGAGGCTGTTTCAAGTGGTAAGTTCTCTCTCTAATCCTCCGGCTGGACCCGTAATTGAGAATTCGCAGGAACTTTGTAGTTCACTGGCTACATTCTTCACCACTAAGGTGATGGATAGCTATTCCACTTTTTCCAAAGAACCGGTGGGAAGAACCATTGATCCATTCACAAATCTAGTGCCTACTCACCCTTTCCTCGCTCAGTTTCAGTCAGTCACTGAAGATCAGGTCAGCACGCTTGTTGCTAAGATCAAATCCGGCTCTCCGCTTGATCCATGTCCTCCTACCATAATGAATCAACTACATAATACCATCACTCAGCCGCTCACCGATATTCCATCTTCAAAACCAGTGTCTACCCTGAGACCTGGAAGAAGGCCATTGTCAAACCTTTGCTTAAGAAGCCTTCTTTAGACCCCACCATTACGGCCAACTACAGACCTATTGCTTGCCTTCCCTTCCCGGCTAAAATCGTAGAGGCCATTATGAACCAACAGCTATCAGAGTTTATTGAGCAAAACAAACTCTTGGATGATACTCAGTTCGGGTACCGGAGGGGACACAGAACTGAGACAGCACTGATAAAGGCCTCCGATGAAATCAGAGACATCATGGATTCGGGAGGAGCGGCAGTGCTTATTCTGTTGGACCTGTCGGCGGCCTTTGACACGGTCGACCACGTCATCTTGGTCGACCGTGTCGCAGCCCTTGGGATTAACCATCTGTCCAAAGATCTTATAGCTTCTTTTTTAGCTAACCGTAAGCAGGCAGTCAAACTGGGTAACCATTACTCATCGACTTCTGAACTGCCTTGTGGGGTCCCTCAAGGATCCTCGTTAAGTCCTACGCTTTTCAACATTTATGTCGCAGACTTGGCGAGGGTCATCAAATCTCATGGGATGCGTTTAACCACCTACGCAGATGACACCCAGCTTGTGCTGGCGGTGCATAAGAACGGCCCAGTGGTAGCAGTTAAGCTTCAGGAGGGGTTACTGGATGTACAATCATGGATGCACAGTAACTGCTTAAAACTTAATGCGGAGAAAACTGAGGTCATGACCTTCGGTAAGATTTCCCCAGAGTGGTCCCCGATATGGTGGCCCACTCAGATGGGCCCTCCCCAGGTCCCAGCTACCAAGGTCAGGAATTTGGGAGTGATCTTTGATAACAAGCTATCGTTTGGATATCATGTTAACAAGGTGGTTTCAGTTGCATTCTTCATGCTGAAAAAGATAAAAAAACTCCTGCCGTATTTACCAGCATCAGCAGGAAAAACACTGATTACCACCTTAGTGTTTTCCAAGCTTGATTATGGAAATGCTCTCTTTTTCAACACACATAAATGCATCCTGAATAAGCTTCAATCTGTCCAAAATATGGCAGCACGGATCCTGCTCAACATTCCCAGGCGCCACTCCACTTCGGCAGCCATACGCCATCTCCACTGACTAAGAGTGGAGAGCAGGATCAAACTCAAAGCCCTTTGCATCGCCTATAAGGCTATCCATCAGACTGGACCGAAGTTTTTAAAGGAGGCATTTCAGGTGTATATTCCTAAAAAGAATTTAAGATCAGCAGCAAGCTGTCTACTGTCTGTACCCCGTACAAGAACGGCTACATGGGGCGACAGACGATTTTTGGTAGCAACTCCCATATTGTGGAACTCACTCCCCTTAGACATTAAAACTGCGCCAACCCTCATTGGCTTCCGCAAGGCTTTGAAGACCTGGCTCTTCAATCAATAAGATCGTGTCCTGACTATTGTATTTTAGAGTATCTCACTGCGCCTAGACACCTCAGGGTAGTAGCTGCGCATTAAAAATCCCATAAATAAATACATTTTTAAATTACTTTTACTTTGGAGCTGAATAAATCATTTTCTTTTTCATTCTAAACTATTGCATTTCAGGTACTTGCTCTAGGTGCTGTGTGCCTAGGAGTTGATGTCATGTTAATGTTTTGAGATTGTGAAATATGTATATTTTATGATGTTGATGAGGTGGGCCATGGTATCTTAGTGCCATCACAAAGTAGCAGCAATTAATCTTTGGTTGTGTGTTTTCAGTTTGCCTACAGACATTGTCCCAAGGAGTGTCCATTCCTCAGTTATACAATGAGAAGTTCACTACAGAGAGTTGCACAATGGTTGTGCTGACATGTGTGCATATTCCCTATGTTGTTGAACGTTCCCTCAACAATGGCCATGGCTGCTCACAGATGACTACTGATCATGACTGTGTGCCATGCATGCTACTCACTGTACTTGTATTTAGAGTATGTAGAAATGCCTTCCTGGACACATTCACCCTTTTCCCAATATGCAGATGCATAAACACAGCCTTACCCTTATGTTTGTATTGTTTCTGCAGGGTATTTGTGCACATGACTCACAATGTTGTGCATTGTATCTAAGGTCTTTCAACCATATTCCTTCCATGAGCAAGTACATGTTGGTGGTCTGACCAGCACCTGGACATCCATATCAGTCCAGGGATGTACATGACAGTGTGTGTTCCCTTTTGCTGTCTTTGTTTGTTGGGCTGTTACATGACTATACACTATTGGGTCCCACTCCGATCCCGGTATCGGAAGTGAAAAATCTGGGGATATGGCTGGACGCGGGCCTCTCCTTCATAGGCCATACGAAAAGAACTGCGGCCTGCTGTTTCGGTCTTCTGAGGGGCTTGAGACCTGTTCTCAAGTTCTTTGACGCCCCGACCAGGCAGCTGGTGATCCAGGCCACTATCATCTCTCGCCTGGATTATGCCAGCTCTCTCCTGGCTGGGGCCAACCAGGCTGAACTAACCCGATTACAACGGGTTCAGAATGCTGCGGCGAGGGCGATTGTCGGCCTACCAAGATTTTGCTCAGTGACAGGTGTCCTTCGCTCCCTACACTGGCTTCCGGTTAGGAAGCGTATTCTTTTCAAAGTCCTGTGCCTCGCTTTTAAAATCCTGAGAGGTACAGGCCCGGAAATCCTGTCGAATTGTCTGTCTTTCTATGTTCCTGCCCGTTGCCTTCGCTCCCAAGGTCTGGCCCTTGCGGTGGTTCCCAGATTCAGGCTTAGCCGCATGGGAGGCCGCTCGTTTAGGGTATTGGCTGCGTCAGCATGGAACTCCTTGCCTGTTGAAATCCGCCTGCTGGAGGACCTTCTGACTTTCCGGAAGGCGATAAAAACCTTCCTGTTTTAGTTGTTTTTTGTCCTTGTTCCTGTTTTAGCTGTTATTTGCCTCTTTTTACATCCCGTTGTGTTACGAGCTACCTTGTCTTTGCGCCGGGACGCTCCTTGGCTGGAGTCGCTGTGCGCACAATAAATAGACGTAACATAACATAACATAACATGGTAGGGTGAGTAGGTTGCCTGCAACCTCCATGGGTGGATATGCATGTGGAATCTGATATCACACCCACATGTTGTGTGTCATGCTGTGTGTGACAGAAATCCATCATCCGTGTAGTGTGACACTGCTGTAAGTAATGTGTTGCTATGGCAGTATCAGGACTCTCACAGGTTCGGGTTGTGAACATACCCCCATGTAGTTGTGGTATGATGATGACAATGCCCCCCCCTATAACATAGCCACCCACCCCTCCTATCTCGGGGCACTGCTGGGGGTCCTCTGCACCCATCCCTCTTATGTCTGGGCACTGCTGGAAGTCATATCCACCCACCCCTCTCATATCTGGGCACTGTTGGGAGTCATATCCACCCACCCCTCATATTTCTGGGCACTGCTGGGAGTCATATCCACCCACCCCTCCTATGTCTGGGAACTGCTGGGAGTCCTCTGCAACCACCCCTCCTATGTCTGGGCACTGTTGGGAGTCATATCCACCCACACCTTTCATGTCTGGGCACTGCTGGGAGTCATATCCACCCACCCCTCCTATGTCCCGCCACTGCTGGGAGTCCTCTGCAACCACCCCTCTTATGTCTGGGCACTGCTGGGAGTCATATCCACCCACCCCTCTCATGTCTGGCCACTGCTGGGAGTCCTCTGCAACCACCCCTCTTGTCTGGGTACTGCTGGGAATCATATCCACCCACCCCTCTCATGTCTGGCCACTTCTGGGAGTCATATCCACCCACCCCTCCTATGTCTGGCCACTGCTGGGAGTCCTCTGCACCCACCCCTCCTATGTCTGGGCACTGCTGGGAGTCATATCCTTCCACCCCTCTCATGTCTGGGCACTGCTGTGAGTTATATCCACCCACCCCTCCTATGGCTGGGCACTGCTGGAAGTCATATCCACCCACCCATCTCAAGTCTGGGCACTGCTGGGAGTCATACCCACCCACCCCTCTAATGTCTGGGCACTGCTGGGAGTCATATACACCCCCCCCCTATGTCTGGGCACTGCTGGGAGTCCTCTGCAACCACCCCTCTTATGTCTGGGCACTGCTGGAAGTCCTTTGCAACCACCCTCCTATGTCTGGGCACTGCTGGGAGTTATATCCACCACCCCTCTCATGTCTGGGCACTGTTGGGAGTCCTCTGCAAACACCCCTCTTATGTCTGGGCACTGCTGGGAGTCATATCCACCCACCCCTCTCATGTCTGGGCACTGCTGGGAGTCATATCCACCCACCCCTCCTATGTCTGGCCACTGATGGGATCCTCTGCAACCACCCCTCTTATGTCTTGGCACTGCAGGGAGTCATATCCACCCACCCCTCTAATGTCTGGGCACTGCTGGAAGTCGTATCCACCCACCCCTCCTATGTCTGGGCACTTCTGGAAGTCCTCTGTAACCACCCCTCTTATGTCTGGGCACTGCTGGGAGTGATATCCACCCACCCCTCTTATGTCTGGGCACTGCTGGAAGTTCTCTGCACCCACCCCTCTCATGTCTGGGCACTGCTGGAAGTCATATCGACCCACCCCTCCTATGTCTGGGCACTGCTGGAAGTCATATCCACCCACCCCTCTCATGTCTGGGCACTGCTGGGAGTCATATCCACCCACCCCTCCTATGTCTGGCCACTGCTGGGATCCTCTGCAACTACCCCTCTTATGTCTGGGCATTGCTGGGAGTCATATCCACCCACCCCTCTCATGTCTGGGCACTGCTGGGAGTCATATCCACCCACCCCTCTCATCTCTGGGCACTGCTGGGAGTCATATCCACCCACCCCTCTCAGGTCTAGGCACTGCTGGGAGTCGTATCCACCCACCCCTCTCATGTCTGGGCACTGCTGGGAGTCATAGCCACCCACCCCTCCTATGTCTGGGCACTGCTGGAAGTCATATCCACCCACCCCTCTCATGTCCGGGCAGTGGTGGCAATCATATACATCCACCCCTCCTATGTCTGGGCACTGCTGGGAGTCCTCCGCAACCACCCCTCGTATGTCTGGGCACTGCTGGGCGTCCTCTGCAACCACCCCTCTTATGTCTGGGCAGTACTGGGAGTCATATCCACCCACCCCTCCTATGTCTCGGCACTGCTGGGAGTCCTCTGCACCCACCCCTCTTATGTCTGGGCACTGCTGGGAGTCATATCCACCCACCCCTCTCATGTCTGGCACTGTTGGGAGTCATATCCACCCACCCCATCTATGTCTGGGCACTGCCAGGAGTCATATCCACCCACCCCTCCTATGTCTGGGCACTGTTGGAAGTCTTCTGTAACCACCCCTCTTATGTCTGGGCACTGCTGGGAGTCATATCCACCCACCCCTCCTATGTCTGGGCACTGCTGGGAGTCCTCTGAAACCACCCCTCTTATGTCTGGGCACTGCTGGGAGTCCTTTGCAACCACCCTCCTATGTCTGGGCACTGCTGGGAGTCATATCCACCCACCCCTCTCATGTCTGGGCACTGCTGGGAGTCATATCCACCCACCCCTCCTATGTCTGGCCACTGCTGGGATCCTCTGCAACCACCCCTCTTATGTCTGGGCACTGCTGGGAGTCATATCCACCCACCCCTCTCATGTCTGGGCACTACTGGGAGTCATATCCACCCACCCCTCTCATCTCTGGGCACTGCTGGGAGTCATATCCACCCACCCCTCTCAGGTCTGGGCACTGCTGGGAGTCATATCCACCCACCCCTCTCATGTCTGGGCACTGCTGGAAGTCATAGCCACCCACCCCTTCTATGTCTGGGCACGGCTGGAAGTCATATCCAACCACCCCTCTCATGTCTGGGCACTGTTGGGAGTCCTCTGCAACCACCCCTCTTATGTCTGGGCACTGCTGGGAGTCATATCCACCCACCCCTCTCATGTCTGGGCACTGCTGGGAGTCATATCCACCCACCCCTCCTATGTCTGGCCACTGCTGGGATCCTCTGCAACCACCCCTCTTTTGTCTGGGCACTGCTGGGAGTCATATCCACCCACCCCTCTCATGTCTGGGCACTGCTGGGAGTCATATCCACCCACCCCTCTCATCTCTGGGCACTGCTGGGAGTCATATCCACCCACCCCTCTCAGGTCTGGGCACTGCTGGGAGTCATATCCACCCACCCCTCTCATGTCTGGGCACTGCTGTGAGTCATAGCCACCCACCCCTCCTATGTCTGGGCACTGCTGGAAGTCATATCCACCCACCCCTCTCATGTCTGGGCAGTGGTGGGAATCATATCCACCCACCCCTCCTATGTCTGGGCACTGCTGGGAGTCCTCCGCAACCACCCCTCTTATGTCTGGGCAGTACTGGGAGTCATATCCACCCACCCCTCCTATGTCTGGGCACTGCTGGGAGTCTTCTGCACCCACCCCTCTTATGTCTGGGCACTGCTGGGAGTCATATCCACCCACCCCTCTCATGTCTGGGCACTGTTGGGAGTCATATCCACCCACCCCTCCTATGTCTGGGCACTGCTGGGAGTCATATCCACCCACCCCTCCTATGTCTGGGCACTGCTGGGAGTCATATCCACCCACCCCTCCTATGTCTGGGCACTGTTGGAAGTCCTCTGTAACCACCCCTCTTATGTCTGGGCACTGCTGGAGTCATATCCACCCACCCCTCTCATGTCTGGCCACTGCTGGGAGTCCTCTGCAACCACCCCTCTTGTCTGGCCACTGCTGGGAATCATATCCACCCACCCCTCTCATGTCTGGCCACTGCTGGGAGTCATATCCACCCACCCCTCCTATGTCTGGCCACTGCTGGGAGTCCTCTGCACCCACCCCTCCTATGTCTGGGCACGGCTGGGAGTCATGTCCTTCCACCCCTCTCATGTCTGGGCACTGCTGGGAGTCATATCCACCCACCCCTCCTATGTCTGGGCACTGTTGTAAGTCCTCTGTAACCACCCCTCTTATGTCTGGGCACTGCTGGGAGTCATATCCACCCACCCCTCTCATGTCTGGCCACTGCTGGGAGTCCTCGGCAACCACCCCTCTTGTCTGGGCACTGCTGGGAATCATATCCACCCCCCCCTCTCATGTCTGGCCACTGCTGGGAGTCATATCCACCCACCCCTCCTATGTCTGGCCACTGCTGGGAGTCCTCTGCACCCACCCCTCCTATGTCTGGGCACTGCTGGGAGTCATATCCTTCCACCCTCTCATGTCTGGGCACTGCTGGGAGTTATATCCACCCACCCCTCCTATGGCTGGGCACTGCTGGGAGTCATATCCACCCACCCCTCCTATATCTGGGCACTGCTGGGAGTCCTCTGCAACCACCCCTCTTATGTATGGGCACTGCTGGGAGTCCTTTGCAACCACCCTCCTATGTCTGGGCACTGCTGGGAGTCATACCCACCCACCCCTCTCATGTCTGGGCACTGCTGGGAGTCCTCTGCAACCACACCTCTTATGTCTGGGCACTGCTGGGAGTCATATCCACCCACCCCTCTCATGTCTGGGCACTGCTGGGAGTCATATCCACCCACCCCTCCTATGTCTGGCCACTGCTGGGATCCTCTGCAACCACCCCTCTTATGTCTGGGCACTGCTGGGACTCATATCCACCCACCCCTCTCATCTCTGGGCACTGCTGGGAGTCATATCCACCCACCCCTCCTATGTCTAGCCACTGCTGGGAGTCCTCTGCACCCACCCCTCCTATGTCTGGGCACTGCTGGGAGTCATATCCTTCCACCCCTCTCATGTCTGGGCACTGCTGGGAGTCATATCCACCCACCCCTCCTATGTCTGGGCACTGTTGGAAGTCTTCTGTAACCACCCCTCTTATGTCTGGGCACTGCTGGGAGTCATATCCACCCACCCCTCTCATGTCTGGCCACTGCTGGGAGTCCTCTGCAACCACCCCTCTTGTCTGGGCACTGCTGTGAATCATATCCACCCACCCCTCTCATGTCTGGCCACTGCTGGGAGTCATATCCACCCACCCCTCCTATGGCTGGGCACTGCTAGGAGTCATATCCACCCACCCATCTCAAGTCTGGGCACTGCTGGGAGTCATACCCACCCACCCCTCTAATGTCTGGGCACTGCTGGGAGTCATATCCACCCACCCCTCCTATGTCTGGGCACTGCTGGGAGTCCTCTGCAACCACCCCTCTTATGTCTGGGCACTGCTGGGAGTCCTTTGCAACCACCCTCCTATGTCTGGGCACTGCTGGGAGTCATATCCACCCACCCCTCTCATGTCTGGGCACTGCTGGGAGTCCTCTGCAACCACCCCTCTTATGTCTGGGCACTGCTGGGAGTCATATCCACCCACCCCTCTCATGTCTGGGCACTGCTGGGAGTCATATCCACCCACCCCTCCTATGTCTAGCCACTGCTGGGATCCTCTGCAACCACCCCTCTTATGTCTGGGCACTGCTGGGAGTCCTTTGCAACCACCCTCCTATGTCTGGGCACTGCTGGGAGTCATACCCACCCACCCCTCTCATGTCTGGGCACTGCTGGGAGTCCACTGCAACCACCCCTCTTATGTCTGGGCACTGCTGCGAGTCATATCCACCCACCCCTCTCATGTCTGGGCACTGCTGGGAGTCATATCCACCCACCCCTCCTATGTCTGGCCACTGCTGGGATCCTCTGCAACCACCCCTCTTATGTCTGGGCACTGCTGGGAGTCATATCCACCCACCCCTCACATCTCTGGGCACTGCTGGGAGTCATATCCACCCACCCCTCCTATGTCTAGCCACTGCTGGGAGTCCTCTGCACCCACCCCTCCTATGTCTGGGCACTGCTGGGAGTCATATCCTTCCACCCCTCTCATGTCTGGGCACTGCTGGAAGTCATATCCACCCACCCCTCCTATGTCTGGGCACTGCTGGAAGTCATATCCACCCACCCCTCTCATGTCTGGGCACTGTTGGGAGTCATATCCACCCACCCCTCCTATGTCTGGGCACTGCTGGGAGTCATATCCACCCACCCCTCCTATGTCTGGGCGCTTCTGGAAGTCCTCTGTAACCACCCCTCTTATGTCTGGGCACTGCTGGGAGTGATATCCACCCACCCCTCTTATGTCTGGGCACTGCTAGAAGTTCTCTGCACCCACCCCTCTCATGTCTGGGCACTGCTGGAAGTCATATCCACCCACCCCTCCTATGTCTGGGCACTGCTGGAAGTCATATCCACCCACCCCTCTCATGTCTGGGCACTGCGGGGAGTCATACCCACCCACCCCTCTCATGTCTGGGCCCTGCTGGGAGTCATATCCACCCACCCCTTCTATGTCTGGGCACTGCTGGGAGTCCTCTGCAACCATCCCTCTTATGCGAGGGCACTGCTGGGAGTCCTTTGCAACCACCCCTCCTATGTCTGGGCACTGCTGGGAGTTCTCTGCAACCACCCCTCTTATGTCTGGGCACTGCTGGGAGACATATCCACCCACCCCTCTCATGTCTGGGCAGTGCTGGGAGTCATATCCACCCACCCCTCCTATGTCTGGGCACTGCTGGGAGTCATATCCACCCACCCCTCTCATCTCTGGGCACTGCTGGGAGTCATATCCACCCACCCCTCTCATGTCTGGGCACTGATGGGAGTCATATCCACCCACCCCTCTCATGTCTGTGCACTGCTGGGAGTCATATCCACCCACCCCTCTCATCTCTGGGCACTGCTGGGAGTCATATCCACCCACCCCTCTTATGTCTGGGCACTGCTGGGAGTCATATCCACTCACCCCTCTCATGTCTGGGCACTGCCGGGAGTCATAGCCACCCACCCCTCCTATGTCTGGGCACTGCTGGGAGTTCTCTGCAACCACCCCTCTTATGTCTGGGCACTGCTGGGAGACATATCCACCCACCCCTCTCATGTCTGGGCAGTGCTGGGAGTCATATCCACCCACCCCTCCTATGTCTGGGCACTGCTGGGAGACCTCTGCAACCAGCCCTCTTATGTCTGGGCACTGCTGGGAGTCCTCTGCAACCACCCCTCTTATGTCTGGGCACTGCTGGGAGTTCTCTGCACCCACCCCTCCTATGTCTGGGCACTGCTGGGAGTCATATCCACCCACCCCTCTGTCTGGGCACTGCTGAGAGTCATAGCCACCACACACTCAGATGTTACGCACCGAACCTCAACAATATTGACGTCTGTGCGGCTCGTGTCACTATTGCACTGGTGCTATACGCGAGCGTGTGACGCACCGTACCCCAACATTAGCGACGTCTGTGCGGCTCTTATCACTACTGCAATGATGCTGTACGCGAGCATGTGTTGCACCGTTCCCCAACATTAGTGACGTCTGTGCGGCTCTTATCACTACTGCAATGATGCTGTACGCGAGCGTGTGACGCACCGTACAAGTACACTTCCGTTATTGAGGTACGTTGTACTCACCGTATTCGCCGTCGTCGATTTCTATGCACCAGGTCGTAGGCGTACAGGACTGGGATGACACGGCCGAGGGGGTTCATGGCGTGTCTGTCGTGTACTGGGGTGCGGTTCGGGCCGAACTCTGCTTTTACGGCTGTTTTCGACTCCCGTAGCAGAAGGGTCGTACGGAGTGTCATCAACACGGATCGTACTTTATTCGCCTTTGTTTGTTTCAATAAAGGTTTTGAAAAAAAAAAAAAAAACACGGATCGTACTTGCTGCGCCGGAAACTGCTGGCTGTTTACATACGGACGGCACGTACTGCGTGACCCGGATATGAATCGTATGTATTTTTGTGTCGTATGGTGTTTGGTACGATTCGTATGTAGATATGCTTTGTTTTAGGATCGTACTCCATTGTACGTACTTAGGTCTACGAATCGTATGGGAAAAACGCTCCGTACAGCGGGGGATTTTACCGGATCGGAATCGCCCCCAAAATGTTTAGCTAATATTAGAGGAAAAATTACTTTCTTTAGCACAATTGAAAAGATAAAATATGTGTATTTAAATAAACTATCAAACAGGTCTTTGAGAACAAAATCTTGATTGTCTTTCAATAATATACTAAAGTTTGATATAGTATGCTTGCCCTCTGTGAGTGTTGCCCTCAGCTGTTCTGGACAGAAGATTCCATAATGAAGCCACATGTTGAACTTCAGCAGTTTGGAAGAAGAACAAGCCTGATTTATCTGAGTTAAGCTTTAGCGTCACAGAAGGAGCATATGATAAGAAGACAGAGTATGAGGTCTGCATTACAGTGGTCACAATGCAAACCTCAAACTGCATGTACAGCAGCGTATAACACAGTGAATACTTTTGACAAGGGGCTGTATTTTCCTTTTATCTTTAAGAAAGGCTAGGGGCGCACACAGCTAACAGATAAAAACAAAACCCTAACAATATGGCAAGGGAGCCACCGATGTCCCATAAGTACTTACCCTAATCTAACCAACATCAATGACAAACACAATGTCATGAGCCCAATTCTTATTTATTTGTGTTATGGGTCGTCAGACCACTAGCCATATTTATGATTATTCACATAAAAAAATGTTTTCATAACACTTTGCTCAGTAAACACGTTATTTACATCTTGTTTACAAGGGAGACCTAGCCTTAACACAGACTCTAGTACATAGAAATCAGCTAACCATAATGAATCTGTTCCTGTGCAATCAACAAACTACCCCATAACTGTTCCGAGTGAGATCAAGGCTAGCTCTGTGCCCCTTCCTTTTCCACCTCCATCCTAAATGATGGGAGCCCTCCTTATAGCAGGGCCCCACCTTCTCTCTCCTGTACTGGGAGCTCTCCTGCCTCAGAGGTTCTCGTGCAGGGGCCCTAGCTTCCATTAGGATACCACCAGCAGGCACCCCCTACACCCAGGTTCCTCCTCCCCCAATGGCCAATACTAGGGTTGTGCTCTTATGCGCAGGTGATTGATAGGTAAGGACTGCATGTCAACGACCGCCCAGAACACCCACTCCCTTGTAAGCTCTTTGGGGGCAGCACTCCTTGGAGGTTCCAGGGACGCTGATGTTAAATTTGGTATTAAAAGGATGCTGTAAAGGGTCCCGAAGTGTCCCCCTCCAATCTTGACCTCACCTGCCACAGGTCAGCATAGTTTACAGACTATGTGCTCACTGCCTCCCACCCCTCCCCCATTCACAGTGCACGTTGGCCTAGCCAGGCCAGCATATTTTCGAGAAATATTGCATTACCTTTTTGTACCAGGTGCACTCCATCCTTGATGCACCCATGAGGTATGGCTGACAACCGAGCTGTCATGAACAACTTACCCAACTCTCACTTCAATCGTTTCACTGACTCATTGATAGCTCTGACTGACTTACCACCTCAACTCAAACAAGTCTTTCCAATCTAGCTCTGTCAAATCATTGTCTCCCAGATGCACAATTATCACACCTGGAAGCTTATGTCTCCGGGGCAACATTCTGACCAATGCAGTTCTCCCATGGGCCAAGTGCAGCCCCCTTGTCCGCAGAAGCTGAGAGCCATCTTTCTTCGCTCGTGATGCGTAGTCACCTGTAGAATAAAAATTATTTGCGCTCCTCAAATAGGAGTGGCCCAACACCAGCACATCTTGCTCCAGTGTAGACCGGAGGCAACGTAGTATCCAGTGGCTGCATCGCTTTAACATCTTCTCCACCTGTGTTGACAGGAGAATATGGTATGGAATGGGAAAATCACACAAGAAGCAAAGGGATATTCACATGTTCAATCTCACATAGTGCTTGCAGCAATTAGACTTCCATCTGCTTATGCTTTGTACTGCCTCTCCAGCCGAGCCCATACATGCTGCATCGGTTGTCGCACCAATCCGAAATGAATTGGCAATATAGTCTGCCAGATCCAAACCTGCTGACACCAGAGCCCTGCTGAACACCCTGGCAAATCGGAACCTTGTGACGTCCCATCCTCATGTACCAAAAGGTGCCTCTTGTACCTGAAGGGCCTTAATGGCTTCCAGTTTTCCTAGCGAGCAGCAATCATTCCCTGGGGCTCCGTGCAGTAGTATGTGATCCCTCCTACCTATTTGGTTGGTCTTAGAACGGGTAATGGTGACTGTCAGGGAGCCATTTTGCCATTGAATAGCTGTTCGCTGCAGACCAGCCCTCATGTCTTTTTTGTTCTTCACTATTAGTTCGCCCACCCTCAATGCCCCGTAAAATGCCAGGGAGAACACTGCCCTAAAAAGGCCAACTTCATCTGATGATCTACATATCCTGTCAAAACTGCGCACAATATTTGTCAGTTTTGCTGTGTCTTTGGGCATTTGGAGTATTGCCTACACCCCTCTAAGCGCTGCCAGCCCTTCACTGCCATTTGCACCAGGAATGCTTTTGTCCCATCCATGTACCCCAGCATCTCTGCAAAAAATGAAATTGCCACAATATGTTTCTTGGCATAGGACACGGGTCTCCCGTACCCGCTCAGGTACCCAAGGGAGTTTGGATACACCTGCCCTGGAATCCAAGTATATCCCAAGGAATTTAATTGTGGTGGGTGGCCCAAAGTTCTTTGCTCGCACAAGTGGTACCCCGAATACACCCATCAATTCCTGGAAGCACTGCAAAGCCCTCCCACACTCCACTGTTCCAGGCGAGGCCAGAAATAATAAGTCATCCAAACAATGCAGTGCAAGTGCTTAATTTGTAAAATAATAGGTGCCGGGGCCCTGACCAGGAGGCCACTGCAGCATACACCACTCATCGCCCCTTTCATTGCTGCCAAAACAACTACTAACTATCGCTCTTGCCTGCAAGTGCGACAGTTCAGATTATTGCAGGTCCCCAAAGCTAAAGGAATGGCTGGGGAGGCAGGTATTAGTATAAATGTATATTGTATTCATAAACAACCGTTGTTCAGCTCATCTCTAAATTAGATGAGCAGCACCACCATGTGGTATACTGTCCTAAGTGTGGTGTTGACAATTAAGTGCCAGTGCCCAGCAGTGGAAACCAATTAAGTGCTGGTGCTGAGCACCGGAAACCGCAGGCTCAAATTAAGCACTGGCAGTGTCCATTGGTGTCCTGATCTCTGTTTAAATACTCAATCCAAGAAAGCACAAAACCTCTCAAAGTAAGCATAGGAGCCTGAACAGCCCATGGGCACACATTTGTCAAAGTAGAAGGCACCCTCAAATTGGAAACCCAATAAATAAAAGTCCTCGGGGTGCACCATAAGTAACCGAAAGCCAGATTCTATATCTGCTTTTGCCAACAAGGTCCCAATTGCTATGCCAAATGCCCTGATGCAAACACAGCACCTAAAATTGACACCAAATTAACTTGTCCCCACAAAGCACACACATGTGCATCAATCAAATAAAAGCCATCCTGTGCTTGTATGCTCACATTTACTTGAAGTAATGTATTACCCGCACAACCAAAACAACACTTCCCATACAGGGAGCAACCCCACCACCTTGGCTCTGTCAGCAATCAAAACGCCCCCCCCACACCGCACTCCCGTTTACCTTTGGCGCCCCCTCTGGAGCAGCCACCGAGAGTCCACTAGCATTACCTAGGCTCTTGGGTCAGGCGAGAAACTCTCCAGCACATGTGGCTCCCGGCAGGGAAGAAGATGGGAAGGGGCCCACCACCAGAGCATGATTGTTGTGGGGGTGGGTGTTGGGGGAGAGAAAGACCGGCGTCCTCCTTGGCTGTGAGCAGGAACCAAGAGATCGGCTTGAGGCTGTGTGGCCCTTTAAATAGGGGTTGGGTTTCAGCTGTGCTAAACCAGAAGCACTTTAATGCTTTCGGGTCAGCGCCCAACCGGTCCCAACCACCGCCGCCCCTACCAGTGGACCAAACATGCCCCCGTCCTGTGCATGGCCCCACCATATTGTCGGATCTCCTGAAGGGGGTGCGGGGTTGTCTCTGTTACATGTTATCATGACGGCAAATTAAAATAAATGAATGCATAAAGGCAATTAGTGAGTAACACTGTATCTTTAAGGCATGCAAAGACACACATACAGCATGCACTTGTTGCAGGGGTTCTGCTCCTACACAGAACTGTGCACAGAGACCCAGGACCTCAGTGAATTGTGGTGTACCAAAAAACTCACCTTAGTGCCTAGAAACCCTAACCACCTAGCATCAGTGTCACATTAGCTCTTCGTCCTGTAGCAAAGAAACCAATAATTAGACAACCCAGAACATGCGACTTAGGTTATACTCAGGAATGGTGGGAAGCAAGAGGTCTGGGTGTGTGAGTGGACAGTTAGGTCAGGCCAGTGATCAAGAAGAAACAATAGGAAAATTTCCTAGGAATTTTTCTCACACCTGTTGCTGCCCTGCCCTAGGAGTCTACAGATCGTTACTACCCAGGGGGTCCTTGTTATTCTCACATGGTGGGAAGCAAGAACACTCTTTCATTATACTCTAATACCAGTCCACAACAGGAGTAAAAAAGAGACAGGAGCAGGGTTAAAATATTTATTTTAACGACGTGCTCTAAGATGCAGTATCTTTGCTAACATAAGCAGACATATGATTAGAAATAATATGGAATGGAATGGAATGAAAACTTATATTGCGCGACTTAGCCAAAAGGCATCAAGGCGCCTAAAGAAAAAACATCATAAAAGGCAAATCCAAAAAAAAGCCAGGTCTTCAAGGCCTTTCTAAAAGATTGCATTGATGGCAAATATATCATCAGCATTGTTACAATTCCATAAAACACAAAAGGAGAAATCATATTATAATGAAGGTGAAAATAGGTACTATAACGCCTAGTAACTCACCCACCCTAGCTAGGAACTATGTTTTATAAAATATAGAAGGTCGCTTAGGCTTGTGTGAGGGACCCCATACCTCCAACATCAGCAGGTGTGAATCACATCAGGATCTGAAAAAGCTCTCTGTCTCTCTGGAAAAAAACGGCTTCTTCCAAGTGTCTGAAATCATGCCTACAGTGTGATATTAAAGGCGCCAGAATCTCCGTTGGTTTGCAGCTGCCGGTATGTTATGTCTAAAAACGTGAACCGATCTGTTCGAACAACAGCTACCTTGTTATGATAACCTTGGAGGCTTGAGCACTCACTGTGCAGACTAAGGACGCAATGAAAGTCTAGGGAAGCCGAAAACAAGCCTTTCTCATGGAAAGCATTTCAAGCAGCCTAACTTACAACAACATTTATATGCAGTGTTGTGTGCAAAAGCAGCAAAAAGGTAAAATGGCGTTTAAACTTCTAATAAGCTCATGCTAACATAACAGCGTACACAAACTAGGCTCAGGCCTCACTACATCTTCCCTTGATCGGAGAAAGAACAATAGCTAGGGCAATTTTTAGAACGCAGAGTTCAAGTACGAATGAGACAGAACCAAGTTAAAAATTTCGCCAAAGTGGATAATTGAGAGTAAAAACCGAAATACTAACCAAAAACAAAAGGTTTTTTTCGAAACCCAACAGGGATGTATAGAGTTAAAACATATGTAACTTGTATAGTGTGAGAACAAAAATGAAGAGAAAAAAAATGTCATCAGTCCAATACGTGTCTATGAAGCAGAAAAATGTGTAACTTCAGTCCAACGGCGTATAGGCACAGTACGTTGCAACCGCCTCCAATAGGAAGTTGTTGTTTTCTTAAGCAAACATTTCAGCCATCCAATTAAGCAATGGAAAAGAATACACATGTTCCTCAACAGCCGGGGCCTGTAGCACCATCAGAGGACAACTCGGATGTTCTTCGAGACAACTGCGTGCCAGAAAGTCATGGGCTGCAGTCCATATATCCCAATTGCCTAGGACACCATGAGCCGCTGCGCAGGCCATAATCCCGACTCCTGAACAATCTAGTTCATGAGCAACTAAGGGACTCATTAGTAGATCATAATCTCTGTTAGGAGACACCGTGTTGCAGAGACACAAATCCAGAGCCCATTCAAAATCGCAATCCAGGCAGTGGAAAACTGGCTGCACGCGTGTAAAATACGAAAACCGGAAAGATAAACCATATGCCACACTCAGAGTCGGCGCAGGTAGCGATCCATAGTATTCAAGCATCCGGTTACGAAGTTGAAGCAGCCGGGGCTTGTCGTCGTGGGGCACAAGATGTGCAACCATTTTGGAGTAAGCAAATTAATAGCAGAAAACAATAGAAATAAAAAAATGCCGGTATCACACCAAATATAGTTTGGAATGAAGTCACAAGGCCAGAACTTACTACTTTAAAAAAGTGTGCCAAGTCTGTGGTCGAATAGGCATTAATGATAGTGTGAATCAACACACCAAAATGCAGGGGGAGATCCGTGTTTAATAAGGCATGTACCTCAGTACGAGTGTTAGCCATGCGAAGGACGAATGTTTCACGCGCAAATGTAGGAGTGACTTCTTTTTGAGACAAAAGGGCTCTTATTCTACTCCTCTTGTTGAACTCTGCTTTCAAGGTCGGAATTAAAGGCCAGATGGATACATCGAGCTTCCAATGTGGAGGAGGAAACCGGACATTCTTACAACAGACTACACGTTGGGAGACAGCCAGCATACCACGACAATCTTCATTATTTATTAATAAATAACTACTGTTTGCTAACAACGTGATAGTCGTGTAATAGCCGGAACGGGTGTACCCTTTAAAATACAGGCCAAATTCGGGGCGTTTGTATTAAAGGAGCCGTGCAATTGTATATGCCTACAGACTAATGAGTGATCTGGAGTGGAATTGCAATCTTCACCTTTTAAATAAACTTCTTTACCCTCCCTCAGACACATGAATGTAAAGGGCAGAGACCAAACCTCATGGAGATATGCGCTACCTAATGGCTCATATCTGCCTATGGCATAGTGCTTCATACATGACTCGAATTTAAACAGCAGGAAAGGGAGCGTGATTAACCCATGTATAAGCCAAACAGCAGAATTTGTCTCAGCCACAGAAATTGGTAAAGGTTCCAATTTTTCAATATGCATTAGGGAAAATGTAGCAGCTTTCATTGACATGAATTGTTGTTTAACAGACAGATTACATGGTAAGAACAGAGAGGAAGTGTTCATATAGTCCCAAGGCACCTTTCCCGCCTTTAACGTTTGTAAAGTCCATGCAAACTGCATAATGGAACGCAATTGGTTCTGGCCATGGTACAAAACTGAGACTTCATCTTGCACAATATCAACAACAGAAGAAACAATGTTATTTAATGTGTAAATTCGGTAAGTAAGTGTGTTAATGCTACTATCTATCCATCTACAACAGCAAGTACTTTTTCTAAATTAGCTGATCAATAGCACGCAACCTAGAAGCAGCTACAATTTGCGACAGTTTCCAAAGTTTGTTATAAACAGCATAAACCCATCTCTTGGATCTGCCTTTCGCAGGACCTTTTACAAAGTCATTCAAATCAACACTATCAGTCAATTAGGCAAATGAAGCTAAACTGACCCTAGGGTGGAGTGTTTGAGCCAGTTCGGACACAACTTGCCCACAGAATAGGTAGTGACAGAATGTGAGCTTTCAAAACGGGGATCCACCCGAACCTGTGTATAGCCAGGGGCCAAACCCAGAAAAGGATGCTGGCATGAATCTGCACTTTTTTGCCACAATAACCAGCCTCGGCGATCCAAACTGGAAATGTTAAAGGATGAATTTTGCAATAGAGTCTGTAGGTCACCAAGGGACATACTGGTGGAATTATTCCAATTGGGAGTATTCTCCCAAATCAGGAATAGAAGGAGCATTTCATTTTTTAGACGTAGCCAATCCAAAGCAGGTGGTTTGTGAAATAGTCGAATTCAGAAACAACATATGGTTCGGGATGAGACATACACAATGCAAAGCCTCAGTGCCTTGCACTTGCCAACTTTTAGAACCCCAACCAGATTTAAGATCTATAGTATCTTTCCACAGCTCATAGCCCATCTTAAAATAAAATGCATCAGGATTTGATGGATTAAAATCAGTAAAGTAAGAAAACTTTTTCAAAAGAGTTTTGGAGCTGCCTTCAACAGGAGCGGGACAATGTTCCCATTGTGTGTAATTAACCACATTTCTGAATGTGTTTGCTTTGTGCAGAAAATGATTACCATAGTGTTGGTAACAGAACAGATCAGCATAATTAGCAGAATCTAAGTACAAATCTTCAGTATCAAAGGCAGCATAATATTTCAAATCAGAAATCAGAGCCTCTTAGACGTCCCAATCATCAGAGCGAATATTTTGTTTAACCACTTGGATGCTAAGCTTAATACTTCACTTCAATGCAATTTCCATTGAAATCAATGGAAACTCCATGACGAGCTGGGCTCGTCATGAGCGTCGAAGGGGTTAACCACATCCCCTATTGAAACACAAAGTACATTAGGGACATTAATAACCTCTGTGGGTCCATGAATTTGAAATTTAACAGCATCCCATACAATCCCATCTAAGACAGGCCAAGCAGTGATATTCACGAAAGTCTGGACTCTCTTCATTCTGTGCGATGAGGAGTGGGGTGCCAAAGTTCCATCAATTAGTCTAATTGTAGTTATTTCTTTAACATAGTGTCCATTCACAAAACGGGAAAAATACACCACGAAGCCAATAGACAGGAATAAAAAAATTAAAAAGCACCAGCCAAATGTAAGTCCATGGAGGAATTAAAAAAAAATTTAAACCATACAGCAAAAATCAAAACTTTTGAAAGAGACTTTGATGTGGTAGAGTTAGTGTCAAATGAAAAACGTGGTTGATTAGCCACACATGTCTCTAAATCAGGCATGGATAAATCCGTGGGATATGTGTCCTCAGTTTCATTAACGGGAGCAGCAGCAGGAGTATTCAATGAAGGATTTGCAACTGTAGTCATCTTGATGGCAACATCAGGTCCGGCAACAGGTGTCGGAGCCAAAACAGTTTCCCAGCATAGCTGGACAAGAGACTGCAGGTGTCATACTAAGAAGAATCAGCCACTCTGTGTAGCTCAGACGTGAGTCCCTTGTTCACTTGGCCACTGGATTCAAGATAGCCTGGCTGATGAGGATTATGAATCCAAAACCGGTCCCAGGATGCTTGTTTCCGGTCCAGGGAAGACATGGCTTGGCAGTTCGGGCTGGACTGTTCCCATGAGGCACAGGGTCAGACTGATTTGCATATAGCCATGACTGAACTGGGGTGGCTGAGTGAACTAAAGAATGGTGATGGATTAAACCCAGATCAGTTGACTGGGGTGAGTGTTTGATTTGTTCAAACGCTCCGTCCATCATCCCCTTTTGTATCGCTTTGTTCACTCTGTGTAGTTTGACATTGTCAGTAGAGATGCACCTGTTTTCCTTTCGACCAGGAAGTGGAGGTAAAATGACTGTTCTTGTACCCTGCACGCCAAGCACAGGAACTGGAGCACGATATGAGGGACCAAATTCCTTCTTGTTTTCAATCTTCTCTCGGACCAGTTCACCAATTCGTGGTAGCCAGCCAAATACCGGAATCTGCAACACAGCATTAGATGTGGAGGGCAAATGTTTCCTTTGCAAGACTGTCTCTGGTCTTTTGTAGATTCTGTAAAACAGTAGAATGTTCATCTACGTCAAAGGATGCGGCCGACGCCGCCATGTCTAGACCCTCAAGGTCCGGAACAAACATTTTGATGCCAAAGAGCATTTCGTATGGGGTCCGCCCACCCAGAGACCTTCTAGGGAGATTATTAAGTGCACGCAGAACGCTATTGAGGTAGGCTAGCCATTTCCGGCCTGTACCTAAAATTCTAGCTGTCAAGGATTGCTTTACGTCACAGTTCATCCACTCCACAACACTATTGCTCTCAGGTCGATATGGAGACGAAAATTTGACTTGGACCCCCAATGAACGCATGGCATCCTTGTATGCCTTAGAGGCAAACGCCGGACCCTGGTCCGAGTGGAAGGTTCCACAAGCAAAAATTCCCACAAAGACATGCAAATCCCTTACGACAGTTCGAGAATCAGCACTCCTTTGTGGCCACACAACGCGTGTGCACGAATCAACTGCAACTAAGATGTACTTATACACAATATCAGAAGAGAAAGGACCGCAGTGATCTAAATAAACACACACACAAGTGGTTTATTAGATATGTACAACTGTGGGCATGTAGCAGGAGAAGGTTTAATCTGCTGGCAAATGTCACAATGAAGGACATAATCACGCCTTTGTTTGTACAATCCCCGCCACCAGTAACGCTGTTGTAGGAGAGATGCAGTGGCCGACACGCAGGCGTGCGCTGAGGCAATGCCCTCGTGAGCCGCTGTGATCAAAGCCTGTCTGCGGTCCACGTTGTGAATTAACCTGTCACCAACGTCATTCATTTTCACATAAGGAACTTTATCAGGACTTAAATGATAAGAGTACTTAGAAGGGAAACCTTTCGGGTAATTACCTCCCTTCTCTGTTGCGGCAATAGCTGCCAAGATGTCATCATCAATCTTACTTTTGGAACATGTAACTGCTGCCACTGAATATGCTGCAACTGCTGTCTTGGCTGCTTCATCTGCAAGACTGTTGCCAACAGCGTGAACTCTGACACGCTGGTGACCAAAAGTATGAATTACAAAGACGAGTGGGAGCCATTCTTTAAGTTCAGCCACTCGAACCCAGATAATTTTATGTTTAATTGTGCGACCTTTGGAGTCACAGTAGTCATTTTGAGTCCAAAAGGTTAAATTGTCATTGTATGATTGAGCACAGTGATAAGAGTAGTCACACTTGGATCTCCGTACTCCAATGCAAGCATTAGAGTACGAAGGTCTGCCAATTGGGCGGTACAGTCCCCTACTGTCTGTGTATGCACGACATCGGACTTGAATTCATCATCCACCGTAGTACCAACCACTATTGCGCAGACCGAAGAATATTCGTGCTTTGAACCCATAGCAGCTTGCGCAGAACCGTCAGTGTAAATGATACAATGGAAATCCTCTAATGGCCGCATAGTCAGAGGAGCAGGATGAACAAATTCATACTGCAAAAACTCCTGAGTCTGCAGAGAGAAATCAAAAATTAATGTGACATCCGGAGATGTCAAGGACGTGGGCCACTGTATCCACCTCGGGTGCAAAGCTTTCGAATTTGGTAGACTGGCTTTCGTCACTGCCTCCAAGGCAGGATACGGAGTAACAACCAAAACGTGTTTTCCCTGCGACAGTGCACGTTCCTTAAGAATCACCATTTGCACTGCTGTCAAAACTTTTTCTACAGTGGAAATCCGCAATTCAGCCGAAGTGTACAAGTGTGACTTGTGATAGGGACTGTGTCACCCTCATTAAAAGTGAGGAACGTGAAACCCACCGCCCTTGGTACGATTCTCATCACCATGTTGGTGTGGTTATCAAGAGTCAACAAGAATTTAGATTCTAGAAGATCAGCCTGCAAAGATTGCAAGATGGCTGAATGTGCAGGCAGCCAGCATGATTTGGAGAAAGTAGGTTGTACCAAAGCGTAAAGAGGGTTGATACGCTGGGCATAATCGGGAATATAAGTACGCCTGAAATTTTAAAAGCCCAGTAAAAAAATTGTAGTTTTTTCAGTGTTGTGGGAGCGCGCAGCTGTGCGAAATTCTCCAAGAAGTGAAGTGCCAAACCTCGACCTTTATTGTTGAGCTTGTAGCCCAAGAACAACACTGTGTACTCTGCAATGTGAGATTTTGCAACGTTGAATTTATAGCCAAAATCCGCAAAATTACAAATGATGGGGTCAACACGACACAGATGCGGCCATAATTCATCTGTGAGATAAATGTCATCCACATACGAACATGCATCTGGGTCGAGCCCCTCTAAAAGATAGAATATGCGGGCGGCAAAGACGCCTGGACTATTTTTATAGCCCATAGCCAAACGTCGGAATTGGCGTAGTTTGCCACCACTCGTAAAAGCTGTCCATTGACTACAAATAGTGGACAGATTGTGGGCAAAGAAGCTATTGGATATGTCAAGTGCGGTTTTAAACCTTTTGCGCACAAGACTATCTACAAGGGCAGAACTTTGAGTATTCTGTGCCGCACACGTACGACAATGAGAGTTCAGGTGGCGATAAACCAATACCAAACAGTACGAGCCATCAGGCTTAGTCACAGTAAAAAGAGGATTATTCATCGGAGAAACATACATTTCAATCACACTTTAATATTCCAATTGTTCAAGGATCTCTGCAACGGGAGCTTTCGCTTCATGCCGCATGGGGTATTGGGTTTGAGGCTGTGGCATAGACCGTAAGGGAATCTCATGTCTGGGGGAAAATTTGTCCCACCCACAGTGATTACGGTAAAAAGCCGGGCCAAGCACCTTAGCCCAATCTTCTGCAAAATGCATGGCCTGCTCCTTCGGCACTGTGTGCTCGAAAGCAGGGAGGATTACCTCCTCCCCCTGCAGAGCTGCGCTAAAACAAAAGGTGTGGGCCGGTCGACCTCCGCCAACAAAATGTCATAGGTAGTAGTCAGATTTTCCCAAAATACCCCTTTTATGGTACGTTGTATGTCAACTTCAATTAAAAGGACAATTTCAATTAGTCTTTCAGGGGGAGCCACTCTAGTGTCAGGTGTCTCAACTACAACAAATTTGTCAGTCGCTGTCACCTTCAATAGTGGACGCAATGCCTCTCGCACAATGGTAATCTCCGCGCTGTCCAACAGCGTCAGCACCCATGTCAGATTCCGAAGCTGCATTCTCACTATCCGTGGCATATCTCGCTGTTACAGCAGCAACTTTCTTCCTTTGAAATTGGGATCTCGGACATGAAGAGTCGTCCTGCTCACCTTTACCGGCAGTCTTGTGGGGTGGGTCTTGCTTCGCACCCCTCCCCCAGCTGTCATCTCCTCCACCAGTGGGTGAGACCGATGAATCCTGCAAAGAGCGAGGGGAACGTTGATCAGGAACCTGAAAACAATCAGGTGACTTAATCGTAGTGCCGTCGCGCAAGTCATAACTGTGCTCAGTAGGTCATGGTACTCGCGACGAGGGACGGGACCCCTGTTTCTGTCGTTTTTCCCCTGTTTTTATTTTTAGTCCAAGTCTGTTTTGGACCTGAGGGGCGATCATCTTTGTCAGACTTCGCCGCCTGTGTTTGCTTTTGCGCTGCCTTGGCAAAAGGCTTAACACCTAAACTATTACGGTCAACGGTCTTAGAAGCCACCGTGATAATTCTCGGTAACTGATGGGGTTTCTCTGCATCGGGGACATCGCGCAAAGCATTTGACACCTGGAAGCTTAACGCATCTCCCTTAACGTTAGCAAGGACAAGATCGGAAACTACATCAAACACTCCAACGAGTCTCATTCCCAATTCAACAGCCGCCTCCGGTCCGTGTTCATCCTGAACACGCTTAAGAACAGAGTGTAGGACAGACATTTACGGTGTGCCGAAACATCTCGTATAGACTGCCGCAAAAATCATACCCCATGTGGTACAGTCAGTCACTTCAGGTACTAAGTCTTTCTGCAAACTAATTGTAAGAATCCCGTGTTTCTCCACAGGAGTTGTATTAGGAAATACTGCCTCCAGTTGGTCAAATTTCTCAGCAAGCCAAAAGGCATTTCATCCTTATCTTGGGGACGCTTGCCCATAACCGCATTAACCATAACCGGACTAAGCTTCAAGCTTTCGGTCCAACTGGATGCGCCGCAACACCAGGGCCCCCACCTGGCTGGTTGCGGGAAATATAATGAATCAAAGCCCTAATAACCGCTACCGCAGAGGTATAAAGGGGCCTCAATTCAAGAAAGGAACATTCCCCTGCATGGGGGTGCGGGGTAAATCCAGCCGAAACAGGCCAAGAAGCGCCTGGAATGGACAAAGAACCTATTCTAATTGGTGTTAGAGGGTGGGGAAGGGTGCCATCAAACCAAACGCGGTGCTGCCAGGCAGGAATCGGAACCTCCTGTGGCCTATAAGGAGTGTACTCCGCAGGCAGGGCAGTGGGAGTGTAAGTATGAAACACATTGGTATCCGCATTAACCGCAGGAAACGTAACCCATGAGTAGAAAAGCTCAAACTGGTAAGCCGCGTCAGCACTTACAACAAAAACAACTGCCATGCCTTCCAAGGCAACGTTAAAAGCCTTGCAAATGATTACGGACCGCCAACCTACTATGCTGCGGGATGTCAACGGCCATAATGACACAGAAAGAGATTAAAAAATAAATAAATAATGCAATGAACTGTAGCACAATTGGGTAGTAATCCAATAGAAACCGTTTTTAAATTATCAAGCTTGAAAAGACCTTCTTAACTATAGGTAGGTTTATCCGTCACCACTGTCAACCGCAAACAATAGTGAGGGGGTCGTGGACTGATATAAGCACTACTCGAGAGTCTCACAATAAGACCACAATGTTAGGTGCGCCATGTCGCAGGGATTGTGCTCCTACACAGAACTGTGCACAGAGACCCAGGACCTCAGTGAATTGTGGTGTACCAAAAAACTCACCTTAGTGCTTAGAAACCCTAACCAGCTAGCATCAGTGTCACATTAGCTCTTCGTCCTATAGCAAAGGAACCAATGATTAGACAACCCAGAACATGCAACTTAGGTTATACTCAGGAATGGTGGGAAGCAAGGACACTCTTTTGTTATACTCTCATACCAGTCCACAACAAGAGTAAAAAAGAGACACAGAAAGGGTTAAAATATTTATTTTAACGACGTGCTCCAAGATGCAGTATCTTTGCTAACATAAGCAGACATATGATTAGAAATAATATGATCAGCATTGTTACAATTCCATAAAACACAAAAGGAGTAATCATATTACAATGGTGGTGAAAATAGGATCCTGAAGCGCCTAGTAACTCACCCCCCCCTAGCTAGGAACTGTTTTATAAAATATAGAAGGTCTCTTAGGCTTGTGTGGGGGACCCCATACCTCCAAAATCAGCAGGTGTGAATCACATCAGGATCTGCAAAAGCTCTCTGTCTCTCTGGAAAAAAAGGCTTCTTCCAAGTGTCTGAAATTATGCCTAGAGTGTGATATTAAAGGCGCCAGAATCTCCGTTGGTTTGCAGCTGCCTATATGTTATGTCTAAAAACATGAACCGATCAGCTACCTTGTTATGATAACCTTGGAGGCTTGCGCACTCACTGTGCCGACTAAGGACGAGATGTAAGTCTAGGGAAGCCGAAAACAAGCCTTTCTCATGTAAAGCATTTCACTAAGTCTAACTTACAACAACAGTTATATGCAGTGTTGTGTGCAAAAGCAGCAAAAAGGTAAAATGGAGTTTAAACTTCTAATAAGCTCATGCTAACATAACAGTGTACACAAACTAGGCTCAGGCCTCACTACACACTTCCTAAACAAAAAAAGCAATTAAAATGTTGTAGTGTCAGCAAATAAATACATCAAAAAACACATACAAAGGTCTCAATTACAAAATTGTGCCATGTCATATCTGCAGTCTAACAAAAGGACTACTTGATGCTCTATCACCCATCCAAGCAATGGTAAACTATGAAATACACATGAAAGCTTTTGACTGAAGGGGGCTTAACCGTCAGTCACTCGCTCTGTACTTCTTATTGTACATTTCTGAAGAGCTGATGACACGAGGTCCTCCATGAAGCTAAAGCTGTAGTGGCCCTGCCAGACCTCAGAACACCCAGATCATCTTGGGGTGCGTCATGCTCATGCACTCCACAGCAATTTGGAGTGATTATTAGCAGTTATACATAACCACTAAATAAATTATCCATCCTTTGCTTTTGCCACTGTCATTTCTAGAACGGTGCACGCTTTGAAAAGCTCTCTCAGAGGGGGGTTAATACAGTGTTTTGCGCCAACACACTAGCGTCAGCCGTACAACCGAGGTACAACAGGTAAAGCAACTGAGCGCCAATAAAAACAAAGGGGAAGAAACTCCCCTTCATTTGCTACACATTTAGAAAGACAAATATTGAAAATTATAATCATCCAAAGGTTGATACGTTTTTCCAAAAGCCCTGTCAATGTTTGCATGAAGAGCAAACACATGAGGGTCACTGTTCTCGGATTGGACCCAGCAGCCTCATGTACCCAGCTCCCAGATGTTCACTGCCATGATAACTCAACATTTTATTGGCGCTTTTATGGTCAGCTTGCTGCAGGTGCTCTATTATGTACCTAAGCTATTGCTTTATAGTCACTTAGTGCTTGACAGGGAGCCCTACACATGTTTCTTTGCCAGCTACGTCCGGGTAAACATATTCCCTGCGGAAATTGGGAAAAAAGAAAAGCAAAATAATGTTCTTTTAACTCAAAACCCGCCTTGTTTTGAAAGATATGTGATAAGAGTTGACAAATGTAAACCTATGTTAAAAGGTGCAACAGATTCCGTTATGAGATGTGAGCCATGAAGAAATAGGCAAGGCTGGAAGTCTAAAGTGTTAAAAACCTGTCCTTGTCCATTGTCCTCCGAAGAATACAACACTTCACCTGCAGCACTATATATTCATAAACCTTGGGAAATTCCAGTTGACTAGTTGCAAACTGTTTACTATTGGAACGAGCTTTGGCATGTTGTTTTGCTTTTGAGGGGTCTTTAGACTATAGATGAGCAGAAGAAAAAATGGTTCCACTGGCTCAGAAAAATACTAACTTTATGCAACAACTAACACCAATGGCGGTACCAGATGCAATCGCAATAAACTGGAATTTTTTTCATCGTTTAATGGACCGAGTAAACCCCAGTCGTACCTGGTGAACTCAAATTTCCACCCGAGAATACATTGCTCTGTTCAGAGGCAAGAGGCGCGTGCAGGGCGCTGTGACATTGCTTCCTTTCTGCTCCTCCAGATGGTGCTTCTACCAAGTGGCCACGCGCTGAGTGGCTCTCGTGAGCCTAATAAACCCACAATGCAAGTCAAGAATCAAAACACACGTCAACATCTGCCGGGGCCTACAGCGCCGAGTGAGGCCCTGGTGCTGACGCTAGGGCCCCGCACCCTGCTGCTCCCACGGGGAGGGCGCTCATTACCGTCTGAGGAGGTGGAGGGAAGCTAACCTCGATTGTATTAATACCCAAGCTACCAGCGTCAGGCCAGGGCCTGACAGGCACGCGGCGTGTGCTGGGAAATCACACCATTTCGGAAACGCAATTGCTGCCCTTTGTTGTCAGCCCCTATCACAACACTCTTTATGCATGATTCATCAATTTGTACTTGGAATATTTGTCGATAATGTGACGCGAATCTTTTAAATGTTAACAATAATGATTAGATCACTAACAATGGTAGTAATACAAATAAAACTTAAAGCTTTCCGCGGATAGTTTGTCAGAAAATCCCGTATTTGATTTTACAGCTGATCGAAACACCCACGACATGAGCTGCTGGCCTCATAATAAAGTTCCACGCTATCAAACGATCGGATGGGCTTGACAAGCTGCTGGGCTCTTAATAAACCAAGCTACCAGACTCGGCGCCCCCGGGCTGGATATGACTGTAAAAGCTTAAAAGCTGCATACCACCCACAGGCCTTCTTTTCTAGGGAAGATACTGCAACCTTTACTCACCCCGACTAAGGCTCTCCACCAATTCAGGGTCACACTGGGGTAGAAAATAGGTCCGGGCACCAAAATAAAAGGGGACCCCATTAATGAATGAGAAAAGTGGCTCATGCTTGCAAATTGGCGCAGTTACGCGCAGTTACACTTTAAAAGTGTTTTTCTATTTATGGAAGACTTCATGGATTTGAGCTTGCTGCAGGCAATGTTTCTTTCAATATCCGGTTAATCACCTGTGAAAACCAGCCATCAGACCATAAAACAGGCCAACAACCAACCAAAAAAACGCCTAGCACAATAACCAGCCTTCGGGCACTGTCTGATTGCCCTGTAGTCCAGTCCAACACTCCAGATCATCCCCAGGCATGCTACACCCAACAAACATAGAAAGGTTTGTTACCCCTGAATACAGCTCTTACCCTCACCTCCTTCTCACTTCAGTTCCCAAAGTAGTACAGACACAGTGAGAACTCATGACCTAGTGAATAAAGCTATCTTTCGGCCACTACTCTTTTGATCAAATCAGACAGGGAAAGTCTGCTGACCCTGAATAAAGCTCTCTTTGAGCCCAGACACTGCAGTGTAAGTCAGAAATAGCAAGAACTGCAAAGTCCCTGACTGGAACTCTGTACTGGCTTCTGCACTTTAGGTGGTAATAGACACAGCAAGAGTTGTGGTACCCCCTGATAAAGCTCAATCAATGCCAGCCTTAGGCTCATAGGGTACTACAGACACAGCAAGACCAGTCGATCTTTGAATAAATTGTCCAGCTCCAGACCTCCTAAGAAAGGTGAGGCTATGCAAGAGCTCCTATACCAATGAAAATAACTCACTACTGGCCCTTGCCTCAAATTTAGAGAGAAACACACATAAGCAACAGCTATAGACCCCTGAAAAAGTTTTCTACCATCTATTCATTTCTAGGTCAATGCACAATCAGCAAGTGCTGTGGATCTCTGAATGAAGCATTCGGGACACTTCACACAGTCCTGTGGGTCAATTGAGAATAGCAAAAGCTGCTATGCTCCCGAAAAGAGATCCCTACGAGTCCCTGTCTCCTAGGGCAGCAAGAGATACAGACCTATGAATAATCTTCCAATCAGTCTTTGCCTCTTGGAGTAAATCAAAATTGGCAAGAGTTTCTGGGCCGCTGACTAAGGCTCTCCATCAGGAACTACCCATTACGTTATTACAGCCAGAGCAAGAGCTCTTAACTCCTAATGAGGCCTGTAAAGACCCCAAAGGTCAGAAAAGATGCAGCAACAGCTGCTGCCCCTTGATTAAGGATCTCTATCAGCCTCTACTGATATGGGGAAAACAGAAATGGCACGAGAAATAAAAAGGGGCACAAGCTGCATCTCAAAATAACTTATAGAGGAAGAGCAGGTGGCACCCTGCCTAAAGCTTGCTTCTTGTATCTGAAACACATGTAAAGAACAACTGGAACCTGAATAAAGTTATTTTCTGGACCAATAGCACTGGGCAAACACAGATAGAGCTGATAAGGCCCTGAATAAATCTCTATACTAGTCACAGGCTTCCCATAACCCAGGGCAGACACAGCAAGAGCTTGTTGGCCCCAAATACAGCTATCTGCTTCCTAGGGTACAGCAAGCACAGGAAGACATACTGATCCCTCAATAATGCCTTCAGCAAACCTCCCGCCCCTTTGGGTAGGTGAGACACTGTAAATTCTGCACCCCCCCAAAAACGCTCCATAGGATCCAGGCCACCTAGTGAGCATGACACATCAAGGGATGCGAACATGCTAAATAAAGCTAAATAAATCTCTCTACCAGCCTTTTTTTCACTGGTGTAGGTCAGCATCGAAAATAGTGGATCCACTAGCTAACACAGAACAGACACAACAAAAGCTGCTAGACTTAACTGAGGTACTTTAACTGATGCTACAACCCATAGGCAGGCAGGAGAGGCATAGCTTGAGCTCAAAATCCCATGAATAAAGCTCTCTTCCAGTCCCATGTCACTCAAAAGGGAAAGGCAAAGAGGGAACTGCTGTACCACTGAGTAAAACTCTCTCCCAGCCTACAGCCCACTGTAGGAGAGACAAAGAGCGACAAGATCCCCCTAAATCATGTGCTCTACGAGTCCCTGTCTCCCAGAAAAAGAGACAAGGACTGGTGAACCCTTTATAAAGTTCTCTTCCAGCCAAAGGGCCCTTATTCTAGGCTAGACAGCACAAGCCTTGCTAACACCATACCAAATATCTCTAACAACCATAAGCAATTAAGGTACAGCAAACACAACAAAGGCAACTGTTGCCCCAAATCATTTTATACCTTCCCAAGGCTCATTTACTGCAGTGTTGGCATGCCAGCCCAAGGCCCCTAAATAACACCTCTCTACCAGCCTCTTGGGGCCAGATGTAGGTAAATCTATTTTACCGACTCATAAATACCGAATTTTACCGATTCGGTATTTATGAATCGGTAAAATAGAAGTACTGATATGTAGGTAAATACAGATGTGCATTTACCGAATCGGTAATATTCGGTATTTACCGATTCGGTAAATACCGACCGGTAATGCCCATTCATTCCTATGGGCTTTGAAGCCCATAGGAATGAATGGGCATTACCGATTCGGTATTTACCGAATCGGTAAATACCGAATTTCACAAGGGTGCAGGGGGTGTCACTTTGACACCCTCTAGCACCCCCAAAACTGGTTTGTGTGCCATGTGGCAGGCATACCTGCCCTAAGGGCAGGTCTGCCTGTCATATGGCACAGGTGTGCATGCACACATGTGCATGCACACCGGAATCGGTATTTTACCATCAAATTGAATTTGATGGTAAAATACCGATTCGGAAAGGCTTGTGGGACTCAGCCCACCTACATCTCAAAATTACCGAATCGGTAAAAATACCGATTCGGTAATTTACAGAATCGGTAAATTTACTGATCGGTAAATTTACCGATTCTGCCCCCTAAATCTCAAAATCCATTTACCGGTCGGTAACGGCCGAAATCGGCCGTTACCGACCGGTAAAAGCCTACCTACATCTGGCCCTTACTGCTTAGAATGGAAACATGCAGAGCAAAACCTCAGGTTAAAACACTATACCAAGGCAGAGTTCCTACGTGAAGTACAGACTCAGCAAGAGCCACAGATACCGTAACTAAAGCTTTTTACTACACCTTGCCCTCATAGGGAATGAGAGACAAACACGAACTGCAGAACCCTCAATAAGGTTAGCTGCTATCCTCAAGCAACCTAAGGTAAGACAGACAAAGGAAGAGTTGCCAGGCCCCTGCATAAAGCCCTCTAGAATCCCTTGTGCCTGCCAGAGTTGGACTGAGGCTTCCAAAAAGGCACTGCCTCATGTCAGACTGCACACTCAAATGCATCAGACTGCACACTCAAATGTAAAAGATCCCGTTCAAAATGCAGTGCAGAGAAAGCCTGTTTTTGTTTTACAAGGAGAACAGGCATTGTGTTAGATAACAAGTTCTTACAATAGAATTGGCCTTGGATAATATCAAAAGGGAATAGCTTCTTCCTTTCAAACAAGCTACCAATTGCCAGCCACTTGGAAGAACCATGAAGCAAGATTGCTTACATATAACATTTAGTGGACATGAGTCACAAAGCATTTACTGTGAGTGGTTGTGTCTTTCTCACGTCTCAGATGTGAATAATACTTGAATATCCATGCGTGTTTCACAAAGCAGTTTCGTGAATAGCAGCATATTACTCCAGGTTTGTGTATGATTTACACATTTATGTACAGGAACAGGACATGCTTAAAGAAAAACCTTTTTTCCTGGCTATGTTATTATTCATAGAACATTATAAGTAAGTATTGCACTGAGCCTGAAGTGAGAAACAACTAATCACAGAAAATGTTCGCATTGCTACCAATAATCTTTATTAATCAGAGTCTGACCTTTCTTGCCACAGTTCGAATGCACTAAAGCATACCTGGTTTTAGAAACATGTCATAGTTTTATCACAATACTAATGCACATGGTAAAAAAAAAGAAACCACACTGGGCAATACAAGCTGCAACAACGTGATATTCATCGCCAGAGGAAGCCTAGATGATAAATAAGTCCTCCGACTTAGGAAAAGCCACCATCGGTGAAGATACACAGAGGACGGCGCAAAAGAGAATTGGAAAGTTGAGTGGGGGTCTCAAACGGTGGTCAGGGGGATTGCTGTTATTGTTTTCAGGAGATGCATTTTTCAGCAGTGAATTTGATCATTCCGATACCGAGGAATTGGACATCTGGTATCTCCTATGGTCTGCTAGCAATTTTACCGTAGGATTAAGGTGCCATAGTGTTTCTTGTTTTGCATCTTGTTTGCAATCTAGAGGGTTTTTTGGCTCACCATACTCGGGAGGCCTGAGTGTCCTCAGTTGGTACACGCAGATGGTACACCACTCACTAGGTTTCAGTTCTGTAGGGTGTTGGCCATGAGGGCAGTGGGTTTCGATACGAAGGGCAGGGGTCTCATTCCTTTAGAATTGGGGCAGCTACTGCTGCAGCAGGTATGGGGCTGGTTGGGCCCGCAGTGCAAACGATTGGCAGGTGGAGGTCGGACATAAAAGGTAGCACCAGGTGACGAGCGGGTCTCTTTTTCTGCTCGCTGCCCCGCATGGCAGATGCCGCTTTCGAGCCCACACTGTCCCTCAGACCTTGGCCTGGATTGTGTTTGCCTGCCCACCATCTTCAGAAAAATTGGGCACCGGTTGGGGGTCCGTGTGGGTTTTGTTTTGCATTGAGGGTTCTATGACAGTTGCTTACTGGTTGTTTTATTGGGATGATCTGTGCCGTGTATAACCATTTTTTTTGCAGGTATGGCTGATATGTCATATTTATGGTTGTGTACCGGGTGAGGTCATGACTGGTGGGATAGTTTGGGTACATGCAAGGCATCACTTTAGACCAAAGTGACAGCTGTAGTAAGGATCCTTCAGGGGGTGCTGGCTCCAACAACAGAGGTTCCAGGTGCATGGGGGTCGGGGCGGTCACTGAAACGCGGTCCTTACCAGGCAATCAGACACGCAGGTGCAGTGCGCACAAGCTAGCACAGGCCCCGGGGGTGGTTCGGGGGGAGTTGGGAGTAGGGAGTGCCCGAGGTCGGTATCCTAGCGGGCAGACGGCTCCCCTGCACAGGAACACCCCGGTAGGGAAGGTCGGTGGGTGGGGCCAGCTCATAAGAAGGGACCCGCTCAGGTCTAGGAGGGACTCTGCTACCAGTCATGACCTCACTCGTCAAAATATGATTTTGAAGAACATGCAGAAACTATTTTAGCTATAGATAGGAAACTTCCATGTTTTATAACTTTGTTATGGTTAGGACTTGATCTCTTTAAGTAACAATGTAAAACGGTGGGTTACAGTGCCTAGTAACTGATTTAAAGTTCTGTGGTGTATATATGTGTAAATAAATACAGCAGGAGGCTCTTTCGACCCCTAACCCAATTTGTCTTGTTCTGTCATCTTGCCATTATCTGCAGGGGTATTGTGGGTGGGAGAAAGGTCTGAGGGTAGGGTTGCCATGGGGTCTTGGCACCTGCTGCCCATTTCTGCAGGTGACTGATGATTGGAGTAGGAAGCAGGTAACACCATGTCCGGGGAGGCATGAAAAACCAATGATTCCTTATGCTGAAAAGACCAACGAATCAGAAGGAGGAATTTATCTGGGGAATAGAGGCAGATAAGGATCATGGCACAAGGTGACAAGTTTAGTTTGCCCACCCTCTGAGCTGATGGCTACAAGAAAAAGCCCTTTTCAAGACACCAGACCCCTAGGAGCAAAAAAAGACAAAAAGGCATGCACATACCTGTGGGGGAAGACAACAAAGCCAAGTCTGCAAAGTGTATAGACAAAACATATGTGTTATTCTGACCTGATGTCGGTGCTAGTTTTGCGCACAGCAGGCATGGGGAGGCATCATTGTTTTGTTTGGTTACGAGATCTTGTGAAAACAAGAACTTGTAACCAGGCAACAGTATAAAAACAGGAAAATCACTGCTATGTTGTGTTGTTCGTTCTGTAACTGACAATTGATGGCAGAAAAACTACCACGAAGGAGTAGAGGTGGATGAGCCAATAAATTAACAGGGCGAGCCGAGCCAGAGTCAAGCCAAGGGTCTGGCTTATGTCTTAGAGCCCGTGCATGAGCCTAGCCCTGAAAATGTTTGCTTGTAAATCATACAACAAACATCACGTCAAATATCATAAACTCACTGAAAAATCCACAAAAATGTATTTCTTTAGCATGTGTAAGCATCTTGTAAAATATTTTTATTCAACACTTTTTTGCATAAACATTGTTAGACCTGTCAGCCTTAGGGTGGTCTCCCCTACATTTTTGCCCTTTTTGCCTCCCATTTTTATCCTATATTTTGTTGGACTTAGGACTCTGGGCGCCTCACCACTGCTAAACAGTGCTGAGGTGCAGGTGCTCTCCCCTAAAACCTCGTGAGGCTGGCATATCTGCCACAAGCCACTGCTACTGCAGTAAGGCTAATCCTCCATAGGCTAATATTGGGAACCTCTTCTTATGGAATAACTTCTGACAGGGACCTAATAAGTCTGTCATGTTTGGTCTTGTTGAACTCGGGGCGGGGAACCCTTTCCAATGATATATAGGGTTTGGTACTACTACGCTAGGGATCCCACTTTTATAAAGGGGACCTTTTCCTGCCTACACTTAGATTAGGCTCTTCAGACTCCCCCCTACCCTCTGCATACTGATAGCCTGCCTGGGTTGGGAGGTGGGAGTGGTGATTCACACCTTCTTCCCTGGGATGAGCTGTGATGGGCTGTCCACTGTAGCCTTAACGGCCTGTCTCTCGTCACTTTGACAGCTAGGTCAGGGAAGGCAGGGAACATACCAGAACTCCCTGGACTCTTCCAGAAGCCCCTGCCCCCAGACCCTTCCAGAGACTTCCACCACTTTCTAGCCCCTGGACTGTAGAATATATAAGGGAGGGTCCTGGCCTCACATTCTTGTTACACTGCTGGACCTGGAAGAATCCCTGCTGGAGTGAGGACTGCTGCGCAAGAGGATTGCCACTGGGAAGGAGGCTGACTGCTCCAAGGAACTGCTGCCCCACAACCTGCTGAGCTGCCCTACTGTCTGCTGATCCTGCCCTGCATGGGAGACTGCAACATCACCACCAGAGTGTCTCCACAACATCCCAAAGGAACTACTTTTCTTTGAACAGCATTTTAAAGAGTCTTCAACCTTTTAAAGATTGCCTTTTTGGGACTGCACCCTTTTTAAGCTAAAGGAAACTACCTGTCCTTGGACCACAGCGTTTTAAAGACTGCCCTTTGGAACAGCAACAACACTCTCAAGATTTGCCCTGCAACGCTGTGCCTGCCCTCAGCACTGCTTGCCCCGTGATCCTCCCAGGGCTCTGTGATTGCCTCTGCTTCTGGCGCAAGCCCACTGAAACTGGCCCTGAGGTCACCGCCACTGGGACCGGAGAGCGCTGTGTAGCGCTGAGAAGCGAAGCGCTGTGTGGCAGGAGGCTCCGTCGTTGCCCAGGACTTGGAGGCACTGTTAAGCGCTGTGCTAAAGGAGCGCTGTGTGGCTGTGACCCCCACCCGGGCAGCGCCTGCTGAGCCCAAGGCCCCAGGGGGAGAGGAGCCTCGCACCTGCGTCCGCAACCACCACCCCAGGTAACGCATCAGTGCAACCAGGCTGCTGCGAAGGGGCGGGGTGCGGGTTGGCCGGGTACCTGGAGTGTGAGCTTTGTGCTTGGCTGGGAACCGTCCTTCACTGACTGGCCTACGGGGGCATAATTACTTGGTAATTGACACTGGGGCATTATTTAGCATTACCAGCAGCGCCTGGGCAGCCGCACTTCCTACGCTGGGAGCATCATTTCTATGAGAGGCACACTTATTACGCTACAAGGGAACTTTGGCCTAAGAACCTTCCCCCAGTGAATTTTGACCATAAGAACCTACCTCAAGTGAACTTTTGCCATCCAAGGACACTGTGAGAAAGACATTACCAGCAGGAGCCCTTGGCACACATGAGCTTTTGGTGATTTGATCAGGCCTGGGAACTGGATTCATTCTTATTGATTATTGATCTTGCTTGGAAACTGGAATTCTTTTTATTATTGATCAGGCCTGGGAACTGGATTCATTCTTTTTGATTATTGATCTTGCTTGGAAACTGGAATCCTTTTTATTATTGATCTTGCCTGGAGCTGGATTTACCTGCTTTTGGTTCTCGCATAATTTTTAGATAAAGAAATTCTTATTCTTATACAAAACTGGTGTGGTGTTCCTTTTGTGAGTGTTTTTACTGTGTCATCGCCGTTGTGTGTTGCACAAATACTTTACACATTGCCTTTGAAGTTACGCCTTTGCTGCTCTGCGCCAAGCTACCAGGTCGGAAGCGGTGGTCCCTACTTGGACTAGGGTGCATACCCCTGCCAACTAGAGACCCCGGTTCTAACATTGGTGGCAGCGGTGGGATAGGACTTGTGCTTGTGTAACACCACGCAGCGACGCAGTGGACACCGCAACCCTACACCTGACTCTACTGAATTTTTGTCTACCCTCTCCAATTGGCATTTTTGAATTTTTTTTAATTCTCCCTGACTGGCTGCTCTTTTTAAAAGTCCTTTTGCCTAAGTCTCATTTGGTTTTCTCTACAAAACGTCTGAGGCCCCACCTAGCAACATGGAATTCGAGCTGGCCAATCTGGAAGTTTACACAGTGGCGCAACTCAAAGAGTTCTGCGAGGAGAAAGGGGTGCCCTTCAAGCGAAGCGCCAAGAAGGCAGAGCTTCAGAAAGCTTTGAGAGCATGGGTAACAGCCCACTCAGAAGGAGATGGGGACGAGCAAGGACCAGAGCATGACGCCACAGGAAACCGTGACCTACTGCACTTGGCGGGAAAGGGTAATTTGTTACCAGGTACAAGGGTACCTTCCAGGGCAGGCAGTAGTGTGTCAGTGAAGAGCCTGTCCGTAGAGGACCTGGAGGACAGGAGGGAGGAGAGACAGCTCAAGTTGGAGCTTGCCAAGCTGGAGAAAGAGCGGGAAAGAGAAAGGTGGGCCATGGAGCAGGATCGCGAGAACAAGCGACTGGCTATGCGAGAAAAAGAACTTGCCCAGGAGCTCAGCCTGAAGGAACTGGAAATCCGGGCCCTAGAAGTAGGGGCCAACAGCAACAAGAATGGTGGCAGCGTACCTATGGAAGCTTCACGTGAGTCCAGGGTCTTTATGCCTAAAGATGTGATGGCCAGTTTTAAGGTGGGGGATAATATTGATAAGTGGTTAGCCGCCTATGAGGTATCTTTAAGAGCCCATGGGGTCCCAGAGAGTTATTGGGGGGGTGGTTTGTATTAGTACCTACCTCCAGATGTTAGGGACACCCTCCTTTACCTAGAGAAGGAAGACCAGACTAACTATTCTGTCATGAAAGCCGCATTGCTTAAGAGGTTCGGTCTTACCCCTGAGAGGTATAGGCAGAGGTTTAGGAATAGCCACAAACTTCCCACACAGAACTGGGTAGACTTCCTGGACTACGCTAGTAAAGCTTTAGATGGTTGGGTGCGGGGCAGCAATGTGCATGACTATGAAGGGTTGTATGACTTGTTTTTAAGAGAGCACCTTCTAGAGAAATGTTTTCCAGAGCTGCGCCAACACCTGGTTGACCGCAAGTTGACCAATCCTAGGAAGCTTGCGGAGGAGGCGGACACCTGGGTCAGTACCAGGGTGTCCAACAAGGGTTCTGGGGGGGACTCCCAAAGGGGTGGTCAGGGTTCCTACCAGAAGAGGGGGGAGATACAAAGAAAGAGTTTCCCAAAGGCCCCCAAAATAATTCACAAGGGAAAGGGTCTGGGTCCCAGCCCCAATCTGGTCACCAGAAGCCCACTTATCCTGACAAAGGTCAGCAGCCCAGAATTGTCCGGTGCTATGAGTGTGGTGAACTTGGACACTACAAGGGGGATCCCAAGTGTCGCAAGAGAGCACCACAGCCCACTGGAGGTAAAAACCCCGGGGTGGCTAGTGTAGCGCTTGGGGAGGAGCTGTCCCTAGATGATGGGAGTGAGGGGGCAGGGCTTGTCCTAGTGTCTCTGGGAGACAGTGAGATGGTTCCCAAGGTCCATGTGCCCTCAAATACTACCAAGTATAGGCAGTGGGTCACCCTCAATGGTCGGGGGGTGGAGGCCCTGAGGGACACAGGTGCCAGCATGACTATGGTAAGGAGTCAGCTGGTGTCCCCAGAGCAAATAATTCCCGATGCAGTCCATCCAGTTGTGATGGCTGACAACAGGGGGGGTCACTATCCCATAGCACAGGTTCCATTTGAGTGGGGAGGGGTTTCAGGCCTTTTAAGAGTTGCTGTGAGCCCTGCCATGCCAGTGGACTGTCTGTTAGGGAATGACCTAGAGCATACTGCCTGGAAGGAGGTAGAGCTCAAAGCGCATGTGGAGATGCTGGGGTTACCGGAGTGGATTTGTGCTACCACACAGTCTATGGCTGCCCGGAAAGGGAGTCAGCCAGGGCTGGAGCCTGGAAAAATGGCCCAGCCAGCTGCTAAGAAGGGAGGAGCCCGAGGGCGTGGGAAGGCCGCCCCGGGGCAGTCACCCCGTGAGATGGATGGGGCACCTGAGGAGGTTGCACCGGAGTCCACGGAGGGGGACGTTGCTCCCTTGGGGGACTTACCTACCCCTGCAGAGTGGCAGGTGGAAGGAGGGCCCACCAGGGAGGAGTTTTGCCGGGCACAGAAGGAGTGTCCTACCCTTGAGGGCATGAGGCGACAGGCCGAAGCCCAAGCAGCAGGCAATGCCTCCGCGAAGTATCATATTTACTGGGAGGATGGGCTCCTTTACAGTGAGCCCAAGGCTCCTGTGCATGGGTCATCAAGGGCCTTAGTGGTCCCCCAGTGCTACAGGGCCTTTCTTTTGGAACTGGCTCATGAGATCCCATTGGCAGGACACTTGGGCCAAGACAAGACCTTTGCTAGGCTTGTCCCACATTTTTATTGGCCGCAGATGAGGATCTCCTCAGATACATTCTGCAGGACCTGTCTGACCTGCCAAGCTAGTGGGAAAACAGGGACTAAGCTGAAGGCTCCCCTGGAACCGCTGCCTGTCGTTAGCACCCCCTTTGAGAGGGTGGGCATCGACATTGTTGGGCCCATGGATCCACCGACTTCTTCTGGTCACAGGTTTATCCTGGTTCTGGTGGACCACGCCACCCGGTACCCAGAGGCTATTCCTCTGAGAACCATCACTGCACCTGCAGTGGCACGGGCCCTGATGGGGATTTATACCAGAGTGGGTTTTCCCAAAGAGGTGGTGTCCGACAGGGGTACCAATTTTATGTCTGCCTACATGCAAGCCATGTGGAAGGAGTGTGGGGTTACTTATAAGTTCTCCACCCCTTACCACCCACAAACTAATGGTCTCGTGGAGAGATTTAACCATGTCCAAACGGACACCTCAGAGCATGGCATAGGGGCGGTACTTTCGCAACTCAATGAGGAGGGAAGGGACCAACCAGTAGCCTTCATCTCCAGGACGGTGCTCCCCCGAGAACAGCGGTGGAGTGCGATAGAGAGAGAAGCCTTCGCAGTGGTCTGGGCTGTGAAGAAGCTGAGGCCATACTTGTTTGGCTCCCACTTCCTGATTCAGACTGACCACCGGCCCCTCAGGTGGCTCATGCAAATGAGGGGCGAGAATCCCAAATTGTTGAGGTGGTCCATTTCTCTACAGGGGATGGACTTCAGGGTGGAACACAGACCCGGAGTAGACCACGCCAATGCTGACGGTCTCTCTCGGTTTTTCCGCCTTAGAGATGAGAACTCCCTGGAGGTTGGGTAGTTCTCACCACTTTCAGCTGGGGGGGACACGTGTTAGACCTGTCAGCCTTAGGGTGGTCTCCCCTACATTTTTGCCCTTTTTGCCTCCCATTTTTATCCTGTATTTTGTTGGACTTAGGACTCTGGGCGCCTCACCACTGCTAAACAGTGCTGAGGTGCAGGTGCTCTCCCCTAAAACCTCGTGAGGCTGGCATATCTGCCACAAGCCACTGCTACTGCAGTAAGGCTAATCCTCCATAGGCTAATATTGGGAACCTCTTCTTATGGAATAACTTCTGACAGGGACCTAATAAGTCTGTCATGTTTGATCTTGTTGGACTCGGGGCGGGGAACCCTTTCCAATGATATATAGGGTTTGAGCACTACTACGCTAGGGATCCCACTTTTATAAAGGGGACCTTTTCCTGCCTACACTTAGATTAGGCTCTTCAGACTCCCCCCTCCCCTCTGCATACTGATAGCCTGCCTGGGTTGGGAGGAGGGAGTGGTGATTCACACCTTCTTCCCTGGGATGAGCTGTGATGGGCTGTCCACTGTAGCCTTAACGGCCTGTCTCTCGTCACTTTGACAGCTAGGTCAGGGAAGGCAGGGAACATACCAGAACTCCCTGGACTCTTCCAGAAGCCCCTGCCCCCAGACCCTTCCAGAGACTTCCACCACTTTCTAGCCCCTGGACTGTAGAATATATAAGGGAGGGTCCTGGCCTCACATTCTTGTTACACTGCTGGACCTGGAAGAATCCCTGCTGGAGTGAGGACTGCTGCGCAAGAGGATTGCCACTGGGAAGGAGGCTGACTGCTCCAAGGAACTGCTGCCCCACAACCTGCTGAGCTGCCCTACTGTCTGCTGATCCTGCCCTGCATGGGAGACTGCAACATCACCACCAGAGTGTCTCCACAACATCCCAAAGGAACTACTTTTCTTTGAACAGCATTTTAAAGAGTCTTCAACCTTTTAAAGATTGCCTTTTTGGGACTGCACCCTTTTTAAGCTAAAGGAAACTACCTGTCCTTGGACCACAGCGTTTTAAAGACTGCCCTTTGGAACAGCAACAACACTCTCAAGATTTGCCCTGCAACGCTGTGCCTGCCCTCAGCACTGCTTGCCCCGTGATCCTCCCAGGGCTCTGTGATTGCCTCTGCTTCTGGCGCAAGCCCACTGAAACTGGCCCTGAGGTCACCGCCACTGGGACCGGAGCGCGCTGTGTAGCGCTGAGAAGCGAAGCGCTGTGTGGCAGGAGGCTCCGTCGTTGCCCAGGACTTGGAGGCACTGTTAAGCGCTGTGCTAAAGGAGCGCTGTGTGGCTGTGACCCCCACCCGGGCAGCGCCTGCTGAGCCCAAGGCCCCAGGGGGAGAGGAGCCTCGCACCTGCGTCCGCAACCACCACCCCAGGTAACGCCTCAGTGCAACCAGGCTGCTGCGAAGGGGCGGGGTGCGGGTTGGCCGGGTACCTGGAGTGTGAGCTTTGTGCTTGGCTGGGAACCGTCCTTCACTGACTGGCCTACGGGGGCATAATTACTTGGTAATTGACACTGGGGCATTATTTAGCATTACCAGCAGCGTCTGGGCAGCCGCACTTCCTACGCTGGGAGCATCATTTCTATGAGAGGCACACTTATTACGCTACAAGGGAACTTTGGCCTAAGAACCTTCCCCCAGTGAATTTTGACCATAAGAACCTACCTCAAGTGAACTTTTGCCATCCAAGGACACTGTGAGAAAGACATTACCAGCAGGAGCCCTTGGCACACATGAGCTTTTGGGGATTTGATCAGGCCTGGGAACTGGATTCATTCTTATTGATCTTGCTTGGAAACTGGAATTCTTTTTATTATTGATCAGGCCTGGGAACTGGATTCATTCCTTTTGAATATTGATCTTGCTTGGAAACTGGAATCCTTTTTATTATTGATCTTGCCTGGAGCTGGATTTACCTGCTTTTGGTTCTCGCATAATTTTTAGATAAAGAAATTCTTATTCTTATACAAAACTGGTGTGGTGTTCCTTTTGTGAGTGTTGTTAGTGTGTCATCGCCGTTGTGTGTTGCACAAATACTTTACACATTGCCTTTGAAGTTACGCCTTTGCTGCTCTGCGCCAAGCTACCAGGTCGGAAGCGGTGGTCCCTACTTGGACTAGGGTGCATACCCCTGCCAACTAGAGACCCCGGTTCTAACAAACATACAGACAACATCTGTTAAGCATGCATCACTAACATCGGAGGGTGTCAGAAAATGGACCCTAATGTGCCTTTGTTCCACAATTCCCCCCATATTAGATTGTGCCATTCACTTGTGCAGAGGCAGGGAACCAGCTGCTGGTCCCCTGCCTCTGAACAATCTGTATCCATCTCATAAACCATGTGAAAGCTTTGACATTAATATGTAACATTATAGCAGCTACATTGAGGAGTACTTATTAAAAGGGATAGTTTTTAAACATGAACTTAGAACCATTCTTGGTTCCGTCCCACCCTGATGACAGTACCATTAGTGAACTAAGAGGCACAACAGCAGTCATAAGAATCCTCTATGTTGCCCACACACTTACAGATAGAGCAACATTATAGTCTTATCAAATGAAACACAATCGTTGTTTTTACAGCTGGCATTCTGAAGTCAGTATTTGAAGTTGCTTTCATATGCGAAGGTGAAGAAAAAGGATTAGTAAAATAAAATATTTGCCTAAAATCACCCAATTTGTTTAACCTCTTAAACCGTGATTAACCCAGTTTTTCTGGTTTCACTTCGTGCAAATCAGCCACTAAACCGGTATCTATTTGACAATACTGTTTAACTAAAATGTTAATGCTTTGCTTTCACTTCTTTTTGAGTGAAGGGTAGACCAAGGGTGTCAGGCAGTCACCTTATGAAAGCTCGGCTCGTTATGGGCTCGTGGTTCCAAAGGGACCTCGAGCTGAGCCACAGTCTGGCTTCAGGCAGGCTTTCAGTGGCTCAACCACATTTATGAAGGAGCACTATGTTGAGCAGCAGCCTGGGGATGAACAACTGCTTCAGATTTCACAGTCTGAACTCCAAACCCTTATTAAAGAAGCCACTGAGTCTTCCCTAACAGACAAAGATAATGGTAGGACTCGCACAGCTAGACTATGATTAATGTAAATCCAACAGTTTATGGGCTGTCGCGTGCTACTAAGGTAGCGCTGTCCGTTCCTTACAGCGCTGGGTACTGCAACGACTATTACAATGCTACCCCAACTTGGGGGAGGACTCCTCGGTGCACAGCGTTCATGAGACTCAGTGGTCTAGTTCAATATGCAAAGTTCCACAAATGTAATCCAACAAGGTCCAAATTAAAGTTTATTCAACACATCATCATCATGGTTGTTCAATTTGCAAAAAGATTCTCCATATCTGTAAATATTCCACTGTTTTACATCAATGATGTTGTCCACAATATATATCCCCAATGCATTTCGGGCTATTACTGCAGCCCTTCCTCAGGGGGTAGCTCTACGAATTAAAGAAAAATGAATGCTGTCAGTGCTATACTACTGTATATGGCGATTGCGCGCTGTTAGCTTCCAAGGTGAACAAAGTATCTCCATGTCTGTGACCCAGGTGACAAACACTATCGCGGTCCATGAATCTTTAATGAAGTGACTCGAATATGATTGTGAAATTGTGCGAATTAGACATGCAGCTAATCTAAGGGTCGCGCTATTAATGCAATAACTAAGTCAACCGATATAAGCATCACCTCCGTGTGTGGTCTCTAAAAACTCATGTGAAAAGTAAAATCATAATTCGTGCCGTGTCCCATGCTATTAATGCTAATGGAAAACCGAAGTATCACTCACTCGATATGACGAGCCGTGAATCAACGTGAACAACAATCTGTAAAAGTAAACGCGTGTTAGTGTCGGTGTGATTCGACGGCATCTCCCATATAATGAGGTAGACGAAGTGCTCAGAAAGAGCTACTCACGGTATGCAGAATTCCGCAAGATAAACAGATCAGGTTGACGGGCTCCGGTTAAGTGAGCTCTGGTTTGTTCGCGTAGTGATGCCCGGAGTAGTATGGTGTGATTAGTAGACATGCGCCGTGAAAATAAACAAAGGACTAAAGCAACCTAGTTGGGAGCGGCCATCTTGGGGAGGGAAAAGTCGCCTCATGCAGTAAGAAGTGCCGTGCTCGGGCCAAGAGCCCTAGTATGGGCTTGGCACATTAATGGCTGTGTGATTAAACGTGAAAAAAAGTAGAAAAATGGTACACAAACTGCTGGACCTGATGTCAAATGGATAAAAGATAGGCAATTGCTCACAGTAATTAATAAAATGTAGCTGTACAACATGTAAACATATCAAATAACGCCATATCAAGATCAACAATGCATTATAAGTAGCATAGGAATTCCATGCGATCATTGAGGCCGTGCGGCTGCATGGTCGCCATATATCGGATCCTAAAGTTCTCACGTTTCAATAAAGTGTTCTTATTGTTCCTGGTGAGTGCAACTTGTTCAAGTATCAGAAATCTTAATTGGGCAACTGTATGGCCAGATTCAAGGAAGTGCGCTACGCGAACAAACCGGAGCTCACTTAACCGGAGCCCGTCAACCTGATCTGTTTATCTTTCGGAATTCTGCATACCGTGAGTAGCTCTTTCTGAGCACTTCGTCTACCTCATTATGTGGGAGATGCCGTCGAATTACACCGACACTAACACGCGTTTACTTTTACAGATTGTCGTTCACGTTGATTCACGGCTCGTCATATCGAGTGAGTGATACTTCGATTTTCCATTAGCATTAATAGCATGGGACACGGCACGAATTATGATTTTACTTTTCACATGAGTTTTTAGAGACCACACACGGAGGTGATGCTTATATCGGTTGACTTAGTTATTGCATTAATAGCGCGACCCTTAGATTAGCTGCATGTCTAATTCGCACAATTTCACAATCATATTCGAGTCACTTCATTAAAGATTCATGGACCGCGATAGTGTTGTCACCTGGGTCACAGACATGGAGATACTTTGTTCACCTTGGAAGCTAAGAGCGCGCAATCGCCATATACAGTAGTATAGCACTGACAGCATTCATTTTTCTTTAATTCGTAGAGCTACCCCCTGAGGAAGGGCTGCAGTAATAGCGCGAAATGCATTGGGGATATATAATGTGGACGACATCATTGATGTAAAACAGTGGAATATTTACAGATACGGAGAATCTTTTTGCAAATTGAACAACCATGATGATGATGTGTTGAATAAACTTTAATTTGGACCTTGTTGGATTACATTTGTGGAACTTTGCATATTGAACTAGACCACTGAGTCTCATGAACGCTGTGCACCGAGGAGTCCTCCCCCAAGTTGGGGTAGCATTGTAATAGTCGTTGCAGTACCCAGCGCTGTAAGGAACGGACAGCGCTACCGTAGTAGCATGCGACAGCCCATAAACTGTTGGATTTACATTAATCATAGTCTAGCTGTGCGAGTCCTACCATTATCTTTGTCAGTACACTCATTCTGTCCCACGTACTCGGCACGCTCATTTCAGCCAACATGAATTACGATTCAGTCTCCCACATGACTGATTTAGAAAGCAGACACCTTTGCATTCACTACAGATGATGCTAATAAGATCTACGGCATGATCCAGGAAGACATAATAGCTACAACCAACACCCGCAGCGTGGAAAGCAACATCAAGCAGCTGCTCTACCTATTAAAGAAGGAATCAAACCAAAAGTTGCACGCTAGCACATTGGTGCGGTACCATCGCGCCCAGCGGATCCCTAGGGGCCTACGGGTCCCCCTTAAACCTTTACTGTGCAAAAATAACGTGAGGTTTGTTGAAAGGTGGTTCGCTATCCTCAACAAATGCTCCCTCGACCTAATACTCCTCATCGTGGAGGAACTTTCCAAGACACTGGAGGAACTAACACAAGAAATCAAGCATGTACATACGGAACTAGACAACACCATGGAAGCCCCTGAACTCGCTAAGATGTTGGAGGACATTAACATCCAATTAGACAAGCATACTCGTGAAACACAAGAACGTAAATTCCGCAAATATAAAAGGGACACCATTGATTACAAGCTCGGCGAGGTGTACACCTGGGCAGAGGTGTATGCCTGCCGACGCCCAAATCGACCCTACAATCCGTACTCGGAGAATGAGACTTCGTCTTCCGAGGGTGAATCCCGAACACAAACCGCGCAAGGATCAACGCAACGTCTATCACGAAAAGACCAACCTACACCAAGCACATCCAATGCTGCGGTGCATTTTTTAGAGCCAGGCCAGGAACCTTCACCCGACCCAAGGGGGGAAAAACCCGACGAGGTAGAAAAAACGTCACCAGAAAAGAACAAGCCAAAGAAGGGCAACCGCAGGAGATGAATGACCCTGGTAATTTAGTTATCAACATTTCGGCCACTCAACTCTCCACTGATGAAATTCGCACATTACAGAAGGGACAATCTTTTGTGCCCACAACCAGGACAAACACGTTAGAATTAGAAGTTAGCGCCTTTAAATTGCTGCGCAACATTCGGTTGCGCCACTACTTTCAAAATGTGGCACCTCAGGGGATACAAGAAGAAGATATGTTACGAGGACTACGTCCCCACAGTACCTTCATGGCACCACAGAGCCACAAGATTATTGACATGTTTGAGAGCTTAGTCAAACGTGATATTGCCGCACTTCCTTTTCAACAACCAACAAGATGTGAAAATTTGACCAGAAGAGAGAAAAACATACTCCAGAAATTAGCTAACGATCCAGCTATTGTATGCCAAACGGCCGACAAGGGCGGGGCCCTAGTAATAATGGACGCCACCTACTATCAGGAACAAATGGATCTTCACACATCAGATTCTAACACATATGCAACCTTGTCATCTGACCCCACCAATGAATTTGCTACCATCCTGACTGGAATCATCAATCGAGCATTCGACAACGGAACCATCACGGATAGTGAGGTTCTGAAAATCTGGATTCGTATAAAAGTTCTGGACTCGAGAAATAAAACTTCGTCGAAATATGACGAATTTGGTATCAAAAGACCGAGAATGACGAGTACATCATGTACATGAATTTTCGGTGTGTTCAAGTGACGATTTCACCTTGAAATCGTCATTTACATTCTGAGCCCTTGGCTCCCATTTACATGTTGCCCTCTACATAGGCCTTAATCCAGTTGAATTTGATTCCACAAGGACACATACTCCTTAATCGACTTCTCCCTGACCTCAGTACAAGTTAGAACCATTGCCCCAGGCCGAACTCGTTAGGTCAGTTCCCTCCCAGTGGCCGAGCAAGATAGCATCTAGGCTCAACCAGCCATAAAACCATTTCAGCGCGCACACCTGCCATATCTCGCTCACATCTTTTCTCCACTCCTTTTCTTCACTTGCTTTATGATGGGGAGGTGACCGTTTTTATTGGGGGTCCAGCGATATCTGATGAAATGTTGGGCCTTGCCGGATGATTTGTTATGGGCAGCACGACGTGAAATATGTACATGTCATCATGACTCTGCTTTTCTTTTTGTAACCAGTAACTATAAATGACATACCACGAATTCGAAGAATGTTTGCCCAAGGCCGAATATCATGTATAAAGAGAGAAGCCTGACTTCGTGAAGGTGGGCAGTCTCCTGAGAATATACCCGTATTGTACTTCTAGGACCCTGTTACCTTGGTTGCAGCCAATAAACTAATCTTTGACTTCACCTAGAAGACTCTGAGTTTCTGTAGGTCTGAATCAGGAAGAACCCGAGGTCTCTGGGTGTTGATTCCCTGACACCGCTGGGTTACCGGTTCTGTGCCGGTGCTTAAAAACCCAGTACCTCAGTTGGCGCCCAACGTTTGGGGCGATTCCAGTGGTACCAGTCAGCCTGAAGATCGTGAGGAGCTTCGTGTGGAAATTCCGGAGGAGGGCCCACCACCTCATCGACCCCTGCATGTCGACGTGGTCCGAAGGTCTTTGCTGCGAGGTTCCCCCGCTTCCCGACGGCTACAAGGACTGCTGCCCTGGCTGTCGCCCTGATGTTGGACCCTTGAAGTTTTTGGTAGAATGAAACACTGAGACGAGTCTTCTGGTGACGCCATCGATATTTTCAGTTAAGTATAAGTGGAGCGTCTCCCAGTCCTTAGTTGGACTTACTTTGTGGTATCTTTGGGATACAAAAGGTTTTGTATTGGTATTGGTACTTGCAAGCACCATAACCGAAGGAAGTTTTGGAACTAGACTAGAGAGCGAGGATGCCTAGTCTTAGACTTGGGAATTTATTTTGTCTTGGTAGTAATAATAGGGACTCCCGATTGGAGGACTCATGTCCGGTTCCTCCAGTTGGAACTCCGACTTACGAGCTATATGTAAAACATGGGGTAGGCCCCATCACTTACAACGAAGTATGGATTAAATACACTAGGAAACATGGTGTTTTAAAATGGCCCCAATATGGTAGCTTTGATTCTGAAATATTAGACAACCTTGAAGTTAAACTCTTTAAAAAGAAAGCCCGGCCGGCGATGTTTGACTCTTTCCGCTTATGGCGCAAAGAAGCCAAACAAAAAGAAATTAAATTAGCTAAGAAAAATAAGAGAGAAGGGGGACTTTCAGTAATGCAAGCTGCTGTGCAGTTTAAAGATAATGAAGAAGAGCAGATGAATGAGCAGTTGCACAGGCAACGTAAAATGGCAATAGATAAGTGTTATCCAGTTTTGCCGTCTCTTCAGCAAGAGGCAGCAAAAGAACGTGAAAAAGACCCATTAATGTCACATTTGCTAAATTCACCACCCCCCTATGCGCAGAATGCCACAGCACCCCCGCAACCTTTAGTTGCACAAGCTGCACCTCCTGCTCTTCCACAGCACCCACCAGCTGTTCTTCAGCTGGCTCCTACTTCTTCGGTGCAGCCTCCTCCAGGCCCACCGACCACTTCTGTTTCACCTGTGTTTTTTACGATTTTGCCTACTGTACTTTTTACATCTCCTAATGCTCCCTCTACGATTCTGCCTAGTACCACCTCTATTTTCCCTGATACCTCTTCTGCCATCTCTACCCCCGCCTTATCTCACCCCGTTTTTCCATCTGTTTGTCCTTCAGTTTCACCTTCCATTCGGCAGAAAATGGCCAGCACTGTTACTAATCTTCTTTTACCTCTTTTCGGGTCGCCTGCTACGACCCCTAACATAGGAAGAAGACAGTTGCGAAGTCAACTGCCTGATTATCAAGAGAGAGATTCCCTGAATAGTTTAGCTCGAAAATGGGTTATGGACACTGCAAAATATGATGTACAGTCTGTCATGGAAGACTTCCATCAATGGGAAGCAGCGACACAGAGATATGTTTTCGAACAGATGTGTGTCTTTCTTGGCGAGGATTTGGAAGACAATGATCAAGAATGCATCCCACAAGAAATGTGTCGTGTACGGTTTAAGTTCGGAGAGGGTATGATTGTAGGTCCAGATGTGGAAAAGGCAGTTGAAATGTTATTATCATATCGGAGTAAGGGAAACAGTTCTGGGTCACCATCTGAATGTAATACATCCAGTAGGAAAAAGGCACGACAATACCCTATGAGAGAAGTTCCCCCACAGTGGAGAGAGGGTGACGCAACTGCTGTCCCACCTGTTTTGCCACACTTCCAGCGTGTATGGGTACATGTCTCATGGAAGCGAGCTGAAGTTTTAGCACTCAAACAAACATTACCAGATCCGCGTAAAAATCCTGCAGGGTACTATAAAGAGTTGTCACAATGTATAATGAATTTAGCCGATATCGATATGCTATTTGGGAATGTTGTTCCACAGCCTTTATGGGGTAAAATTCGTCATGTAGATCATGACCAGGAATTAGGTGACACGTGGGCTAATATTACTGCTGCAGATGCCCGCCAAGTTGGTGGTGCCAAACCCGAACCTTTGATAGCAGAACTACCTGGTAGAATAGTAGATTACATGAAAACGATAATGCCTGCAATACGCGTAAATTGGGATAAGTTGTCTGCATGCAAGCAAAAGAAAGAAGAAACTGTTTCAGATTACTTCACCAGATTTGAAGAAACATTCATTGACCACAGCGGTCAAGATATGACCACAGAAGGTGGTCAGAGATTGTTTGTCGATAAATTCGTGCACAATCTGCTTCCAGAATTGTGTAGAAAAATAAAAGATTCAGAAAGTTCGTGGCAGTCTCATCTTCGGCCCAGATATTAGCTACTGCACAGTACTACGAGAATAGAGACAAAGATGAGAAAGATAAAGTAGAAAAGAAAACTAGAGAACTCAAAACGAAAGTTTTGCTACAGCAAGCCTATCCGCCACGTGGTGGTAATCAACATAATAATGGCCAGAATCACTACCAGAATACTTTTCAGCAGCCTCAACAATATCAGAGAAACTTGCAAAGATTCGATTACACTCAACCCCGTGTAGGTCCTAACCAGTGTTTATATTGCAAACAGGAGGGTCATTACAAGTATAACTGTCCTGCCCTATCACAACGTGCAAATGGAATTTCTGGTGTAAGAGGTCGTGGCAGTCAGCAAGCGCCTAGAGGTAGAGGGCGTGGAAACGCCCCACAGGACACACATCCCCTTCCACCACAAAACTCACTCTATGAACAGGTTTGATCAGCAAAATAACGTATCTGACAGGACAGCTCAATACTACGTTGATGAGTATTACACAGAAAATGAGCAGTGGGAGAATGAGGATTGCTAGGACAGCCATAGACAAAGAGAGGGAGTTGTTTTAGTTCCAGTAGATCAGAGTGGACCTTACGTTGAGGTGATTACATCAGGTGTGTCAGAACCTTTTCTGTTGGATACTGGTGCTACAAAGAGTTCTATTATGCACTCCAAACTCCCTGGCGCACCTTTGTCTGGCGAAATGAACATTTCTGTAGGTTTTTCTGGCGCCCCAGTTAGAAATCCAATTTCTGACCCTTTATCTCTTTCTGTTGGACCTTGTGAATTCGAAGCACCCCTTATTCTGACAACAGGTTGTGGTGAAAATTTGCTAGGATTAGATTTGCTAAAAAGATTATATGCGACTCTGTACTGTTCTCCTTCAGGAGTACAACTTACTTTAGGTAAGAAAGTGGTTTCTCCCATTTATTTGTCGAGAGATGCACTTCCAGCAGAATTGTCGATTCTCCCAGATATTCTTTGGGCTACTGGTCCGAATGATGTAGGTCTTTTAGAAATTCCACCATATGTTGTAACATTGAAGTCGAATGTTAAAATGCCACGAATTCCCCAATACAGAATATCTAATGAGGGTGAAAAAGCTTTGCTAGCGATCGTTTACGAATTGATTGAAAAGGATGTGATTGAGGAAACACGAGGCAATGTTTGCAATAGTCCTGTTCTGCCTGTTTTAAAACGAACTGACCCTTCTCAGCCACCTGTGTACAGATTCGTGATTGATCTTCGAGAAGTAAATAAGATAGTCGTGCCACAATTCCCAGTTGTGCCCGACATTACCACATTATTGACTATGATTCCAGCTTCTGCTTCATGGTTTTCAGTGATTGACCTAAAGAATACTTTCTTCAGCATCCCAATTGCTGAGGAGAGCAGGGATATTTTTTCCTTTAGTTTAGGAGGTCGAAGTTTCCGCTTTAAACGCGCTCCTCAAGGCTACTGTGAAAGCCCCTCAATATACAGTCAAGCTCTGAAAAATCAGCTTGACACGATTGTTTTGCCAAAAGGTGCCACTCTTGTACAGTATGTGGACGATTTGCTCATTGCTGCAGATAATGAGAAAATTTGTAAAAAGGCCACGTTGACATTGTTGCGTCATCTGTGTGATCTGCATCACAAGGTGTCACTTTCCAAGCTTCAATATTGCCGACAAGAAGTGACCTACTTAGGCCATCTCTTATCGAAGGAGGGAAGGAAACTGACCCCAGAAAGAATTCAGGCAATAGCGAAATTGAGTGTGCCAAGAACACAGAGAGAAGTACGTGCTTTCTTGGGCATTACATCGTACTGTAGACAGTGGATTCCAAATTTTTCGTTATTGGCCAAACCCTTGGTGGCATTAACGTGTAAAAATACACCCAATCCCATTCCTTGGTCTGAAGAGTGTCAGAAAAGTTTTTTCGAATTACGCACAGCATTATGTTCGGCTCCTGCGTTAGGTACCCCCAACTACAGTAAGCCTTTCACATTGTATGTCCACGAGAAGGAAGGCTGTGCATTGTCTGTGCTGACTCAGTTATTCGGAGATAGACAGCGGCCATGCGCCTATTTTTCGTCAACTTTGGATCCGGTAGCACGAGCATTGCCAAGTTGTTTAAGGGCCACAGCAGCAGCAGCTGTTTCCATTCGACAGTCTGCTGGTCTAGTAATGAATAATACACTAATCGTGATGGTCCCGCATGCAGTAGACACATTGCTAAATAGGACCAAGACACAGCACTTAACGAGTGCTCGACTGTCCAGTTACGAATTGACGCTACTAGCGAGCCATGTGCACATAAAAAGGTGCAGTACCTTGAACCTAGCCACATTGTTACCAATTGCAGAGGAGTCAGATGCTTCAGAACAGCACGATTGTTTTCTCACAACAGAGGAAGAGACAAAAGGGAGAGTGGATTTGTTTGACACTCCTCTTGCTGAATGTGATGGTACATTATGGGTAGATGCTTCATGCTTTAAGCTCCCAAATGGGAACGTGACTACAGCATATGCTGTCACAACTTTGCACACAGTCGTTGAAACTGCGCGAATACCACATGGTTCAGCTCAAGCCGCAGAACTCGTTGCACTTACGAGAGCATGTGTATTGTCTAGAGGAATGAGAGTGACTATCTACACTGACAGTCAGTATGCGTTTGGAGTGGCTCACAGTTTTGGACGATTGTGGAGAGAACGTGGGTTCCTGACTTCGCATGGAACTAAGATTCAGCATGGTCAGTTTGTGAATGAGCTTCTTGAATCACTGACGTTGCCCCTGCAAATAGCGATCGTGAAATGTAGTGCTCACAAGAAAGTGACTGATGATGTTGGTCGTGGAAATGCATTTGCTGATGAAACCGCTAAGGAAACTGCAAAGAATGTGATAAGCCGAATGTATGTTGCAAGCCCTGGAAAATGGACTGGTGAGGTTGGAATATGTGAGGACACGATAGAAAGTGTGAAGTCCATCCAAGCTGAGGCCACGGAGAAAGAGTTAAGCACGTGGAGAGAAAGTACAGGGAGAATGGATGCAAATGGCTGTTGGATTGAATTGACAGAGCATCAGAGATGGTTGTTACCCGATGCATATGTGCCTGCAGTGGTTACAATGGCTCATGGGATGGCTCATATCAGCGTTAAAGGGATTTGCGAGTTATTGGCCCCAGTGTGGAAGAATTCAGGGATTCCCAAGTGTGCAGAGAATGTTGTCAAGAATTGCATGGTATGTCTGAAGCACAATCCTGGTAGGGGAACCCCAACTCCAGCTGGTCATTTTGCACCTCCTACGTATCCGTTCGAGGATTTGCAGCTAGATTTCATACACATGGAGAGGTGCAACAACTTAAAATACGTGCTCGTGGTTGTTTGTGCCTTCTCAAGATGGGTAGAAGCCTATCCCCTAAAAGACAATACTGCCTTGTCCACAGCGAAAGCCCTTGTAAAAGAGTACTTCCCCAGGTTCGGAATGCCTAGAATGGTCTGGTCTGACAACGGAAGTGAATTTGTGGGTCGTGTGATGAAAAGAGTGTGTGAAGGGCTAGGCATTAGGCAGAAGTTCCACGCTGCAAATCACCCCCAATCAGCTGGATTAGTGGAATGTTACAATGGCACGCTTAAACTTAAATTGGCCAAAATCCAAAGCTAGCACAGGTCTTAAATGGCCTGACGCTCTACCCTTAGCACTCCTATCCACCAGAATGACTGTGCATTCGCGAGTGAAACTCAGCCCTTATGAAATAGTCTTTGGCCGGCCAGCCAACATATGGGGAGTGCCTAGGCACACGAAATTCAGCGAGCTGCAACACCCTATTTTGCTTGATTACTTGTATGAATTGACGGCTAAATTGCGTGTTTTATATCAACAGGTCCACAACACCTTGCCTCCGGTCTCTGAGACTCCGGGTCACTCCATTGACCCCGGTTCATGGGTTCTCGTCCGCAACTTTCAAAGAACAAGAAACGACCAGCCCAGATAGACCGGGCCTCACCTCGTCCTCCTGTCTACAAGGTCGGCTGTTAGGGTGGAGGGGAAGGCCAATTGGGTCCACGGGATCCATTGTAAAAAGATACCCTTCCCTCTGCCACATGACCAATGGGTCCAGAAAGGAGGCACTGACTCAGAGCGCACAACTGATGAACGTGTAAAAGAAACTAACCCTGATTGTGAAAGCGAGAACATTCTTCAAGAAACTGTGCCACCACCAGAACAATTGAACTCTGTGGAGCCTGAACTACTATTTCTGGACCAGACAGTACCCGGGAAAAGACGCTACAATTTGCGACCAAGAAAAACAGACTAATCAAAAGCGATTCCTTTTTTGATCTGAGAAAAACCTATGGACTAATAAAAGTGTCTTTTTCCCCAAATCCTATTTTTGAAAGTGCAGATCTCCCATCTAGGTAACTTGCTTATTTTTGTTTTTCGAACCGCCATCCGGGTTCCGCTGCTAGGGTCGCGGTTGATTAAAGACTTTTGGGTGCAGCTGACGACGTTAGGTCGGTAGTTCTGGTTGGTCCAAGGGAGTTGCCCTAGACTGACGGAAGCATCCTTTAGCAGAGGCAACCTACCACCGCGGGCAGCACCTTAGAGAGGATGGAGTTTCCTGATGTGGAGAGGCCTGCCAAACAAATGAACTTTAAGCAGAGACTTTTTAACACGATGACGAAGAAAAGTTTTATAAAAGTGTGTATTTTTATGCTATCCAGCGTAATGGTCTTTTTGATAAGCTATGTTTTATTCTCTTTTCATGTGACATTTGCGCCCACTACATCACCCATACCTCCTCCTACTGTTTCCTCTCATTCTTTCCACCCTCTGCTTGACCACGAATCAAATAGGAGATTAGAGTTCATTAATAACTCCTTCGTTCAGTTATTACACCAACACCAACTTGTAATGAACACAACTAACTGTTGGGTGTGTGGTCTCATGCCCCACACCACGGATAAAGGTATCCCCTATTTGGTCCTGCCATTTAGTCACAATGGTTCAGTCTGGGCATAAAGGACAATGTTCATATATGCACGAGAAATCCAACCCCTACGTTCTGTAAAAGACAACTTCAAGACTAGCGCCCTAGTCAAAGGTATAGTTGACATGATCAAGGAAGTAACTTCTTACGAAGATACCCGGGATGATGAGATACTTGCATATGTAGGTTGGAACGTGACCGGATATGGCACTACATTAAGTGAGAAACAGCAAGCCAAGAGATCGTCCCCTATCTGGATCGTACCCCATCAAGGTCACCTGTGTCTGCAAGGTATTGGCAAGAATCCCAGAGCTCAGCTAGGGAAGAGTATCTGTACAGAAAAGTATGTTTTTGGATCTCAGACTTCCCCTGCGTTTTTAGCCGCTAAGGGTACTTATTTCATCTGCCATGATAGAGCCTATACATGGTTGCCCCCTGACTTCTCGGGCTCATGTTTTGTTTCATTCCTGTTACCTCCCACCTACACAGCGGCGGCGGATTACCATCGGACAAGGGTAGTTAGAGGTGTTTTAAGTAAAGAAGGCCCTGCAGGTCAAGAATTTGGTGACTTTGCAATGGGTTTTCTGCCGTTCTGGGGAGCCATGGCTAACAGCAGGAACATAAGGCAATTGACAAGGGTAGTTGAATCCACCGTGATTGAAACTGCTGGTGCCCTTAGTAACCTGACTGCTGAGCTCCAGTCGGATCGACTTATGACCCTTCAGAACCGGGTCGCTTTCAATGTAATACTTGCGGACCGAGGTGGAGTATGCAAATTGATCCAGTCTAGTTGTTGCATTTTCATCCCAGATAATGCTCCAACCGTGTACAGGGCCATCTCCAAATTACATAAGATTTCTGAATCTATCCATGTGGATAACGGAGATTGGTCGTTAATGGGATGGTTCTGGGAACTGATATCTGCCTGGGGATGGAAAATTCTGATGGTCATTGGAATGGTCTTAGCCATTCTTTTCCTGTTCTGTCTATGCATACAGTGTGCTCCTGCTATGTGATATAATGTGGTATATATATAATGCCATACAATGTGGCCTCTGTGTTACATCATGTGTCAGGAAGCCTGTGTCGAGAGATGAACTAAGTACTAGAATGATGTTACAGCAACATCTCAATGACTTTCGGAATACAGATCTGGACTTGGACTAGCATGAAAATAGATTAATTGCCTATGTAAGGGCAAAAGGAGGGTTTGAGGTTCTGAAAATCTGGATTCGTATAAAAGTTCTGGACTCGAGAAATAAAACTTCGTCGAAATATGACGAATTTGGTATCAAAAGACCGAGAATGACGAGTACATCATGTACATGAATTTTCGGTGTGTTCAAGTGACGATTTCACCTTGAAATCGTCGTTTACATTCTGAGCCCTTGGCTCCCATTTACATGTTGCCCTCTACATAGGCCTTAATCCAGTTGAATTTGATTCCACAAGGACACATACTCCTTAATCGACTTCTCCCTGACCTCAGTACAAGTTAGAACCATTGCCCCAGGCCGAACTCGTTAGGTCAGTTCCCTCCCAGTGGCCGAGCAAGATCTAGGCTCAACCAGCCATAAAACCATTTCAGCGCGCACACCTGCCATATCTCGCTCACATCTTTTCTCCACTCCTTTTCTTCACTTGCTTTATGATGGGGAGGTGACCGTTTTTATTGGGGGTCCAGCGATATCTGATGAAATGTTGGGCCTTGCCGGATGATTTGTTATGGGCAGCACGACGTGAAATATGTACATGTCATCATGACTCTGCTTTTCTTTTTGTAACCAGTAACTATAAATGACATACCACGAATTCGAAGAATGTTTGCCCAAGGCCGAATATCATGTATAAAGAGAGAAGCCTGACTTCGTGAAGGTGTGCAGTCTCCTGAGAATATACCCGTATTGTACTTCTAGGACCCTGTTACCTTGGTTGCAGCCAATAAACTAATCTTTGATTTCACCTAGAAGACTCTGAGTTTCTGTAGGTCTGAATCAGGAAGAACCCGAGGTCTCTGGGTGTTGATTCCCTGACACCGCTGGGTTACCGGTTCTGTGCCGGTTCTTAAAAACCCAGTACCTCAATAGGACCAGACGTTACTTGACACCTTGCAACCCCAAAGCTCCAATGCTCTATTTGGTACCTAAAGTGCACAAACATCCTATCAGACCACCAATGAGACCCATTGTCTCTACCAAGGGGAGCATACACGAGCCCACCGGCAAATTTATTGATA